>NC_060283.1:26653007-26953007 GCF_021613505.1 Equus quagga
CCGCGCCGGGCGGCACGGAGCGGGCGTGCTGAGCCCGGCCGCCGGCCCGGCATGGGCGTCTCCCGCGGGCCCGCCGCCGGCCGGGGCTAGGGCCGGATGGAGCCGCGGGACGGCAGCCCCGAGGCCCGGAGCAGCGACTCCGAGTCGGCCTCCGCCTCGTCCAGCGGCTCCGAGCGCGACGCGGGTCCCGAACCGGACAAGGCGCCGCGGCGGCTCAGCAAGCGGCGCTTCCCGGGTCTGCGGCTCTTCGGGCACAGGTGAGCGGGGCGGCGGCGGGCACCGGCCGGCATCCTCGGCCCCCTCGAGACTGACAGCTGGCGGAGGTCTCCCCCGGGCCCCGGCCGGACGGGCTGTCTTGGCGTTGGCTCCGTGCGGGGGTCCCCCGGCGTCCAGGCACTGGCGCCGGCCGCTTAGCGCTCCTCCTCTGTGGCATCGAGGCAGGGTCAGCTTCCCGCAGCGAGACAGTCACCTTGCCCCCTGGCACCGGCAGGTAGGGCCCCCGCAGCTGGGCGCTCGCCACTTCTTGGCACTGATAGCACAGGGCTCCCTCTGAGCCTCCTAGCCCCGGTGAGATGGGGGTCCCGCCGCCCCCCTGGGCTGCCGTGGTGCCCGGTCGCCTACTACCGCTGCATGGCATCTGCAGAACATGGCCCCGTTGCTCCTGTCACCACACATGCCTGTCCTGGGGCACTGGTCACTGATTTAGTCGCTCAGCGTTTTCAGCCTCTCGTTGGGATTGGGGGTGCCGGGCCACCTGTCCTCCATTGCTCTCAATTAGCAGGGAGACCCCCCAAACTCTCCTATTTCTAGGCAGTAGGTGTCTCTTCCCCTCCCTGCTTCCAGTCCTTGCTGGGAAAGGAATGGGCTGGACTGCAGTCTGGAATCTGTGCTGGCTGTTCAAGCTCCATCTTGCCCCCTCCCCCAGCACACCAAATGTCCCCATCTTGTGCCTGTGACGGGGCTTTGACCAGGACTCTGGTGAGGAACTTGGGGGAGGGTGTGGAAAGACTGAGTACAGACAGCTCATGACAAGCGCACCGGTGTTGGCTGGGAGCCGCTTCCTGCCACGGTATAGCCCCGTGTAAGGTGAGGGAAGATGGAGCCCCGTGAGGACCCCATCTGGCTCCCTGGGCTGTTTCCTGGCTGCCCCCTGCCCTTCCCCAGTGGCTGAGGAGCTTGTAGCCAATCAGCTAAGGACCCCAGAGCGAACTCAGACTGGACTCTGACCGCTTGGCGTCTGCCCAAGGCCACCCTCTCCCTTTTCTTCAGTTGCCCAGGCTTTGTGGCATTTGGTCCCCGTTTTGCCCTGTCCCTTCCCGGGGTAGACTTTACCCACGAGTGACATGGGCGATTGTCTCCCATTTTGTGCGTTGGTGTCCTTATAATGCTGACCTATGCCCTCTGCCTGCCTTCCCCCCAGCAGAGCCCTGCTCTTTGCACCTGCGCTGTGTCGCCAAGCACACCCAGAGAGCTGGATGCTCACACTGCCAGATGGAGCTCCGTGGGCTCTTGTGAAGCCACGCAGGCTTCAATGTCACATACAACGGGGCCAAGAGCAAAGCTTCTGGTACCTCTGTTTTGTCACCCACAGCCCTGCAAGATGGAGCACTTTACACCCAGCTCTGCAGGATGTCGCCTCCAGTGTTCACAGGCTCCGGAGGGGGCGGGAGGGGCTCCACCAGCGGCTTCCTGTCCCTGCCCACAGGGTGCCAAGTGCTGGCTCTTCTGACCTGTGGCTGCGCCCCTTCTGCAGGGCACAGATTTGCACGTGTAGGCATGAACTTTAGGCAGTTCCAGGAGGAAGAGCAAGACGCAAGAAAGCCAACAAGTACCTTTACATAATTCTTTCAAGTAAGCAGGATTAGTGTTATTTCTCCTCTTTTATAGATGACAAAAACACAGGCTCAAAGAGATAAGTCTTTTGCCCAGAGTCACAGAGCAAGGAAGAGGCCGAGAGAGAATTCGAACTCTAGTCTGATTCCAAAACCCACCTCCCTTTCTGTCTGCCAGGTCCCCAAACAGAACATCACACAGATTCCTAGACCTTCCCCTTGGCCTGTCTGACTCATGGGTCTGGAGGTGGTGCCTGGGTGTTTTTTAAAGCTTCCCAGGTGTTTCTAGTACGCTCCCAAGTTTGAGAAGCGCAGTGTTACGTCACTCTGGGGATGGGAAGTGATCTGAGAGGATGCTGAATAGAAGAAAGTCCAATAGCACCTTGAAAGCATGTAAGGAGTGTCCCCGGTGCAGTGGCACTGGGCTGGGGCAGTGGGGCATTCAGAAATGAATGTATTTGGAAAATCCAGTAGACTCAGGGAGAAGGCATTGGAGGAGAAGACTTTCCCCAGAGGGGCCTGGGAGCTCAGAGAATCAGATGCCCACTGGGGCTGACCTTCCTCCCCTGGCTTTGATCGTAGGGAGCAGGCAGGGCATTCAGGATAGTGCACCCACCCTGGGCACTGTCCCTTTCATGCTGTTTATTTGGTCCTGCCACCTTTGCTGGTTGCCAGTCTCAGGGGAAGGACCCAGTGCCCCAGCTGAATCCACCTTTTCTGCTCCATCTTTTCTGCTCATTCTTTACCTGGCTCTTACTTCCCATTGGGTGTCCACCCTCTGCGTTTCCCCCAACCTGCTCCTCTCCCCTCCCATGCACCCTCGAACCTTGGGGCTGAGGGGCCTGATAAATGAACAGACAGCGGCTGGAAGGGCGGATCAAGGATAGTACGTAGATGGTGGTGCCTGCTGCAGCTCTGGAGAATTCTGCGTTTGGATCTTGGCTCCGTGGGAGAGTTCTGTAATCAGTTCGCACGCTGTCCTGTGGGCCAGGGACAGGTAGCGGTGGGACGTGGGCCATGTGTTTGCCATCCCTGGCCCAGTCAGGTGGAACAGTCTCTGAATGGCAGCCTCTTTGGCATCTTCCTTCAGGAGGCTTTTCCTTAAAGCCCACCTCAGCCCCCACAACTGGCTTGACCTCGTGGAATCTGGGGAGCAATTTGCTGTCTCCCCCATTTTAGCCCAGTAAGACACAAAGCCGAGTGCTGATTCTCCCCAGCTCCATCCCACCTCACCTGTCCTTGTGGGGAGCCCTCAACCCCTCCATCCCTGGAGGAGATAGGGGCCCTGCTGGAATCCCGGGGCATCTCGGTTTTCCTTCAGCCTTAGCATTCAGGTTCTATTGGCCTAAGGTGCCGGGTCAGAAGTGGGAGGGAAGTCGACGCTGCCTCCCCTTCCAGGGCCCACCTGGAGAGAGGCCTCGCTCGTCCTCTGGCCTGGTCCCAGCAGCCTGACCCTGGGCAGGTCCCACAGCTTGTGGATTAGCTGGTTTTGCACCCTAGGGGCATCACTTCACACCTGCAGACATGGGGAGCCTCTGCCCATGGAGCCCCTGGGAGCCTCTGCCACCACTGCCCTTCATTAGTGCTCAAAGTCATTAGTTCCCAGAGGGCAAGAAGCTCACCTGCGGAACAAGTCTGAGACAATAGGCCCCATTTAGAGGTGATGCCACCTGGCCCCAGGTGAGCATGGTCCTGAAGTTCAGGCTGGCAGAGGGTGCCCGCCGGGCAGTCTGAGCCGAAGCAGCCCCGGTTTGGGTTGGTTTTGCAGTGACTGGGGAGGGGGTGTTGAGGGACGCCTCCCACTCCGAGGCGCCGGGATGTCTGGGAGCCCGAGGAGCCTCTTGGAGTGGTTTGTCTGCTCCCACTAAGACTGGGAGTGGCCCAGGTGGCCAGGGGAGGCGGGAGCAAGCCAGAGTCCCTGGATTCCCGCCAGTTTGGGAAGAAAAAGGGGCCTCAGTGGCTGAGCTGTGCATCGGTTCACCTCCCAGGCCTGCTCCCCACGCTCGCGACGTCTGGGCCAGTGGGGAGCTGGCCAAGGTCCGGAGCTAGGGTAGGGCTCTCAGGGTCTTCCTGCAGGAGTCTCTGCCTTACAGGTCAGGGGAGGGGAGGAGCAGCTCTTGTCATGTTCTCTCTGTGCCGTACGCCAAAAGGTCAAATCTCAGGATGCGGAGCCACCCAGGACGCTCAGTTGGCAAAAGAGAGCATGCGAGTGGGTGTCCTCCCAGGCAAGGACAGAGGAAGGACTGAGTGGCCCTGGTCAGGGAAAGCTAGGCCCTGGGCAGCTGGAGGTGGGAGGGCTAGAGAAACAGGGCTGCCCTCCTCAGTGTCCTTGAGCCCTCTCCAGAATTTGCCAGTCACCCCCCAAGCAGAGGAGGTGAGTGCGACGTTGGTCCTGAGGCTTGGCCTGTGCTGGTCCCCGGGAGAAGCAGAGGTTAGGTCCCTAGACCCCGCCAAAGGCAAGAAAGAGAGTTTCAAGGTCTGGAAGATGACCGGGGCACTTGCCCTGCAGTATCGCTAGAGTGACACCAGGGGGCGACAGCTGCCCTTGTGGGGAGGGCTGTGGGAGGGGAGCTTCTCGTTCTGGCCAGTCCGCTTGGACCAGACCTGCAGGAGGTGGCCCCACAGATGCCTCCTCCTGGCGAGTTATCTGATCTCTTGCTGCCAGAGTGGGGCCAGTCCCAGTGTGGCAGAAGGCAGGCCCTGAGCTTCCATGTCACCTGGCCCAACCCAGCCCCTCCCTGAAGATCGAGGCCAGTGAGGTGGCCTTGACTGGGCCACGGTCTCACAGCCAGCTAGGGGTTGTCTGGGACCCCAGCTCCGGCCCCCTGACTCCAGGGTCATGTCAATTTGTGGCACATCACAGGACCCCAGAGCCCTCCCTGCTTTCCTGGCGTGGCCCCTTCCCACCTGCCCTCTGCTCCTCCCCCTCGCCACCCCCTCTGCCTCTCCTCCTGGAGGCCACACCCCCCAGCAGTTCTCTAAGTCAGCTTGGGGCCAGCGTGGGTGAGGAGGGGGCTGGCCACCCCTGCGTCCAGGCTCCACGCTCCCCTGGGCCCTGGGTGGTGAGCGGGTACACTTCTGCATGGTGCCAGGCACTCGTCTCTTGCCCCCCTGACTGCTGCTGTGTTTCAGGTCCCCCATAGGGTATCAGCCCCACGTGGCACCTGCAGCGTGGTTCCCCACCCACCAGGGTTCTCAGCTCAGGCCTGGCTGCCACTCCCGTCACAGGTGGCAGCCTTCGAGGGCAGTTCCAGGGGGGAAGTGCCAGCCAGAGCAAGTGTCCTTGAGGAGCTCTCGTTCCGCCATCTTCCCTTTTGCTCTTTCCTCGGCTGAGACACCAGAGACATGGTTAGGCGGTGGGGAGCAGGTCTGAGTGAGCCCACGGGCTCTGTGGCCCGGGGAGAGGAGGGCGAGGTGAGGACATGAGCACCCCCACCCTCCCCTACACTCCCCTGCGTCCAGGTGAGTGCCATGCCAGCTCATCTTCTTCTGGCGATTACCAGTTGCCAGAAGCTTGTAAAGGCACCAGTTTCGTGTGATCCTCACAACATCCTTGTAGTTGGTTTGCTTCCCATTTTACGATGAGAAGCCAGGGCAGAGAGGTCAGGGGCCCGGCCCAGCATCACACAGCTGACGCCTGAGCCCAGACCCAAGGCTCTTTTCCCAACGCCAGGCTGCCCTCCTGGTCAGCACTCTCTTCTCCTGTTATTTTCCCATCCCCAAACTGGCGGAGCCCGGGAGGGGGTTTGAGTGCTCCGTGAGACTGAGAGACTTTTGTCTTGTGTGGGATTGGAGTGAGACCCAGGAGGTGATCTGCTCCCGGACCTCAAGGGGGAACTGCCACAGGGATCCCAGCTTCAGGGGGAGCAAGGCTGGGCTGGGGGAGACCCTTGAGTAGGGGCACTGGGGTTGTTAGCAGGTTGTCACATGGCTCCCTGGCTGGGTCTGGATGGAGGGGCAAGTCTGTGACCTTTATCTCGCTTTCAAAGGGCAGGGAGCAGGAGACTCAATGGACGTGTTCAAAGGAGCCTGTGCTATCACCCTGGGGGCAGTGGGTGGCTTGTGGCCTAAGGAGAGGTGCTTGGCGCACCGGGCCTCATTTGTACCCAGCGCCTCGTGGTGAGAGCTCTGAAGAGAGAGGGAGGGCCCAGAGCGCCCCTCTGCTTTCAGAGACCTGCTCCCCCTTGCTCCTGGCCGAGCGCCAGCTCAGAGCTCCCATGGAGAGGCCTCTCCGCTGCCAGGGCTGAGCCCCATCACAGCACTTGCCAAAATAGCTGTCCGGGAGCCTGGGCCTGCGCCGCCCACGCCCCAGCATCTCGCGGGTTCACAGCTTGCCTGTCTCTCCACCCCCCTTCCCCAGCTTGCTGACATTTTCCTGAGGCGGGGGCGGTTGTGAAAGGGGGCAGGCTGGTTCCTGCTCCCCAGCCCACAGAGACACCCCACTGACACAACCTGCCCCCCTCTCCTTCCTCTGGAAGGCCTCCTTAGGGAGCAGACCCTCCTTCCAGCCCCACAGACGTGGGCTTCCTGCTGTGCGACAGTGTAAGGAGCACACTTGGGGTCCCGTGCCACTGCTGAAACCCAGCCACAGAAGACCCAGGGCATCCCCGGCGAGCTCTTCTCTCTCTGGGGGGTCTCTTTCAAAAATTGTTTTTAAATCTTTTAAAAAACATTAAATATTTTGCAATTAGAAAGGTACACAGAATAATGTCGTACCCGCCTCTTAGCTCGGTCAAATCTTACCCTTATGTCGTATATGCTTTAGATAGAGATGGAGGCCCCCGTCTCCCTCCCCGGAGGAAACCACAGTCCTGGCGGTGGCGGTTGTATGCCCATGCCTGTTTTAAAGTTTCTCCTACATAGCTGTGCATCCATAGCCACATATAGTACTCTTTTTGTGGTTTTGCACTTGATTTAAATGATATACCGTATGTATTCTGAATTTAGATTTTTCCCTCTATATCGTGTGGAGTTTAAGCGTCTTGAAATGTGAGCTCTGGTGAACCCATTTTAACTGCTTTATCCTATTCCTTTTTGTACCTGTATAGCAGCTTATGTGCCCCGGCTCCTGTTGATGGACATCTAGGCCGATGGCAGGGGTTTTGTCATAGAAGCTGTCCTTCAGAGACTGTTCTCGTACTTGGTCCTGTGTGCGCTGCCCCAGTGCTTGGTTAGAGTGGGGTCTCTTCAGCCTAGACACCTGTTGCCCAATTGTGCTCCAAAGTCGTCGTCCTCATTTGTAGGCCTCAGGAGTTACTTTCTTTCTTCGAAGTGTTGGTAAACTGAGGAATTGCTTACTGTGAACAAACACTGTCTCTGTCAAGCTTGCAGCGGTCTGGTGAGGAGGACGAGGCGGGTGCTGTCCCCCTTATCAGATGAGGAAATGGAGGCTCAAGGTAAAGCCTGGCTCGAGGTCACATAGCGAATCTGAGGCAGAACCTTCTGTACCTTTGAGTCCAAATCCTCGGACAAGACCTTTGTCCCCTGCGACCTCTCAGATTTTGGGCACAGTTCCTGACCGAAAGGCAGGAAAACCCCCGTGTTGGGTGCACGGAAGCCTGCGGGGCAGGGTGGGGCCCCGGGGCTGACCGCGGATTCTGAGAATGTCTTCTAGGAAATGGAGGGGGGAGCAACGTGACCAGAAGGTTCAGAGGGGGAATTAAATTTTGAATGAGGGATGATGGGGGAATGCTGCTCGTGGCAGATGGGGAATGGGAGCCTGCCGCAGACACGAGAGAAGCCAAGGAGAGGGGCCGTCACCAGAGAAGAGGGATGGAGGGCCAACCGGGGGTTTGTGACACTCTCAGCAGGGGGTTGGGCGTCTCAGAGGGAGACATCAGCAATCCATCAGAGATGAGTTTCAGTTGTCTCTGAGATCAGAGAGCTCAGCCCAGACCAGCAGCGTACCCACCCAGTGCTGGAGGGAGGCCTCAGGAGCTGGGCAGCGCTGGGTCACTGGCCTGCCTGAAGCCCTTTGCTCTCAGCTTGATCCGTGAAGCTGAGCCTGGACCATTCACTTTTCCCTCCATTCGCTCTTCAAACCACATCCGGCACTTCTAGGCCCTGGGGATGCAATTACAAGCAATACACCGTCCCAGGGGCTCACAATCTGGTGGGGAATACAGACTTGTAAACCAGGGCTGTTGGCCCAGAATGACTGAAGGGGCCGGAGCGTGGGAGCAGCTAACCCCCCAGGAGCCTGGCCTCCGGAGAACTTTCCAGCAGAGCCAATGTCTGAACCAACTCTGAAAAGATGAGAGGGAAAAGATAAAGGAGAGTTCACTAGGCAGAAGAGGACAGTTGGATTCCAGGTGCCAGGTGCACAAGCACAGAGGGACCCATGGTGCTTTGACAGAAGCATCTAGAGGGAGGGAATGAGAGGTTAAGAGCTTGGGCCTGGAGCAGACTCCTGGGTTGGAATCCCAGCTCTGCCACTTATTAGCTGTGTGACTGCAGGCAAGTTATTTAATCTCTTTGTGCCTCAGTTTCCTCATCTGTAAAACGGGGATAATAATCCTATTAATTTTTATGAAATTAAGTGAGTTAATACTTGTAAAATGCTTAGAACAGTGTCTAGCCCAGAGTGAGTTATGTGTTTGTCAAATAAAATGTGAAAAGTATGAGAGGGGGCCGGCCCAGTGGCGTAGTGGTTAAATTTGAGCACTCCACTTCTGTGGCCCTGGGTTTGCAGGTTCGGATCCTGGGCGCAGACCTAGCACCGTTGGTCAAACCACGCTGTGGCAGCATCCCACTTAAAAACAAAATGGAGGAAGATGGGCACAGATTTAGCTCAGTGACAGGCTTCTTCGAGCAAAAAGCAGAAGATTTGCAACTGATGTTAGCTCGGTGCCACTCTTCCTCACAAAAAAAAGAAAAAATATGTATGGGAGTGAGCTGAGGGAGGAGGCTGGGAGGCCTGCTGCCTGTCAGGCCCAGGTCTTTGCATTGTGCTCTGGTGGCAGTGGGCTGGATGGCTTGGAGGGCAGGCCCTAAAGGAACGAGTCAGTTGTTCATTCCACACACATTTCTCTGGGGCTGACCAGGAGTCAGACCCTGAGACAGGCACCGGGGACATGAAGGAGAGACTGGGGCTGTTTCAGCAAGAGCTCAGAGCTAAGGTCCTGGCGCGGCCCCCAGCGTCTGAGGCAGCCCCTCCCCTCCCCTCCCCTCCTTGCCCACCACCCTCACCTTGTGACTTCATGTCGCCGAATCCTGCTGTCCAGGTTTTATAAAGGAAGCCAGGAGAGCATGGAGTGGGCAGGGCACCCGGCTCAGAAAGGGGCTCAGCTGTCGCTCTTGGGGCCTCTGGAGAGGAGAGAAGGTAGCTGCTAAAACCAAGGCTGTCGCCATCCACTTGTGTGCACAGAGAGAAGTGGCCTGGGCCGGCCTGGGCCTTGTGGTCAGCCCTTGGGTGCGGGACCCTTCTCCCCCCTTATGGCTCTGGCCCCTCCCCCACAGAATTCCCTGTTCCTTCCTCCTGAGCTGATCAGCAGGAAGCACTGGCCTCACTGCCAGGCACCGTGCTCGGCGTGCCCAGATGCGCTAGAACTGGCCCCTGGCCTCCAGGAGCTGGCGGTCTGGTGGGTGGGAGGAACGAGGCATATGGACTTGAGAGAATCAGGACTCCCAGGGGTCCAGTGGCAGAGGAGCCAAACGGGGGGTGGGGATAATCAGTGGGAGTGACGTGTTCTTGGCTAGGGCAGCTGCGAGAGTTGGGATTTTGATACCAGGTGGGGAAGGGGGCCAGGATTCCAGGCAGAAGCTACGCCACGTGCAGGGACACAGCAGCGAGCTTGGGCACAGCCAGACTGGGGGGCAGAGAACACGTTGGCTTGGTTAGAACCAAGGGTGAGTCAGGGCATCGGAGAGCCACACACCGAAGCCACCTTCACCAGGCTGGAGGATTCGGGCCTCCTTTTGAATCCGTGGTTCCCAAAGTATGGTCCTAGGAGTGCCCTAGAGCCTTTCCAGGCATTTCTGAGGCCAGAACTATTCTCATAACACTACTTTCGGAGCTGTCTTTTTCACTGTATTAATATTTGACTGATGGTGCAGAAGCAATCCTGGGTGAAACTGCTGGAACCTTCACACAGATCAGGGCGGTGGCCCCAATGTAAACCAGCAGCCATTGTGTTCTTCCCACTCACAGCAACAAAAAATGCAGTAAAAGGGTTAATTTCATAAAGCTGGGATCCTTGAGATACATCTTTTTAAATACTCTGTATGAAGAAATATGACATGTACGTAATATACTTTTACTGCAAGCTGAACTCTGCTGGTTCTCTTGAAAAGCACTCTTGTGACTGAATTGCAAGCTGTACTAGTCACTGTTTTTAAGGAACACCATTTTAATTTGAAAGAACACCTGACATGCAAAACTCTTCAGACTTAGGTATTAGGCAGACGTTTTCTCAAAAATGAATGAAGTGAGCTTGTCACTTCAAAAACAGCATCCGTATTTGTTGCTAATGATAAAATTCGAGCTTTTGAACGAAAATTAGAATTTTGGAATCCTCAGATGCACTCTCTAGAGCCTGAGAGCTTCCCAGGACTTAAAGACTTTTCTCATGAGACCCGGAATATGTTAGCAAGTGTGGTTTTTTGATATTGCACGAGGAAATGTGTCAACATTTGGAAGATCTGCACAATTCACTAGCCCAATATTTTCCAGTGACCAATGCTTGACGTTACGAAATTCAGAAAGCAAGATGGGCCAGTGAAAGGTTCAGTGACGGGGCTCCAGATTCCACACAGCCACTAACCTTTAAGAAACTGCCGCTTGTCGTATTTTAGTGTAGTTGCAAAGTGTCCATAATTGGCTGAAAAGGCTATTAAAATACTCCTTCCTTTTCTAAGTACACGTCAGTATGAGGCAGCGTTTTCTTCGTATACTTCAGCTGAAACAGCACATCACAACAGATTGCCTGCAGAGGCAGGTACGAGAATCCGGCTGTCTTCTATTAAGCCAGGCATTAAAGAGATTTGCAAAAATTTTAAAAATGTCACTCTTCCCACTAATTTTTTTTTTTAGAAAATAGTTTAGTTTTCCTAAAAGTCTGTTTTATTTCTTAACGTGTCATGGGTTTGTTGTTTTTAAAGGAATTAACACATACTTGAAACGTTTCTCCGTTTAAATTCTAATACAGTAAATATTAATAGCTCTAACCCCCATAATCAAAGCCTTTTTGGGATCTTCACTTCAAGTTTTAAGTGTGAAAGAGTCCTGGGACCAGGAAGTTTGACAGCTGCCACCCTAGCCCCTCGGGAGCCAGGCGGGCATCCTGGGCAGGATGTGGGTGTGCAAGGGGCTGGCCTCCCCTGGACACGAGCCAGGGCAGCTGGGACCCGCCCCGTTGGCAGGGCTTCGAGACCCAGGATCTGGAGTCCCAGCTCAGCCACTTGTGAGCCGTGGGCGGTCACAGGCCTCCACGGCCTCAGGTGCCCCTTCATTTACCATAATGCCACCAGCGCAGGGGAATTGCAAGCCTCTTTTCTGATACCGCGTGTGAAAAAGTGCTTTATAAGTTGTGAGACACTTGACAGATATTTATTTTTGTGGTTATTAGGTCTGGAGCCAGTGCTTAGCTGTCTCGGATGCTTTTCTCAGACCCCAGAAGACCTGTCCCGTGGGTGGGAGACGGCGTTAGGTGGCCAGCTCCCCTTCCGGCCTGACCCCCAATCTCCCCCACACACACCCCCACCCCCGCCTCCTGGAGCTGAGGCAGGGGCTGCGCTGAAACAGGTGCCAGAGGGAGGGGAGGCTACTGGGCTGCCCGTCACTCAGCCTGGCTCTGGGAACTTTGGGGAGAGAAGCCAGGAGGCAAAACTCGTGCACGCTTCTGTGCCCGCCCACCTACCCTCCGCCTGCCTGCTGCAGGGCCCGGAGCCACCGCTGGGAGAGGAAGTGCAGTCGGTTACCAATCGGGTTATTTTCATAACGGCTGTCTCAGCTGGGGGGAGGCGGGTGGCGAGGGGGAGGGGGCAGATGAGCAGCCACAGCCGCTCGCTCTCCAAACTAGGACTTGCAAGCCCGAGGCCGGCAGCCTGGAGCTGGAGCCAGAGCCGGGGCTCGCCTGCCCACGGGGACCCAGGCCCCCACCTGCTCGCCCACCTCCTGCCTGCCACCCTGCCTTCCAGATCAGGTCACAGGGGGCACCCGCAATCCTTCCTTGCCTTCTGCTTCCTCCCTGCTCTCTGTGTCTGGGGGGGGGTCTGGGGAGGGGTGGATCAGGGTGGGCCCAGGCACCATCATCCCAAGATGAGGTTCCTAAAGCTGATGGAAAGGTTCAGGGGAAGGGAATGTCGGGCTTTGGCCCCTGAGCCAGGGAGCCAACACTACTGGCCTGTCACCTCTCTCACCGTGCAGCCCTGGTCCCCCTACTCCCCGCTGTGCATTTCTGTTTGTTTTGTTTTGTTTGTGGCAGGATCCCCTTGGTGAGTAGAGACCTTGGGGAAGGTGGGATCCTGCCTCACCAGTCCCTGTCACCTTCCCTCCGACCTGGGGGCTGTGGGAGCAGAGCAGCCGGAGGTGGCTTCTGCCTGGCAGTCTGCTGGGGGGCAGCTCCCTGCCCTTGCTCTGGGGCTGCTGGAAGAGGGGCCACCGTGCACCATTCCCAGCCTGCACCCAGGGGAAAGGCATGTATGGGCCCTGCCCACAGCATGGAATGGGTGCTCTGGCTGAATCCCACAGGGTGTCCTGGGCGAGCACCTAAGGAGGCAGAGGAGTCCCTGGGGGTCAGGCCTGGTATCGGGGCAGAGGGCATTCCTCACAGCTGAGCAGACACCCAGGTGGCTCCGGCTGCCAGGCTCTCTTCCTCATGTGGTGGGTGGTGGCCACCCTGGGTACTCCTGCTTCCCTTTCTGGGTTCCCACCCCCACCGCAGGCAGAGACAAACGCAGGAGGCGGCACGATCCACATGCCCTGGTGTCTGCCGTGAGCAGAGGCCACGCCAGGCCCCCACGCTCTGCCAGGTGTCATATTGTTAGGTACTTTATATTGCCATCTCATCAGAGCGGCCTATGCCAGCCTTCTGAGCTAGTGGTACCATTCCCATTCTGCAGATGAGGACATTGAAAGGTCAGTTGATCAGCCCAGGAGAGCACTGGCAGCTGCAGGGTTCCAAAGCCTTTGCACTTTTCCACTTGCAGCAGCCCCAGCGGGTGAGATGTGCTGGGCTAGATGGCCGGGTCCTTCCAGTCGGGCACTTGGGCCCGCTCGCCCACACTGGCGGCTGCCTGAGCTCGGCTGTCCTTCAAGGGCGCGTGGCCAGACACCACCATGCGTGCCTCTCCTGCACATCCTTTGTCCTTCCCAGCCCCCAACAGCCAGCTGGAGGTTGATGGGGCCCCTGAGTCCTTTCCTATACTGTCCCCTTTGGACGTGACAGGCTTCCCCCAGGCCTCCCACCCAGAGGCTGAGGGGTAGCCATTTTGCTCTGCTGTTGGTGTCAGAAGCCTGTGGGGCCTCCTCCAGTGACCTTTACACATACTCTGTGGTGTGCTGAAGGTGACAGCGTGAGGTGAGAAGAAGCTGCTGCTCAGAGCTGGGCTGTGGGAAAAGGCTCCCAGCCCAAGCAGGGGACAGGCTGGGACAGGCCGGAAGCCAGCCCGGGCTTCCGACCAGACCCAGGAGAAGCCTCGGCAGAGATAGGAAGTCAGGAGTCAGGCTCTTGCTGACCAGAGGACAGAGGTTGCTATGGAGACCAGAGGAACAGGAAGCATGGGGCCAGGGGAAGGGGCGTGGGAGCACAGAGGCGTGGGTGCCTGGCAGGAGAGCTTGTCATAAAGGTCAGATCAGCCAGTCTGACAGCCTCCTCGAACAAATAAGGAAACTGAGGCCTGTGAGGGGACAGCTTTGCACATGGTCACACAACCCTGGCCTGGCCTGCCTTCCTCCCTGCTCGGACTGACCGCACCATCAGGCAGCCGAGGAGACTCCCGATGGATGTGGACCTGGCTGCCTGGTGGCGTGGGGCCAGAGCACTGTGGGAGCACCTGTAAGCGGGCCCCCGTGTTGTGAGGCGGGAGGTGTCGGCCACCTCTTCCTCCTGGCCCTTCTTGTCAGTGTGGGTCTGGACCAGCAGACAGAGCCCAGCCGTCACCACCACCCGCTGAGCGCCTGCAGCAGCCCCCCACCTCCCACTGACTGTGGCGTTTTGTTTTCTGGGTGACACTAGCATCAGGCGGTGTGTCCGGGTGACTAATCTCCTCCAGGCTGGGCAGCTGTCACAGGGCAGCCTGACTAGACGGGCGGGGAAAGCAGACACCCTGGGGGAGTGCTGGTAGGTTGGTGCCCTGGCAGCAGGGGCCAGCTGGGCCTTCAGGCTCATCTTCTGGGTGCAGGGCAGACCTGGGTTCAGGTCCCCGTTCTGGCACTAACCGGCCATGTGGCCTTGAGCACGTTCCTGCCCCTCTTCAAGCCTCAGTTTCCTCGTCTCTCTGGTGGAGCCGTGCTTCCTGCCTGCCCTGCAGGGTTGTGGTAGGATCAGACATGATGATGAATGGAAGTGCTTAGCCCAGGGCCTGTCCCACAGGAGGTGGTCAGTCAATGTGACCGGGGGCTGGCCTGCTGGAGCAGCGGTGAAATGCACACATTCTGCTTTTGGCAGCCCAGGGTTCGCCACTTTTGATCCTTGTGCGGACATAGCACTGCTTGGTACGCCATGCTGTGGTAGGCGTCCCACATATAAAGTGGAGGAAGACGGGCATGGATGTTAGCTCAGGGCCAGTCTTCCTTGGAAAAAAGAGGAGGATTGGCAACAGTTAGCTCAGGGCTAATCTTCCTCAAAAAAAAAAAAAAAAAATGTGACCCTTACTGTTCCTGTTAGGGTTCCCGTCTCTACCCCATCCCCAGCCTCGTGGCCCAGGAGGAAATACCCTACTCTTCTCTGTATCTTTCCAGATAGACTTGGGGTCCAACCTTGGCTCTACCCTGACTAGCTGTGGCCTTGGGGCAAGCTACCTCTTTGCGCCTCAGTTCCCCTGCAGGAACATGGCCTGATGCAGTGCTGTCCTTCAGGCTTGCTGTGCTTTATAAAGTGGCAGACGTATCTGAGGAGGCTTACACGGTGTGTGACACATGCGAACACTCGGTAATGTGAGCTGTGACGATGTCGATGTTAGGAGGAAGCCGAGGGCCCTCTGCCCACAGAGCTGCCTCCTGCCCGCCTCCCTGTCGCCTGCAGGGGATGAGGACTGTAACAGCCAGGGCACAGGAGCCGGGCAGTCCTGGACGCTGCCTCCCCAGGCCCGGCTGCCTCCACCGCTCGCTGATCATAGGAGCTCAGACCCCTGGGCCCCCGTCTGCCTCCCCCTCAGGGCCCCTGCACCCACCCAGGGCTGCGGCCAGACGCTGCCTGCCCGGACCCACCCAATCAAAGAGTGCGGTGGCTGGGTGGGTGGGTGGGCGGAGTAGGCGCAAGACATGCGGCCCTGCCTGAGTCCTCAAGCCCACCCTCTCCCACCATTTGTCCAGGGCTCCCACCCCCCGCCCCCGCCCCGCCTGACCACTGCCAGGCCCTCTGCAGGCAGAAGAGCTTCTGTCAGCCCCAGTCAATGTCTCATGGCCGTGATGGGCCCCCCTCTGGCTGCCAGGGCCCGGGAGAGCCCCTGATGGCAGGACACAGGCATCCCCAGACACTCTGGCGGCCTCGCCCCCCGAAGCGTATCTGGCTTCCTGCCCTTCCCCCACGGTTAGGGAGAGGCAAGGGTGCAGGTGACCCCAGCGGCCTGTGAAGAAGGGGTGCAGGGGTCGGTGAGCGGGTGAAGGAGGCGGGGCACGTGTTCAGAACAGGTCAAGGGAGGGCGGCTGGAGCGAGGATGGTCACCAAGGGTCCCGCCTCCCTGCAGGAGGGAGCTCTGGGCAGCTCAGGGTTTGGGCCTTGGAGAGTTGGAGCTGCTGCATTGGCCCTAAGGACAAGGTGCAGTTCACGGGCTCCCTCAGCGACAGACTGGGAAGGTTTTCAGACGTTGCCCATTGTCACACGTGGGAAGTCTGTAATCTGCCTCTGCAGACCAGTCTACTTCTAGAAAAGTCCTTACCGCCAGCCCCTCGGATACGGACATGCACCCCCCCCCCAGAATCCAGAAGGCTGTTCTCTCGGCTCTGGCCTCTTGCGCTTCCATACGAAGTCCCCTGGGTGAAGATGGGTGGCTGCTCCGCTGCCTCTCCGGCTCTCTCTCGGAGGGCCTCCTTTCCCCAGGGTCCTTTGTCCCTCGGTCAGGTGTCAGCCTCTCCAGTTCCACAGGCCGCTCAGCCTGACCCGGGCCTGGGGCTGAGAGAGGCTGGCTCTTCCCAGGTCTGAGTTGCTTTTCAGAGAGCCTTGTTTACGCCATGTCCCAGGAGGGGACACCTAACCCGAACCTGCCCCATGTTGGTGGCAAAGCAAAATCCCGCCGAGCAGGAAAGCCTTGCTCTCGGCTGACGGTCTATCCAGACCGCCTCCGGACTGGAACCCAGGCCTCCGGACTTCCAGCTTCCCTTTTCTTTCCCATCAGCTTCAGGGAGCGCAGCCGAAGCCGTGTGGGCCGGGGCTCTGGGTTATGGTGCCTGGACAGGGGAGCCCCCTCCTCCGCCTTACTCCTCGGGCAGCCTAGGGGTATAAGTTGGGAGGGCGCCAGTGCTTCCCAAAGCGGGAAGTGTGCGCTCCCTGGTACCCTTGAACACCCCATTTACAGAGGTCAGAGGCCATCATCCTCCCTCCCAAGCGTCCCCTCCCTGCTCAAAGGGCAGAGGCTGTGATGGGCTCCTGGGCACAGGATGGGCCATGGCCTGGCCTGGCTCCTGATGCTCCCGGTCTCTGTGCCCAACAGCCACCTGCTGCCCCTGCCATGGAGACCTTCTTTAGGAGACACTTCCAGCGGAAGGTGCCAGGCCCTGGAGAGGGGCAGCGGCGGCCCGGTGGTGTGGGGCTGCCCACGGGCAAGGCCCGACGCCGCTCCCCTGCCGGCCAGGCCTCATCCTCCCTGGCACAGCGGCGCCGCTCCAGCGGCCAGCTCCAGGGCTGCCTCCCGGTCTGCGGGGTGGGGGCCCAGGGCACCCGCCGCCGGCGCTCCAGCACCGCACCCCCCTCCTGCAACCCCCGCTTCCTCGTGGACGAGGTGCCCACCGCACAGCCTGCCACTGGTGGGGCCCGGCTTCTGGGCGCACCCCTGCTGTTGGCCGGGCTTGTGGGCATGAATGAGGAGGAGGAGGGGGAGAGGGTCCAGAAGGACATGACAGTTGCGGCATTGAGTGCCACCCAGCCAGGTGCCGAGAGCCCAGGGTGCCCCCCGCCCCAGGCCGCCCGGGCCCTGCTGCCTGTGCCACGGTGCCTGCGCCGGCGCCGCACCTCCTCCCACCTGCTCCCTGCGGACGTGGTGTACGACTGTGCCCGCTGGGGCCTGCACGGTTACTACAGCTGCCTCAGCCAGCAGCGGCCCGGGGGCCAGCACCCTGGCCCCATGATGCCCGCCCGTGTGCGCCCGCTCTCCCGCAGGCGCCAGGTAGCCCTACGGCGCAAGTCAGCCGGACCCCAGGCCTGGAGCGCCCTGCTTGCGTAGGTATAGCTGCGGCCTCCAGGGGGGCTGGCATGGAGCAGGGACTTTGAGGCTCTGCCTGGCCTGCAGGCATCCCGCTTGGCAGCAGCTCTGGGCAGGGCCCGGAAGCCAGCGTGCCCTAGAAGGGTCGTGAGGAGGGCAGAGCCTCTTACAGGGGTCCTCTCAGGGTCTGGCTGCCATGGGGGTCCTCCACCCTCCCTGCTGCGTCCCTGCCTGGCCCTTGGGTCGAGGTCACAGTGAGGGCAGAGATCCCAGGTGAGGGGGGAGGAGCAGAGTCGCCAAGTGCTCAGCTGGCCTCAGCTGTCTCCTTTTCTGTAGGAAAGCCATCACCAAGTCGGGCCTTCAGCACCTGGCCCCCCCTCCTCCCACTCCCGGGGCCCCGTGCAGCGAGCCAGAGCGGCAGATCCGGAGCACTGTGGACTGGAGCGTGAGTGGCGGGGTGCTGGGAGGAGCGGAGGGGTACCAGCCCCCTGGGGGCTCTGGGAGCAGTTGCGGACGGAGGTACTCTGGGCAGCTGCGAGCGGAGCCCATGGGCCTGTGGGATCGTGGTACACCTCCTGGGGTGGCCACATTTGAGCCGAGCCCTAAAGAGTAGGGACAGTAGGGAAAACAGGATGGAGCAAAGTGGATGGTGGTGGCTGGAGCAGGGTTGTCTTGGGAGAGAGAGGGTTGGCGGGGCAGGGCACGGGTGACTGATGAGCCAGGTGGCAGGCGTGCACTGAGTGTGTTTGTCCCATGGTCTAGGAGTCGGCGACATATGGGGAGCACATCTGGTTCGAGACCAACGTGTCGGGGGACTTCTGCTATGTTGGGGAGCAGTACTGTGTAGCTAAGATGCTGGTGAGTGAGCTGTGTGCGGCATGCTGCCCCCTGGTGGTAGAGCCGGGTCTAGATGCCTGTAGGCCAACCCCTGCTAGCTGGACCGCTGCAGCCCTTCCTGGGGAAGGTGGGAACCAGGCTCTTGCCTGATTGCCCCTGCTGTGGGCTGCCCCCAAGGATGGCGAGGAATGGGAGCTGTGTCCGGATGCCAGGAGCCAAGAGTAGGGGTTCCCGGGACACAGGGAGGGCCGCTCTGCTGGGGCAGACGTGAGGCTTTCTCAGTCTGCCCTGGAGCAGCATCCTGGATGGAGGCACCTGGTGCCTCAGGGGCCTGCTCTTCCTTTGCTGCAGCAGAAATCGGTGTCCCGGAGAAAGTGTGCAGCCTGCAAGATCGTGGTGCACACCCCCTGCATCGCTCAGCTGGAGAAGGTGAGTGTGGTTCTCAGCCTTTCCCACCCCGCCCCTTGGGCTGCTGAAGCCCCCTCAGCACTCCCGCATGCCTGCACACGCACATTCACATGTTCCATAAGCATCGCCTGCCAGGGGCACCCCGGTGTGCATTGTGGTGAAGAGCCAGGGACCCTGGAACCGAAATGCCTGTGTTTGAATCTGGCTCCCCCTTCATTAGCTGCTCTATCCCCACTGCCTGGAACAAGCCTGGCACAGAGGGGGGCTCACTGACTATTAGTCGACAGGATGAATTAATGAATGATGGCCGTGACACCATTTTATTAGTCTCCAAACTAAGAAGGGGCCATTGCCTTGCTGAAGCTCCATAACTCAGCCGTGGCTGGGCCGGTCCTGTGTAACCCCAAAGCCTGGCTCTGTCCCCAGCACACTGCCACTTAGAGATGCTTCCCCAAGGACCGTTGTCCACAGTGTGTCTGCAGCTGGAAGCATGTCTAGGCCTGTGCTTCCGGACGGATGTAGCAGGAACACTGGGCGGGGGGTCCAGGCAGAGGGTGGGAGGGCTGCCGTGGCCAATCAGGGCTCTCCAGGCAGCAGAAACACAGACCGACACCCGGGAGAGCCTGCAGGACTAGGAATGGCACGAGCCAGGCTAACGTGGGCTTCCTCCCCAGCCGCCGCCGCATAGAGAGAGGCTTTCCTACAGCCTTGCTGAGGCCGAAGCAGGGACAGTTAGGGAAAGAGAAACACGGGCAGCCCCAGCATTGCACACCTGTCACCATCCCCCCCCCAGGAGAAAGTCAAACCAGGGTTCCACGAATTAGCTAAAGGTCTCCAGGGACCAGTCAGCACAGGTGTGCCAGCAAGGACTGGGGTGCCAGCGTGTGCCTGGCTGAGCGTGCTGGAGGTCGAGGGAAGATACAGGAGGAGTAAATTAGGGTGCTGTTCTAGCACAGGAGATGGCCGGAAAGGCCCAGCTTCCCCATCCCAGGATACTGGGCAGAGGAAGGAAGGACTCCTTCTGGCTGGTGGAGAGGGGGCAGGGATGCAGCAGGGCCTCTGAGAGGAGGCGTCTCACGTTCTCAGGGCTCCCAGGATGAGCTGGGGCTATCCCTACCTTGTGACGATGACTCTGAGTGACCCTTGCCCCCAGTGGGTGGCCTTACGCCTGATCCTGGAGGGAAGTTCTGACATCTTGCTGGTCTTGCGTGTTTTACAGATCAACTTCCGCTGTAAGCCGTCCTTCCGTGAGTCGGGCTCCAGGAACATCCGTGAGGTAAGTGCCCAGCATGGTCAGGGGCAAGGAGGCCCTGAGTTTCCAGAGTGGACCTCTCGGGAGTGTCTCCAGAGCGCCAGCAGGGGGCACTCCTTCCAGGCTGCTCTGGGGCCCGGGGAGGTGTGAGGGATGGGGCTCTGAGAAGGTTTCCAAGGGAAAGCCTAGCTGTCCCGGCCTGCAGGGGGTGGGGCACCCATGTCTCTGTCCCCCTGGGAGCCTTAGCCCTGTTCGGGGCCACAGAGAGTGTCTGCAGCCCTTCTCACTGACGCGCAGGACCGCAGAGAGCTTCCTGCAGCACCCCATCATGGATACACTGAGGGGTGCAGGCCACTGAGCCTGTTCTCCTCCACCCCTCCCTCCCTCCCATGATGCTTCCCTCCTCCACCAGCCAACCTTTGTGCGGCACCACTGGGTACACAGGCGGCGCCAGGATGGCAAGTGTCGGCACTGTGGGAAGGTAAGAGCCCCTGCCCACTGGACGCGAGCCCCGTGCTGTGCGTCCAGGGTGGCCTGTCCCTCACTGGCTGTGTCCCCAGAGTACAGAGTCCCAGGGCTCGCTCTCAGCCTGGCTGCAGCGCCCAGGCAGCTCCGAAACACCCTGGTCTCCGGCTGAGCAGGAGAGCAGGGAGCGCTTCCGGACTGCTTTGAGGTCGTGAAGGGGCCCTCTGAGAGTCACGCACCATACTCTTTCGCTGACACCACCGCTGCGTGCCGAGCGCCTGTGGGGCGCCGAGCGCTGAGCTGGGCAGGGGGCTCCTGCCCTCCTGGAGGAGGCTGGGGCTCCAAGGCGGACTCTGCAGGCCGTCTGCCCGAGCCCCGTCCGCAGGCGTTCTGTGCAGTAACGCGTGTCTGCTTCCTGTCCGTGTCCGGTGAGCAGAGGCTCCCAGAGGATTGGGGCCTGTCGCTCTCTCCTCCGTTTATCCTCAGCGCCCAGCATGGTGTCGACACGTAGTGGGCCCTCAGTAAATGTCTGTGGAAGGAGCCAGGGATGAACGTGACAGGCACTGTGAAGAAGGATAAAGTACTCTAAGAGCACACAGGGGCCTGGCGGGGCTGGGGTCGTGAAGGAGGGGAGCTGAGTCAGGCAGGCGTTAGCTGTGGACCTGCCCCCCCAACACTTTGCACTCAACTTCAGAGAGTCTGGGCCCCTTGCTAAAACTCCCTGCTCAAAGGGGTGGTTTTTTTTTTTTTTGAAGAAGAAGAAGATTAGCCCTGAACTAACATCTGCTGCCAATCCTCTTCTTTTTGCTGAGGAAGACTGGCCCTGGGCTAACGTCCGTGCCCATCATCCTCTACTTTATATGTGGGACACCTACCACAGCATGGCTTGCCAAGTGATGCCATGTCCGTACCCGGGATCCGAACCAACGAACCCAAGACTGCCAAAGCGGAACATGCAAACGTAACCACTGCGTCACCGGGCCAGCTCCTCAAGGGGCTTATTTTATAGCTTCTTGAATTTAAAAAAATGTGCTCCGGGGGCCGGCCTGGTCACGTAGTGGTTAAGTTCGTGTGCTCTGCTTTGGCAGCCAAGGGTTTGCAGGTTCAGATCCCAGGTGTGGACCTACACGCCACTCATCAGGCCATGTTGTGGTGGTGTCCCACATACAAAATAGAGAAAGATTCACACAGATGTTGGCTCAGGGCCAATCTTCCTCACCGGAAAGAAAAAAAAAATGTGCTTAGTTTCCCTGGGTAGAGAGAGGTTGGCACAGAAGAAGGGCTGGACTACTGCTCTGGGCCCAGTCCCTGGTGTCTAGCCACCCTGTCCACCCTAGGGCTTCCAGCAGAAGTTCACCTTCCACAGCAAGGAGATTGTGGCCATCAGTTGCTCCTGGTGCAAGCAAGCCGTGAGTTGTGCCCGCCCCGCTCCGCAGGCTGTCCCCTGTGCTGCACCAAGTTGGGGTCCCCAGGCCTCAGCTCAGCCCCCCTCAGCCACACCCCCTCTCTCCTCTAGTACCACAGCAAGGTATCCTGCTTCATGCTGCAGCAGATTGAGGAGCCGTGCTCCCTGGGGGTACACGCTGCCGTGGTCATCCCACCCACCTGGATCCTCCGGGCCCGCAGGCCCCAGGTGAGTCCTGCCTGCACCCTTGACACCACCCCCCACTTGGGGTCTGCCAGCCACCCCAGCCCACCCACTTGTCACCAACACCCCTGCTTCCCTTGCAGAATACCCTCAAGGCAAGCAAGAAGAAAAAGAGAGCATCCTTCAAGAGGAAATCCAGCAAGAAAGGGCCCGAGGTTAGACCTGGGGCCAGGCAGGCAGCTGGACGGGGCAGGAGAGGGACCTGTTTCTCGGAATCCTGAGCCCCTGAGCCGATGCTGCTGGCTCTGCCTCCTGTGGGTCATTCTGGGCTCTGGGGCCCGGAGGCGGGTGGGAGATCAGAGTTGCCTCTCTATGGCCAGGCCCATGGTAATGTCTGACCCGGAAGTGGTACATGAGGGGGCACTGCTGAGGATGGGGATAGGGTCCGCCAGGGCAGTCAAGAGCCTTACAGGCTCTCTGTCTCCAAGGAGGGCCGCTGGAGACCCTTCATCATCAGGCCCACCCCGTCCCCCCTCATGAAGCCCCTGCTGGTGTTTGTGAACCCCAAGAGTGGGGGCAACCAGGTATGCACGCCTCCCCTCTCCACTGGGAGTCTTGGGGGAAGGGTGGGGTTACGCGCCCCCCACCCCCAGCAGCTGTTCCCAGGTTCCATTGCAGGCCTCTGCCCCATCCCTCCTTCCCAGGGACCCTGAGAAAGTCTGATTCTGCCTCCACCCTCGCTCCACAGCCGCACCCTTTTCCCCGCCTCAGCCTGCCACCCCTGACTGCCTCTTCTCTGTCCCTCTTGGCCCCTGGTCCCCCACAGGGCGCCAAGATCATCCAGTCCTTCCTCTGGTATCTCAATCCCCGCCAAGTCTTTGACCTGAGCCAGGGAGGGCCCAAGGAGGCGTAAGTACTTGTCAAGGCTCTGTGGGGCCAGTGGCGGGGGCTTGCCTGGCACCGGGGTACAGCACACCTACCCCGACCCGGTTCCTGTCTTCTGATCGCAGGCTGGAGATGTACCGCAAGGTGCACAACCTGCGGATCCTGGCGTGCGGGGGCGACGGCACGGTGAGTCCTCGTCCCTCTCCTGCCGATGGGCCTGAGCCTGGCCCCGCCGGCCTGACCTGGCCGCCTCTGCTCCGCTCCCTCTAGGTCGGCTGGATCCTCTCCACTCTGGACCAGCTCCGCCTAAAGCCGCCGCCGCCTGTCGCCATCCTGCCTCTGGGCACTGGCAACGACCTGGCCCGCACCCTCAACTGGGGTGGGGTAAGAGCCCACAGGAGGTGGGGTAGCCACGAGTGGGCCGTGCGGCTAGGCTGGCCTGTCCCCACGGAGGACTCAGTTCCTGCTTCACCCTGCAGGGCTACACAGATGAGCCCGTGTCCAAGATCCTCTCCCACGTAGAGGAGGGGAACGTGGTGCAGCTGGACCGCTGGGACCTCCGCGCTGAGCCCAACCCCGAGGCGGGGCCTGAGGAGCGTGACGACGGTGCCACCGACCGGGTGGGTCAGCCAGAGCCAGGGTGGGGCAGCAGTCGAGGGGGCCTCTCCACGCCTCGGTCTCTGGGGTTCCCAGGAGCCCTGGGCTGGGCCCACTTTCCCACTTGCTGGCTCTGGGGCCTTGAGCGAGTCTCTTCATTTCTCCAGACTTGGCTTCTTTGTCTGGATGAAGCGGGTAATGGTCCTCAGCTCACAGGTGGTGTCATTCAGCCCCTCGGCACATGCACATATTCACTGAGTGCCTCCCACCTGCCAGGCCCTGTTCTAAGCGGCGAGCCACACACAGTCTCCGCTGTCCTGGGGCCCCTCCAGAATAGGGCACGCCGGGGAAGTAAAGCCAGGGAAGGCATGCCAGCAGGGCAAGGGGCCCGAGAGGGCAGAGCCAGAGGCGGCAGGCAGGCTGGGGGAAGAGCTTTTCGTGGATCTTGTTAACTGAGGAAAGGCCTCTGGAAACACAGGGCTGAGCAGGCGAGGGGACCCATGGCTGGGCCCGAAACTCGGGGGCCCCTGTGGGGCCCAGCCCTCATGCTGGTACTTTGCCCTTCTTCCAGCTGCCCCTGGATGTCTTCAACAACTACTTCAGCCTGGGCTTTGATGCCCACGTCACCCTGGAGTTTCATGAGTCTCGAGGTGGGCAGCCCCTTGCTGAGAAGCCTTGGGCGGCTGGGGAGGGAGGGACACACGCTTGTCTCCGGGAGGGTTGGACCTTGCCCCCCAGGAAAGGCATTCGTTCCCAGCCCTCCCTCCGCCACCCCAGCCTGGGAGGCCCCAGGAGACCCGGAATGACTGAATGTCCCCCATGTCTTGTCGCCACCCAGAGGCCAACCCAGAGAAATTCAACAGCCGCTTTCGGAACAAGATGTTTTATGCCGGGGTGAGTCTGGGCTCTGCCAGCACCCCCTACACCCACCTGTTCTATCGCCCATGCCCCCTGCCCACCTGTGTCCACCAGGCCGCAGGCCCCTGGCAGGCAGTGATGGGAAAAGACCCCTGTCGCCACATGGTGACGCCCTCTGTCTCCCACAGACAGCTTTCTCCGACTTCCTGATGGGCAGCTCCAAGGACTTAGCCAAGCACATCCGGGTGGTGGTGAGCACGGGGCCAAGCCAGCAGGCAGGTGGGCGGCCCCGCTGGGAGGCACACGGCCTCCGGCGCGTATGCCCTCAACACCCGCCCCTCTTCCTGCCTCCAGTGTGATGGAACTGACCTGACGCCCAAGATCCAGGACCTGAAACCCCAGTGCATCGTTTTCCTCAACATCCCCAGGTGAGGCGGGGAGGGCGCTGTGTGGGCCCTGCTGTCCCTGTCCCGCAAGACTGTCCTCGGAAGCGCAGCCTCTTGCCCTCCCCTCCAGGTACTGCGCGGGCACCATGCCCTGGGGCCACCCTGGGGAGCACCACGACTTCGAGCCCCAGCGGCACGATGATGGCTACCTCGAAGTCATCGGCTTCACCATGACATCCCTGGTGAGTGGCTGGCATGGGGCCTGCCTGGAGCCCTGGCTCTGCTTTGTGGGGCTCCACCGGAGTCCCCACAGTGCCCAGGAGCATGGCCCCAAGGTAGAAGCAGGGTATCACCAAGCCTCCCTTCTCTGGCTGCGGGCTCACTGTCTTCTTCTCTATCTGACTTAAGAGTGACTGTCAACCTCTGTGTCTTGGAGGACTCTTTCATCAACCCCTTCTGACTGGGGTCTCACCCTCCTCCTCTCTCTGTCGGGGGTCTCCCCCTCCCTCCCCTCCCTGACTGGGGTCTCACCCTCCCTCTCTCTGTCTGGGGGGTCACTCACCCTTTGTCTCAGGCCAGAGCACCCCTGGAACGAGCAGAGGTGGGGCGCCATCCACCCCGGCCCCTGACCTGAGCCTTCCTCGCCCCCAGGCAGCGCTGCAGGTTGGTGGGCATGGCGAGCGGCTGACGCAGTGCCGTGAGGTGGTGCTCACCACGTCCAAGGCTATCCCAGTGCAGGTGGACGGCGAGCCCTGCAAGCTCGCGGCCTCCCGCATTCGCATCGCCCTGCGCAACCAGGCCACCATGGTGCAGAAGGCCAAGCGGCGGAGCGCCGCCCCCCTGCACAGCGAGTACGCCCCTCCCATGCCCTGGGCCCGAGGCCAGACTCTGCCCCCTCTGAGCTTTGGTTTCCCCATCTGCAAAGCAGCTGACAGTCCCTCTATCCTGAGGCAGCTGGGAGGGGCCCTTGCTCAGTGCCAGCGGCCTGGCAGGGCCCTCACCGAGGCCCCGTATCTCCCTTGCCCTCAGTCAGCAGCCGGTGCCGGAGCAGCTGCGGATCCAGGTGAGCAGAGTCAGCATGCACGACTACGAGGCCCTGCATTACGACAAGGAGCAGCTCAAGGAGGCCTGTGAGTGGCGGGCAGGCCTGGGGGGGTCCTGAGGGCCGGGTGGTGGATGCAGCCGCTGATGGCGTGCTCTGTCCTCCAGCGGTGCCCCTGGGCACTGTGGTGGTCCCAGGAGACAGCGACCTCGAGCTCTGCCGGGCGCACATCGAGAGGCTCCAGCAGGTGAGGGGGGCCGGGAGCCTGCCCTGGGCCGCCCCAGCTGCTCGAGGGCTGCTCTCTGCCAGCCCCGGCCTGTGCTTCTCTCAACAGGAGCCCGAAGGTGCTGGAGCTGGGTCCCCAACGTGCCAGAAACTTTCCCCCAAGTGGTGCTTCCTCGATGGTGAGCGGCTCCTGGCTGTGTCCTGCCCCTCCCTCGGGGTCCTGGGTTGGGGCGGCAGCAGCCCTGAGCCTAGACAAGGGCCTCCTCCACCCTCAGCCAGCTAACCGTCTCCCCACAGCCACCACTGCCAGCCGCTTCTACAGGATCGACCGGGCCCAGGTGAGCACCTCCGTCCTGCTCCCTCCACAGCTGGTCCTGGGGCACCGTGTCACTCTCCTGGGAGCGCGCCCCTCTGCAGCCGGCTCGCCCCATCCTCATCGTCTGCAGTGTGTTCACACTGGCCCATGTGCACAGACAGGGCACGGCCCTGCCCTCCAGGCTGGGTGCACAGGGATCATGCTGGCAGGAGGAGGGAGCCGCCGTAGCCAGGAAAGGCTTGCGGGGTGGGCGGGAGAGCGTGAAGTACAGCTGCCACCCAGGGAGACACAGAAGGAAAGGCACTTCTGGCCGGGGCCAGGCCACTGGGGTGAAGGCTTATTGGCAGGGGGAAGGGGCTGGCAAGCTGCTGGGCCCAGGACACAGAGGTCAGGGGCCGGGCTTGGGTGGTGGGCCAGGAGAGGAGGGAGTGCAGAGGCGGGGGGAGGAGGGACTGGCAGGCCGCCCTGGCTGCCTGCTCACAGCAGACGCTTCTCCGGGCCTGCCGGCCTGGCTGCCCCTTCGCCCCCACCGGCAGGCCCTGACCCTCAGCCCTGACTCCCCACCCACAGGAACACCTCAACTATGTGACTGAGATCGCACAGGACGAGATTTATATCCTGGACCCAGAGCTGCTGGGGGCATCAGCCCGGCCGGACCTCCCAACCCCGACGTCCCCTCTCCCCACCTCCCCCTGCTCACCCACGCCCCGGTGAGTCCCCAGTCTCCTCCAGGCCCTGGCTCTAGACCCCACCTGCAAGCTGGCAGCTCCTGTCTTCCCTCCTTCAGCCCCAGCCCACCAGCCCCCCACCCCTGACTCACTGACAGCAAACCCAAGCGGCCAAAGCCCTCTGTCCCCAGGGAAGGCGTCACCATCCACCCTGCCCCGCTGGCCAAAGACCTAGGCTCCCTCCCTGACTTCTCTCCTTGCCCCCAGCTCTGACCCTTCCTCCCCCAGCAGCTGAGCACACCACACCCCTGGCCTCCTCTCCTACCCCCAGCCTCGAACCTTCTTTCCCAGCACCGTGCTGTCATGTCCCCTCCCCATGTGCCCGGTCATCACACAGCCTGAGCCTGGCTGGCTGACCTCACCAGGCTCTGTGTTAGAGGCACTCCGTAAACTGTTGCAGGACCGTGGGGTGCCCCAAGTTGGGGCTGGGGAGGGCGACAGGCTGGCCTGGCTGCGGCCGTGTCACATCTCCTCCTGCTCTGTTTGCAGGTCACTGTCAGGGGATGCTGCAGCTCCTAAAGGTGAGGCCTCCCCCTGCACGGCCCCTCTTTCTCCCTGCTCCTCGGAGTGAGGCTCGTGGGCCGGGGGGGAGCCCCTCCACAGCCTCACCCAAACCTAACTGCGAGGCCCCGTTCTCTGTGAGCCCGGCCCTTGGCACACCGCCCGGCAGGCCTGCCTCTGCGTGCTGGTGCATCACGAGCATGTGCATGCACCGCACAAGCCTGGGCCTCCAAGGTAATGGGCAGGTGTTCCATGCAGGTGAAGAGCTGATCGAGGCCACCAAGAGGAACGACTTCTGTAAGGTACCGGCGCCAGGGCCGGCCCGGGCCTCTCCCCCGGGCAGCCCCTCAGGCACTGACACAGGGCCTCTGGGTTGGGCCAAGAGCTGACCTGTTCAGGCGCTGTCATCTGTCATCGTCTGGCCCTCTGCAGGGCCTCCATGGTGACTGTCCCCTTCCACCTTGCCCTGTCCCCATCCAGCCACACTCAGTGTCCCTCTGTAGGAGAGTCCTAGAGGACCTGCAGGTCCCAGGGCTTGCCCGTCAGTGTTCCTGGGGAGTGTCTGGGGTGAGAGAAGCCATTATCTCTTGCCACTCCAGAGAGACCCCCCCAGAGGCCCTGGGGAGCGGCGTGTGGCAGCATACTAGTGTCAAGCCTGTAGCCTTGTGAACTGGGGCATTTCTGTGGGTGGAAGGAGGTGGCCCTGGGAGCCCCAGCCCCGCTCTGCCCCTGCCCTCAGCTCCAGGAGCTGCACCGAGCCGGGGGCGACCTCATGCACCGGGACGAACGGAGCCGCACGCTCCTGCACCACGCCGTCAGCACCGGCAGCAAGGACGTGGTCCGCTACCTGCTGGACCACGGTGAGCTGTGCCACAGGGGCGCCCCGGTGGGAGGGGGGGAGGCTGCCAGGCCTCTCTGACCTCCTGCTCCCCTCTGCTCCAGCCCCTCCAGAAATCCTTGACGCCGTGGAGGAAAAGTGAGTATCTGGGCAGTGCAGGATGCTGGTTACTCTGGAAACCGTCCTGTCCTCATCTAGCCCCTCCCATCTGGTCCTCTCAGAGCCCATAGACCCATCCCAGCCACATCTCTTGTTCTCTGGGCCACCCCCCTTGCCCCAAGGCCCCAAACTTCCTGCCCTTTCCAATGGCCCTGGGGAGACCGGAGGGCCCAGAGGACTGGATGGGGTCCACAGCCAGTCCCTGTGCCCCCAGCGGGGAGACGTGTCTGCACCAGGCGGCAGCCCTGGGCCAGCGCACCATCTGCCACTACATCGTTGAGGCAGGGGCCTCTCTCATGAAGACAGACCAGCAGGTGAGCAGGCCGCCAGGGCGGGCAGGGGCTCCACGGGGCACAGACCAACCCTCTTCCAAAGTTAGGCACTGTTGAGAGGGGCCATGGGAGAGGGCTGTCTCGGGGGGTGTGAAGCTGTCCTTCCGACACAGCGCAGACGCTGAGCAACCGGAGCGAGCAGGGGTGGGGCAGCCTGGAGGGGAGAGCCCCTGCCCTCTCCTAGGCCTGAGCTGACGGCTGCTCCCCTCCTCCAGGGCGACACTCCCAGGCAGCGGGCTGAGAAGGCTCAGGACACCGAGCTGGCCGCCTACCTGGAGAACCGGCAGCACTACCAGATGATCCAGCGGGAGGACCAGGAGACGGCTGTGTAGCTGTGGGGCCCGCGAGGGCGGCAGGACGCCGGCCAGAGGACCGGGCCCTCCTGCCCGCCTCACTGCCACATTCCAGTTGGACTGCCACGGGGGGACCCAGGCCCCAGGGAAGGAGCCCCGGGCTGCCCCCTGAGGAGCCGCCAGACCTAGGGCTGGACTCTGAGGAGCTGGGGGGCTCACCTGTCCCCCTGAGGCCCCAGTCTGACTACAGCCTCACAGGGGAACAGGAAACTGGACTGGGCTGGGCATGCCTTTGGGGGCTGGGCCTGGGCCACCTCAGGGCGGCCCTTCCTGGGGTTTAGGGGGCAGGGTGGGGCACAGGGGCTTGAGGCCCTATTGGGGAGCCTGCAGGAAGAGGTTTCCTAAGCCCCCGGGGCCTTTCAGAGCCCCCTTTGAGGCTCTGGCCCTCTGTGCCCTGACCCCACCCTCCCCAGGGCCTCCTCCCGGAAACGGAGCCGCTGCATTTGCCTGCCCACTGCCCTGCTTGGCACCTACCCCGTGACCCTCCCCATGTACCCAGTCATTGCAACGCCGACTGTGTGGCCTGGGGGCTGGGGTGGGCTCTCACGGTGACATGTTTACAGCTGGGTGTGACTCAGTAAAGTGGACTTTTTTCCTTTCTGCTTTTCTCTTTTTTTGAGGAGGAGGTCTTCCAGGAGCAGCGGGGTCCGCAGGGTTAGCCTTAGGGTCGGGGGCTGGACACCGTGACCCAGTTCCTTGTCGGGGCCCCTGTTCCCGACTAGGGGTGGGATCCGCGGGCCTGCCCGGGACCTGACCTCGCCCGGTCCGGGGAGGAGCTGATTTCCTCCGGCTTCCCGCTTCCCGCTTCCCGCTGAGAGGATAACAATGAAAGTGAAAGAGCGGTGGGGCGGGAGCGGCCCGATCCTTCGGCCCCTCGGCCCCTTGGCCTCGGGCACGCCCCCTCCCCCAGGCCCCAGAAGCGTTCGCAATTTAGAGGAGCGGGCGCGGTGGGCCCCGGGGTCAGAGGGGGTGAGCATCTGCAGCCGCCGCCGGGCCGGGTCTGGAACTTCTCAGACGGCTCTTGTCAGCTCAAGTCTCACCAAATCCAGGCCCGCGGGCTCCGCTCCGCCACCGGCCCCCGCCCGCGCCCCCGCCCACCTGCGCTCCGGGAGCGGCGCCGCGCCCCCGCCCCGCGCGCTGGCCCTGGGGTGCCCGGCCCCAGCTCCCCCCGCACTGAGCAGGGCGCGGGGAGGTGTGCATCAACTTGCACACTTGTTGAAGCGACCCCAGGTGGGGGCCGGCGCTCCTGCCCCAGCAGTCACGGGGGCGCTAAGGGCCGCGCAGGCCCTGGGAGGTGGCACGGGGCCTTGACGGGGCGAAACAGCGCGGCCGGGGGTCGGGGGACGGAGCCGCGCACAGGCTGAGATGCGGGCCCCGCGCGGGGTCCTGTGACACACCCCGGGCTCTGCGCTCCCTCCCAGTCTCTCTCTGAAGCTCCGCCGCCGAGAAGGGGAGCTGGCGTCCAGTGGGGAAAGGGGACGGCCCCGGGGCGGGGGCAGAGGGCGGGGGCGGGAAGCTGGGGCCCCGGACTGGGGGTGCCGGGGCAGGACGGAGGCCTGGGGCCGGGAGACCCCGGGCTCGGGGGAGGGGGGCCAGGAGCCCCCGGTCTGGGGCGGACGGCGCCCGCAGGGCGAGGGTACGGGCACGCGCGGCGGGAAGCTGGGTGGAAGCGCGGGGGCGCGGGGCGGGCGCGGAGGCGGGGACGCCGGGGTCGGGGGCGGTGCGGGTTTGAGGGGAGGGGGCGGGGCGGGTCTTTCCTCGGTGTGGGGGGGAGGCGGGGAGGGGGCGGGGGCCCATGTGACCGGCTCAGACCGGTTCTGGAGACAAAAGGGGCCGCGGCGGCCGGAGCGGGACGGCCCCGGCGCGGGAGGGAGCGAAGCAGCGCGGGCAGCGAGCGAGTGAGCGCGCGGGGCCCCGGAGGGCGCACGGCGGCCTGGCCCCTCGCGCGCTCGGCCGCTGCCGCCCAGGGGCTGGAGGCTGGGTGGGGGTCTGAGCTGCGTCCTGGGATCCAGGCATCCCCCGGGGAGACGCCTCCCGGCCGTGCGCCCCGGCCCCTGAAGTCCTCCCGCCGCCGCCGCCGCCGTAGCGGCCCCACCCTTTGGGCCTGGAAAATGGGGAGAGGGGGTTGGGAGGTCCACGCCCGCGGCACCCAGTGGCGAAGGGGACGGGCGGGGGCTCTGACCCGTGCTCTCCCCCCAGGATGCAGCACCGAAGCTTCCTCCTCTTCGCCCTCCTCACCCTGTTGGCGCTCACCTCCGCGGTGGCCAAAAAGAAAGGTGATCTGCGGGGTGGGGGACAGAGGAGGGCTGGAGATGGGCAGGTGAGCCCGGCCACCTGGGTTCCGAGGCCGGGACCCCAGGAACGTGTCCCCGCGTGAGTCTCTCCGTGCCCCGGGTCCTGAACTGTGTTCCCCGTGCGTTGTAGACAAAGTGAAGAAGGGCGGCCCGGGGAGCGAGTGCGGGGAGTGGACCTGGGGGCCCTGCACCCCCAGCAGCAAGGACTGCGGCGTGGGTTTCCGCGAGGGGACCTGCGGGGCCCAGACTCAGCGCATCCGGTGCAGGGTGCCCTGCAACTGGAAGAAGGAGTTTGGAGGTGAGGTGGGGCGCAGGCGGAGGGCCCGCAAGGGGGGGCGCAGCCTCGCGGAACCCTGGGCGGACCTGTGGACGGAGGCCGCGGGCGCCCAGCTCTGACCCCGGGCGCTCTCCCGCCAGCTGACTGCAAGTACAAGTTTGAGAGCTGGGGGTCGTGTGATGGGGGCACGGGCACCAGAGCCCGCCAAGGCACCCTGAAGAAGGCACGGTACAATGCCCAGTGCCAGGAGACCATCCGCGTGACCAAGCCCTGCACCCCCAAGACCAAAGCTAAGGCCAAAGGTCAGCCACGGGGGGAGGGCGATCGCCGCCGGGGGCTGCCCCCACCTGTGAGGGGAATGGTTAAACCTGAAGTTTGGGGCCCTGGCGAGTGACCTCTTGACGTGTCTGCACGGGGTTTCCCTGTCTTTAGCGATACCTTAGATGGGCAGGTACTGAAGGCAGCCCACCAAAGGTGCTCAGGGGATAGTCAATCTTCCGGCCCAAGCAAGGACAAAATTACAGTGTCCTGAGGGAGCGTTTGGCTTAGGATCCAGGGACATTGTCCTGGAAGGGCTCGGCTTTGTCATCGCTCCAGCATTTGGTCAGCTTGGCCCTTCCTGCTATGGGAAGGGCCTCACAGCCCTGCGTCCCCTGACCCTTAGCTCCGTCCTGACTCACCGCGGCCCAGAGAGGCCAACAGGGTGAATCTGCCCATTTCTCGGATGAGGAGGCTGAGGCTGTGGTCGAGGGCTGCTGGGACCAGGCGTGGAACTGGGAACTGGGAGGTTTTCTGGATCCCCAGGGGACGTTTGAAGCTGGGGCGTGGGGAAGGTCCAGCATCATCATGGCTGCCCTGTCCCACCGCCTTCCAGGTCCGCTGATGGAGAACCACGAGGGGCAGAATTTTCTTCTCCCTCTGGTATGTCAGGAGGGTCTCTGCCAGGTCACCAGAAACCTGCTAATGCGGTATTTCTTGTTTTACAGCCAAGAAAGGGAAGGGAAAGGACTAGAGGCCAGCACTGGACGCCTGGGAGCCCCTGGCCTTACTGGGGGCCTGGCCCAGGCCCTGCCACCCACAGGCCCACGATGTAACCCGCCAGTGCCTTTTGTCTGCTCTGCTCTGAGCTGCCGATCAGGCCCTGCTCTTCCCTCTCTCTCCCCCACCCCCACCCCCACCCAAGTGCCCAAGGTGGGGAGGGACAGGGATTCTGTGCAGCTTGAGCCCCCCCAAAGCGATGGATTCCCGCACCCCTTTTGTTCTTCCCCACAATGATGCCATTGCTAAGAAACAAAATAAACTGTCGTTTTTCTCCCAATAAAAGTTTTTCTTTTAATATATAAAAGCCCCTTCCCAGAGAGTTTGCCGTTGTGACTTGTTGGGGGTGGGAGAGTGTGGAAGAAAAAGAAGGCTGAGGGTCGGGCGTTCAGGGCGGTGGGGCTTGGCCGCCAGTGCTCCCTGGCGCTCATGGAAAAAGCAGAATGGTTACGAAAATCTCTTCCAGAGCCCCTTACTGACCCGTGAAAGAGTACCCCCCCATCAGGTCCCCTAAGCCTTTCTGGGTCCTCCAGGGGCCACAGCAGGGCTGAGGGAGAGGACCCAGAAGGTTCTAGAACTGACATTCCCCCCTCAGGCAAAGGGCTTTCCGTCTAGCCCGCTGCCAATCAGCAAGGTTCCAGCCACTGGGAGAGTAGAGATGGGGCCGCTCTAAGGGCCGCCACCGCCCTGTCACTGGGTCAAGTCCACCCCTATTCTCATCTGGTGACCCAGGCCTCGCTCACACTCTGCAGAGCCCAGCGGGGAACACTGCCCACCGCAGCGCCACCTTCCGTCTGTGTGACCCCCTTGGGGACAGGGGAGGGCTCTTCAGAATAAGGTGAATTATTCCCCCTCAGCTTGGGACCACGGTCCTAAGTGTGAATCTCGTCCTAAGTGTGAATCTCTTTGCTCCTAGCTGGCCCATCCGAGTATGACCTGCCGGGTGTGGGGGGCGTACCTCAGAACCCTCTCTGCCTGGCCTCCAGCAAGCCCACCCGCCCAACCAGAACCTGGCTGAGTAGCTGCAGCAAGTGGGGGATTTCTGCCCTGGAGTGGGATTTGGGACAAGGGGGCTGAGCCTACATGCGGGGTGCAGGGGGGACCAAGCACCAATTACAGCAGAATGGAGGGCCCCACCCTTCCACTGCCCTCGCAGCCTCCTTTCCCAAGCACAGGCGCCTTCCCTCCTCCCGAGGGGAGCCTGAGCTTCGGGCTCCATTGTCCATTGTCTCAGCCACGCTGGTTGGTCACAGGGGGCAGGAGCCCACGTAGACCAGTGCCCCCAGCTCCCTGAGGCAGGGCAACAGAGGGGACCAGGCAGTCCTGGTGCAGACGCTTCCTGGGGCTGACCCTCCCCGGCCTGAGCAGAGATCTGGTCTCTCCGATTCCAGCCAGAGCCTTTTCCTGAGCTCGCAGGGTCTTGGGGACCTCAGTTCTCCTCTTCAGTGAACAAGAACATGGAGAGGTGCCTGCAAATCTCTGCCCCACAGCAGCTGGCCTGTGTGGTCCCCCAGTGCACACATGCGACCACGAGCACCTCCTGCGGCACCCCTGCCTGCCTACCTGGCAGTGCCGATGTTCCGATACTGGCATAGCAGCAGGTGCCTGAATGTCTTTTTAAAGGTCGCGTTGCAGAGGGCGTAGCAGGCAGGGTTGATGGTGCTGTTGACATAGCAGAGCCAGTAGCCTATGGACCACACCGTGTCAGGGATGCAGCTCTGGCAGAAGGTGTTCACCAGGACCATGACGTTGTAGGGCGTCCAGGTGAGGATGAAGGCCAGCAGAATGGCAAAGATGGTCCGCGTCACCTTGCGCTCCCGGGCCGCCATCTGCCGCTTCTTGCGCACCTGGTTGCGGGCGATGCTGGCAAATTTGCGGGCCACGTTGGCTGCCGGACGCATGCCAGCTGGCGTGGCAGGCACAATCTCGATGGCTGTCACACACTCGTTGCCTGTCTGCTTCGTCACAATCTGGATCTTGGACCATTTGGAGGCAGGGTTGAGGGCCCGTGGCTGTAGGCAAGGGGCGGGCGTGGCAGGCGTGGTGGCCTCTGTGGTGGACAGCTCGGTGGGTGGTCGTTCCTTGGTGTTCTGGGTGGCACTGCCCGAGCTGGACTCATTGGAAGTGTCCTTGTCAGCCATTGGACGTGGCGGTGGTGGCAGGACCGGCGGAGGGGCCTCCTCTAGCTTCCCGTTGCGCAGCCCCTCCCGAGTGGCTTCCCCTGGTGGGGGTTTCTTGACGCTCTGCTTCATCAGGGGGCTCTTGAGGAAGGCCAGCGTCTTGGCTTTCTTCTCCTTGGGGCCCTCGGACCGGTGCTTGTGAACTCGGCTGCGACTGGCCAGGGAGATGTGAATATAGAGAACGGTCATGATGACCACGGGCAGATAGAAGGCAGCGATGGCCGTGCCGAAGGTCACCGCCGGGTTGGACAGGAACTGGATGAAGCACTGGTTGTCCGGCACTGTCCGCTTGCCCACCACAAACTGCCAGAACAAGATGGCAGGTGCCCAGAGCACGAAGGACAGGACCCAGGCAGCGGCGATCATGAGGCCTGCCATCTTGGTGGTGCGCCGGGCGGGGTAGGTGAGAGGCTTGGTGACGCAGAAGTACCGGTCAAAGCTGATAATGAGGAGGTTCATGACCGAGGCATTGCTCACCACGTAGTCCAGGGCCAGCCACAGGTCACAGACCACGGCGCCCAGAGGCCAGTAGCCCTTGATGATATAGACGGTGTAGAGATTCATGGAGAACGCGCCGATGATGAGGTCGGCGCACGCCAGGCTGAAGAGAAAGTAGTTGTTGACTGTCTGCAGCTGCCTGTTGACTTTGATGGACAGCATCACCAGGATGTTGCCCACCACCGTCACCAGGCTCAGGGAGCCTGTCACCGTGGCGATGAATACCATCTCCACTGTCTCGTAGCGGTTATGGGTTGATGTGACCAGGCGCACAGACTGGTTGCCCGAGCTGCCATTGACTGGTGTGAAGTTCGCCATTTTGGTTAGCCGTCGGGGGCGTGGGGGGGCCGTGTCTGGAGGAGGAAGGAGAGAGAAGGGCTGAAGTGTCAAGGTGGATTAGAGGGGTCACGTGGGGTGAACTGGATCAAGGTGACAGAGGAACAGCATCCTGCAGAACCTTAAAGAACTCGGTCCCATCACTTCCTCCTTTATTCATTCGTTCCCCATTTGCTGAGTGTGAGCACTCAGGGTGCGCACAGTGTTCGAGGTGCTGGGGTTGCAGAAGTGAATGAGACACGCATGGAGGTTACAATCCACTCAGGGGAGCCATACCAACACACGAGCAACAGAGAAAGTGCTAGAAAGGAAACAAGGCAGAGCGGTGGTATGGTGAGGACCCACAGGGGTGGTTCCTCGCTGGGTGATCAGCGAAGGCCTCTCCAAGGAGGTGATCTGCAGGATGGCAAGGCGGGAGCCATATGAAGAGCTACAGAGGTGGCCTAGTCGGTGGCAATGGCGGGAGCAAAGGCCCTGGGCATGTGTGAGGCATGGACAGAAGCCCAGTGAGGCTGGGGCCCCAGGAAGTGAGGGGGAGGGGAGGAGTGGTCCCAGGGATCAGCATGGGGCTCTAGTCAGAAGTGTTCATTCTAACCACTCTCTCTCGGTCATTTCTTAACCAAACATGACCTGGGGATCTGTTCTCAGTCCTTACCGAAGACACTGAGGACAGAGGCAATTATATCAGCAGGTGACATTTACTGTCTCCTAAGTGCCAGGCACTTTCTACACTTTTTATAAGTACTAACTCATTTCACCCTCACAACAGACTTATGAAGTAGATACTGCTATTTTTCACTGCTTACAAATGGGGAAACTGAGGCACAGAGATGTCAAATAACCTGACCAAGGTTCCACAGCTCCTTGACGTCATGTTGCTGTCCCAGAGCTGTCCCTTTGGGCAGAGGGAAGCCCAAAGAGCCACGGGAGCCAGTGACCCCACCTGGGGGAAGGCTTCCTTGAGGACCCGAGGTGGCATGAAGCTGAGGACATCCTGGAGGAGGAGGAGAGTGCGTGCCACTGTGGCATCCCTTCCCTGAGCCCTCACCCCTGCCCCAGCGCATGGGTAGCTGGGGACTGTCAGCAGCCAGGGGCTGAGACTCATGAGGAATCGTGAAGGGCCCACCAGCTGAGGAAGGACAGACACGGCTTCCCAAGGGCCAGGGTCTGCCCCGGCCGGGCCTAACAGGGACCCCAAAGGGTGAAAGAGCATCTCAGAAGGGAGAGAGGGGCTGCTACGGGGGAGCCTTTGGCTGGCCCCTGAGGGTGCCCCCTGACCCACCAGTGCACACAGACGGCACCCCAGCTCGGGTCCCCCAAGCGCAGAGCCCCTCCCCCTGAGCCTGTGCTCCCTCCCACCACGCTCTCCTCCATCCCTGCTCCCCTTCCTCTCCCATACATGTGAGGGAGGCCCACGCCCGTTGCGCTGTGCCAGGGCAGCCGCCCAGCCCAGGCTCCTTCACACCCGCCAACACGCACACCATTACACACACGCACACAGGCCCCATCACAGCCGCACCAGCCCCGCAGCGCGCTGTCGTATAGACGCAGTTCTGTGCGTCTGTGTGTGAGAGAAAGAGGCAGGGAGAGGCAGGGGCGTGTGGAGGAAGGCGCACTCACCCGGCCACCCGGGCTCCAAGGCCAGCGGCGGCAGCGGCGGCGTCTAGCCGTGTGGCCTCAGACGAGCCACCTCGCTTCCTGCACTTCTCTTTCCCAGAAAGGACTCCTGTCCTGGGACAACCTCCCGAGCAGCTATGGGGATCAGCAACTGAAACTCCATCTCCAGCAGGAAAATGCCCTGGGGGCTGGAGCCAAGAGCCAGCGTGACCCCCCCAGCCTGGCCTCAGCCCCCATGATCCACCATCGCAGATACAGTCCCACCCTCCAGGTGGGCCTGGCAGTTCAAGTCCGCCTGCCAAATCCTTGGTTCACAGGAGGAGAGGCTCAGAGGGCTAGCCACCACCAAGGTCACAACTGAGTCAAGGGCAAAGACCAGGTACCCCCCTCTCCCCAGATTTCTGACAGCCCCCTTTCAGCTCTGAGAGCCTCTGAAATGGAAGCTCACCCTCGGGGCAGGGAGGGCAGAAGCTGCCGGCAGGGAGAAGCCGCCCTCCCCAGGCCCAGGCAGGCGGGGGCTGGTGGGGGGCAGTGATCTGTCCTCCAGGCCCAAGGAAACCCTCGCTTTCACCTCCCGGGGCCAGGACACAGGCCAGTGAGATCAGAACGGGGCTGGAGATGCCAAATCGGAAAAACAGAATAGGTCTTGTTTATTGACTGTTAACTATGAGTCAGGAATCCCTCTGAGCTTTTTATATAGATTATCTGGTTTAATCCTTACAGCAGCCAGAAAAGGCAGGCACGATCGGATAGGGAGCCTCATTTTAGGGACGTGTCTTCTTACAGATGAGGATGATGTTAATTCACTTGCCCAGGGTGTGTAAGTAGGGACGGGGCGGGATTAGAACTCAGGAGCCACCTTCTCAACCCCAAGGTGCTACTGCCTCCGAGTTGATTTCCTGCCTCAGCTCTTCCTCTATCAAAACCACACAACTAGGGGTCAGTCAAGTGAGGCCTGGGGACGTCCCCTCCCATTCCCTGCCAGCTCCCCCGCTTAGTTTTCCCAGAAGAGCAGAGACCTCTTGCCTCCATTGGAGACATCTTGTCTCCAAGGAGATGGCAGGTTTAGTCCCGCTCTGCCCACTTGGGGAGCTGCCAGCTGCAGACTTGGCGAGGCATAGTGTCCCCTGGCCCTCACCCCAAGCATGTTTCTGGATGACTCCGGGTCTCCCGCAGGTATTCTGACTGCAACCCTGTCTGGCATGTTCTCTATGATCCAGGCCGCCTGAGATCTGGGGAGGCGAGCAGCCGCCGCCCTGGGCTGTGCCTACCGCTAGATGGCAATGTCGGTCCCCGGGTGCCAGCTGCGGACCCAGGACAGGCGGCGGCTCCTCGCCACCGCCCCCAACTCCAACGCGACGGCAAGCACAGAGCAGGCCCCCGGCAGGGCCTTCCAGGGAGGGACATGAGGTCCCCTCGCCAGGCCCCGCCCAGGAGCTGCCTTCGGCTCCGCGCAGGGTTCAACGGTGGGAAAGTTAAGGGGGCCCGGATTTCCACCCGGCCCCCGGCGAAGAACGTGTGGGAGGGAAGGCGAGTGCGAGTTCTGTTTGTGTGTGTGATTCCTGGGGCGCGCGAGTAGAAGCTAGTAGCTGTCTGCATGTGCGTGTGTGTGCGCTCGGCCACGCCTGGATACCAGTGTGAGCTCGGGGGCACGTGTGCATGCCCGCGCCATGCGGACACGTGCATGTGCATGCGTGTGGGTGCCTGGAGTGCTGTGGCCTGGGGGATACACACGCTTCGAATGAGCCTGTACCTGTGAGCTTGTGTACACAAGCAAATTCGGGGCCGACAGTAGGTGACGGGGCCACATTCCAAATGCCCCTGCCGGAAGATTCAACCCAGACCTTGGCTGTCTGAGCGCGAAGAAGGTCGGGCCAAGTGCCAGTGTCTGGATGGCGCCCCGCCTGTGGGTGAGGAAGGGTCCCAGGCAGGACCACAGGGCCAGACTACACTGTGGGGCGCGACAGGCCCCCTGACCTGGGGGCATCGTCACAGCCGAGCACGCAGTGGTGTCCGCGACCCCAAAGCTGCGGTGCGGAGTCCCAGCCTCAGGCTGACTTCTGTCGAGGAGCCGCTGCTAGAGTCGCCCGACCCGGCGCTGCGGGACACTAGGCTCAGCTCTGCGTGCCCACTGCGCGTTATCGCCAAAGGGCGCCCAGGCTGCGGGCAGGAGAGTGCGGGCAGCACCCCACAACAGGGAGGCCCGGCGGGGGCTTGGGTCAGGCGCGTGGAAGATTCTTCCCCTCCCACACTCCTAATCCTGCACCCCGCCGGAGAGGCACCGTCTGGCTCCAGCGGCTAGAGTGGGCACCCGGGTTCTCAAGCCCGGGCTTGGGCGGGCCTCGAGGGCCAGGTTGGGAGTCATTACTGGACCCCTCTGGAGGCTCCTCCACATCTCCGTGGCGGTGGATGGGGCCCCGTCTCTCCGGTGCCCCGCCCTCCCCCAACCCCCTAGCACGCAGTTCCTGCAGCCTCTGGGCGTGGGCACCGTGCTTTCCTGGGTCCTCGAGCCCCTCCTTTCCCGGACCAGACGGGAGCGCGTGCTCTGGACGCCGTGGGGGCGGGGGCTGTGGGGTGTGAGTCCTCGGTTCTTAGGGGTTCATTCTGGGGCTCCGGAAGGCTGTGGCCCTTGGATCTGTCCCTGGGGCTGGAGACGAGACTCAGGAGTTCAGGGAAGGGAGAAGGGGCGCAGGCGATTTGGCACAGACATTGCGCCTGACACTTCCGCCACGGGGCTCGGGGCTTGGCGCTGGATCTCCCGGGGTCTGAGCCTGGGGAACAGCTAGGGGTGGTCCTGGAGTGGGGGAGGGGCGCCAGGAGAGGGCAGGGGTGTCTTCTGTCGGGGTTCAAGGTCGCTGATGGAGGACTCCATGGACCGGAGTGGGCTGGCAGCGCCGGGAGGGGCAGGGAGACGGGCGGGAAAAACGCTTTTGGGGCTGCAGCGCCCGGCGCCCCGCAGAACTGCCAGTGGGTGGGCTGGAGTGCGGGGTCCCGCCCCCGACGGCTGCCCCTGGCTCTTTGGGGGCTGTGGGCGGGCACACCCCCCGACCTCCTGCATGTCCGTTCCTTCCCGGAGATGCACCTGGGGAAGCCTCCGAGAGACTCCGGGCCTTTCTTCCAGCGGGGCCCCTCACCCCCGGGCCCTGGGCAGCTCCCAGCACCGCGCTCGCCCCCGAGGAAGCCTGGGGTCCAGTCCCAGGCGGACCCGCCTCCGGGGAGCCTCAGAGGGTCCAGGAGCCCCGCGTCCTTCTCCCCCAACCTAGTCCCCCCGCCCCCGCGCCGCGGCGGAGTCACTTACCAGACACCTCCGCCCCGCTCCCCTCGCACCTGACAGACGGCGGGACAGGCGGGCGGCCCCACGGGCCAGCGGGCGGGGCGGGCGGCCGGGCCGCGGGCCGGGGGCGGGGACGGGGTGCCGAGGGGCGGCCCCTGCTCCGCCCGCAGCTCCCGGCGCTGTGGCTCCGACTCGCGCTCACGCTCGCACTTTTCTCCGAGCCGCGTGATGTCACGGGGAAGCAGCCAATCCTGGTGGGGCCGTGCCGCCCGCCCCGGGCCGGCCACCCAACGGCGACGCGCGGGGGGCACCTCCCGGGGCGTCGGGGACCCCAGCTACGCGCGCCCCTCACTGGAACCGGCCGGCTGCTCCCCGCTCGGTCACTGTGGGGGCACCGCCCACGGTCGCCAGGGCTGCTTCGAGGGGGGCGCTGCCCTGCCGGGATGCGGGGGGGTGGGGTGTCCGCGTTGTCATGGGGACGCGGCGCCCCCTCGCGGGCTGGGGAGAGAGCTGGCAGCCCCGTCTGGCTGCGCTCCCCGCCTCCGCTCTGACCAAGCACCCGGGACCGCGAGGTGGTCTCGCGCCCGGCCAGGATCTCACTCCTTACGTGGCCCGGCTCGGAGCTGGATCGCGGAGGCGCGGGTGTCTGACCCCAACGGGAGGCTATGGTGGGTGGGGTCGGCCCTGCCGCCACGGTTCCGTCGGGGCAGGGAGCCGGGGGCCGGCAATTCCCAGCCTCGGGGCTGCGTGTTGGCCGCCGGGCAGGCCGAGGAGAGGGGCGCCGTCGGGGCCTGGGAAGGAGCTGCAGAGAGCAGGCAGGCGGCGGTCCGCCGGGGAGAGAGGAGCCCGCCCCCCGCCCCCGCCGCCCGGCTCCCTGCTCCCGCGCTCCAGGCCGGGGAAAGGGTGTGCATCCGCTCTCCCAGCCCCGCGACGGGACACGCTGCCTGGAGGGCGACTTCGCCGATGCCCGAGAGAAAGCCGAGTGTCCAAGGTCACTGGGGGCGGAGCCCGGAACGAGACCCAAGAGGGCGAGCCGCCCGTCCCTTGAGGTCTCCGGGAGCCGCACGGGCCGGAGCCTCGGGACTTGGGGCCTTGCGTGCGCGGAGCGGGAGGGCCCGGGAGTCCGTGGCTGGGGCGCCCCCGGGACCCAGAGCCCAGCGGCTTCAGCACCTCGGAGAGCTCCGCCCCCGCCCTGACCCCGGCGGCTCGCTCCGCCCGACCAGGCACCGGCGCTCCGGCTCCCGGAGACCGCCCTTCCTGAGGCCGGCCAGAGTCGGACTCGCCCCGACGCCCCGGCCCCCAGGCCTGTCACCCCAAACTCTCTGAGCGCGGACACCCGATTAACCTTAAGAAGCTGGTTCCTTCTCTTGGAAAAACAACTCAAGTCCCACCCCTCCTTCACCCTCCCCCAAGGCCCGGGCGGGGGGCTGTGTCTGTGGAGGCGGGTATGGCAGTGGAGGGGAGGCGGCAGAGAAGGGGCGGGAACTCAGGCAAGAGCCAGCGCACTGGGATCTTGGGGTGGGAGGGGCTGCAGGCTGAACGCCGAGGTGGTCAGGTCCCCCGCCCGGTGCTCCAGAGGGGAAGGGCTGGAGTAGGCTGGCTGGGCTAGGGTGGGAAGCCATCATTTTTACATGAATGCTCTGGTCTCCCGTGATCCTCGTAACCAAGGATGAAAGAAGCGCTATTGTTCTTGCCCCCACTTCACAGATGAGGAAACAGGCTCAGCTGGTTCCTGTCACAGTCCTGCACTTGTTCCACCTTGCCACCTCCCTCCTAGGGTCCCGGAGAGGGGGGGTGCCCCAGGAGAGTGGAAGTGGGTGTGCGCAAGCAGGGTGGGGGCCAGGCCATATTCCTAACAACAGTCAGATGGGGAAACAAGCAAGATCAAGGACTGGAGGGCACAGAAAACAGGAATGTCTCCAACCACTGCCTGGAGTTCTTCCAGAAGCTGCCAGGCAAAGCTGCTCCAGTTTCTCCGAAATCCCTGCTTTGGCCTGGGGCCTTCGGCCTCCCCCAATCCCAGAACCCACAGTGGAATTGTGGAGAGCTGACCTGGGAACCGGGGGACCTGGTTTAGTTTTTGTTCTCTCCATTGGATCCAGCTGGTCTAGAGAACTTCTCTGAACATATTTCCTCACCTCCAAACGGGATCACCAAGCTCTGCCTTGCTGCCCCCATAACCTTGTTATGATATGCAAGGGGATCCCCGGAAAGCTTTACTACTGGGGAGGCTCCATCCACCAGGCAAGGGCTTTCTAAGGGAGGGGTTGGCGTGGGGACAGGAAGGGGCTGACAGGTGCCTCCAACAGATGGGAGCTGGCTTCATCCTTGGCCAGAGAGGGCAGAAGCGAGGCCAGCCAGCACTGAATTTGGATCACCTCATCCACAACGCCTCCTCATACCCCTTTTTCCAAAATGAAAGGGCAAGTCAGGGTCCCAGCGCGGTTCAAACCCTGGCTCCACCCATTAGTTGCGTGGTTGAGGGTAACACCAGCACCCACCTCAGAGGGTTTTTGTGATGAGGACTGAGATGGTACACACCAAGTCCTTGGTACATGGTTTATACTCAACAAATTCACAGTCCACACCGTCAGACCAAGGAATTCCTCCTCCTGCTGTGGGGAGCACATGGGTGGAGGGCAGGGGTCGCAGTGGGGCAACCGCCTCCTCCATCCATCAACGCCTGGCTCAAACCTCACCTCTCCAGGCTCAAATGACTCGAGAATATAGAGCTGGAGGTAATGTGAAGAGGTTGCACAGTACAAGCCCTGCATCCTACAAGGGAGGAAAGTGAAGCAGAGAAAAGGCAAGTGGCTTGCCCAAGGTCACACAGCTAGCTGATATGTCTTTTAGTCACGAGTCCCGTTATATTTAATTTTCCAGAAAATTCTAGTGTTCCTAACTATATGGCTCTTCACACTGCTTTGTTTTACTTGCTTGCCCATTTAATCTTTTAGTTTTATCTCTGTTGGGGCAGAATCTATAATTCTGTGTGCCCTATGGTGTCTGGGACAGAGTTGGGCACACGAAAGACACTCAAGAAGTACTTAGTGCTGACCAAAAGCCCTGTGTGGCTCTGATTGTCCTTTACGCTAAGAGTTGGGGCCAATATCCTCCTCCTACCTTCTAACTGGCTTGAAACTTGAAGTGGCCAGGGCCACGAACACAGCAGGCCCTTTAGTCACTGTACTGAGAACACAAGTAAAAGGAGCCCTGACAGCCAGCAAATGGCATCTCTGAGGGATGCCTGTAGACAAGACCAAGCCCCCTGCCCGGCCAGCCCAGACACCCATTGTGGGTGGGCTCCCAGGACTGGAGGGGATCCAGCTTTTTGGCCAGTTACATCCTCACTCCAGGCCTACAGTCCTGGGTAGAAAGCCATCAAGACGAGCAACCTTCTGTCATTCCTACCTACCCACCCGCCACTGTCACAGCTGTCCCAATCCTTGGCAGGCCCCCAGGAAGCAGGAGGTGGTGGCCCAGAGAAGATGCATGAAGCAGAGCTGCAGCCCACACCCAAGCAGCTTCTGAGGCGTCAGATAGGGCTCCCGACCTAGGACGGCAGCACGAGAAACGGGGCCCGGGAGAACCCGGGCCCGGCGCAGTTCACAACCCTCCTCTCCCCACAGCCACCACCCCACCTCCACCCTCCGCAGAGACAAACAGAGACGAGCCTGGTGAGGGGCATGTCATCATTTTAATGATGTAGATCTTTGGTGTTTCCCTCATTAGCAGTCAGACTATCCCCTCTCCTCCCACCACAATGTTTCTATGATGAGTTACAAACAGAAAAGAAATCACATTTTCATACTAAAAACAAAATAATCAGAGCCTTGATTTCTCCACTAGAAACTACACGTACAGTTCAAGATTCCACATGCAACACCTTAAATCACAGGCCAAGACCTCACATTCTGACCTGGAGTCTCAGCCCCTCCCCCAGCCTTGGGCTGGCTTTGGCCTAGGCTCAGGTAATACTGACACCCATGGGTGCTGCTGAGGGCACAGAGGGGGAGAGGAGCTTGGTGGACAAGCCCTTGGGGGCTGGCCAGCCTACACCCCGCACTCCTGAGTGAGGACCTGTCCACCGTCCCTTGGCCCCAACCTGTCAGGCAAGCAGGCTGCCCCCTTCACTCCATGCTTGTCCCCACTAGTAGGTGCAGGAAGTCCCCGTCCTCAGGCATCTGGGAGCCAGGCCTGACCCCGACTAGTCCTTGTGGGGTAAGATGATGGAAAGAGGCTGAAGCTCCAGAAGGCTCAGAGATGGAGGTGGCTTCTGGGGCCAGGCCACTCCTCCTGCTCTTGGGGTCCTAGTGGCTCTGCCCACGCAACAGGCGGTCAGGGCAAAGCTGCCCTACTGGCCACTGTCTAGGATGGTTTGGCCCAGCTCTGGAAGACTGTCCGCCTAGGGCTGACTCCTTGAGCCATGTTTCTGGCGGGGGTTCACGGCAGGGATTCTCACTTGCTCCTGCAGTCACACAGCACAGCAGTGTGGCTCCCCTGGGCTCCAGATCCTGGAAGGTTCTAGTCCCTGAGGCAAGCCTCGCCCATCCGACTGCCTCATGCCATGACTCCGGCTTCCTCTCGAGTGGCCCCCCCACGTTCCTGTCCCTGACGCAGCCCGCAGCTCTTCCGCGTGTCCCGTTCCCAGTCAGCTGTGAGGTCCGGCTTCTGCTCGGCGGCTCGAGGGGAGGCACCAGCGTGCGTCTGTCTCTACCTGTTCCGCGGCTCCCCACTGGGGCCTGCCGCCTCCCCCCTGCCGCTGCCACCACCGTCAGGAAGGTGGCGGGTACTGGTCAGCTCGCAGTGCAGGGTTGGTCCCTCAGTGCTGGGGAGGGGGACAGGGGGCGGGACAGGGGAGGAAGAGAGCAGGGTTGGCTGCGAGGGCTCCCGCCCAGGGGTACCAGGCTGGTCCCAGGAGGCTGTCCGGGGGCTCAGGCCCCGCTCTGCCAGTTGCCCAGGTTCTGGGAGCAGCCCCCGAGAGGTGGAGGGCTGCGGCGAGGTGGCACGGGCGGCGCCGGGCTCCGTGCCCGTCTGGGAGCTGCGGTGAATGCGGTGGCTGACGATGATGTTGTTGCCGAAGCCGCCCATGGAGGCCATAGTGGTGCTCTGCTCCCGCTGCACCACAGCCGTCATGCCCCCTTCTGCCATCAGCCGCTGGATCCTGCTGAGGGCATCCTCCCCACCTGCACCGTACTCGGAGCCCTCACCTGGAGGGTACAAAGCAGAAGAGAGAGGGAGTGAGCTGCTGGCCCGGGCCTCTGTGCCAGCTTGGCAAAGTGGAAACAAGAGGCTGTTCTCTCCTTCCGAGAATCAGTCAGAGACTCGAAAGCTAGACAAGACTCCTTGAACGATCCTAATCCACACTTCTGTTCACTGGTGGGGAAACGGAGGCCTGGGATGGCGCAAGGCGGCCAAGGCAGGCTTCTCAGCCAGTCAAGACGCAGAGCTGGACCGGAAGGCAGGTGTTCGGCTTGAACCCTTTCGGCACCAGCGGCAGGCTAGTCACTAAACGAACGACAGCGGCTGAGGATGGGGCTGACAGCTGGCTTGGGGAAGCCGGCAGACCGAGCCCGGGACCGGGTCTGCTGCCTGGTTGTTGGAAAGAGAGGGCGCCCACAGGGTGTGGCCCAAAGGCAAGGAACGAATGGTCGTCTCAGCTCCACTTCAAAGCTGTGCCATCTCCGCTCAGAGCTGTTCTGTTTGTTACTCCCTGAAAGCCCACAAGGCAGACTGGATCTTGGTGCCCTGGGAGGCGTTCTCTCTCCTCCTTCCCCCCTTTACCCACCAACTCCTGGGTTATTTCCCACGTGCTGTCTGCTGGGGCTGGTGCCTCATACCCTCATCTCTTGCCCAGGCCAGAGGCTTCGGCCCGCATCTCCAGGGAATGAGAAGGTTGTTCCCTGCCCGAGGCCTGGGCGTTCCCGTGTGCGGGAGCAGGCAAGGCTCTGGCTCAAATCTCAGTTCTGCCACTCACTAGCTGTGTGGCCTTGGACAAGACCCTTAACATCCACATCCCTCAGCTTCCTGCCTCGTAAAGGAGGACTCCATCTGGCAAAGGAGAGGAGGTACTGCTCACGGGGCACCTGGCACGCTGTGGGCACTCGGCCCCTGGGGCTGAGGTGAGCGACCTGGGGTCTGCTGGGGAGCTCCGTCCTGAGGGACCTGCCCTCCCGCCTGTGCTCGGCCCTCACAGGGCAGAGAAGCGGTCCCAGCCTGGGGTAACTCTGACCAGGGTCCCAAGCTGCCAGGGTAGCCCCACTGGACTACTCATTTGTTTCCTTTGGCGCCTTGCCGGCCAGTTTGGGATTTTGCAGTTTTGGGGGCTTTGGTGGTACTTTGCTTTTTTAAAGGGGCACTTGCTGTCAAGAGCTATTTTTGCAAGACTTTCTTTGCTCCCTCCCCGTCCGGTTCCTCCTCTCTGCTTGCCTCGTCAGAGCTGGGTTGGTCTGAGCCTGGCAGCTCTCTTGCTCCTCGCTGGTGCCCAGCAGCCTCACGCCAGCAGTTCCTCCCCAGGCCTTAGTGAGACAATTCTCCTCAGCACTGAGCAGTGGGACCTCGCCTGGGCTTCCTTTCACATCCAGCCTGCTCCTCTCCAGAGCTGCTGGTAAACTCTGCCCTGCCGCTTCACGCCTCAAAGCTGCTGTCCTTACTCCCCACTCTGAACAGCTCAGCAGCACTCCCAGGGCAGAAGGAAAGAGAACCTGAAGGGCTCTCAGAGTACTTCTCTCAGGGGAAAGCAGCAGGGCAGAGGATAAGAGGACACGTCCCCCTAGGGCCTCGGTGCCAAAAGGGCTGCCTGGGGACGGCTCATGGGGACCTCCTTGTGCTCACTGCAACCCCCACTGCTTTCCAAGAACTCCGAGCACCGAGGGCCTCCCTAGCCACTCTGGGACGTGCAGTGGGCTGGCCCGAGGCCTGCTGGCATGGGAGCCCACTGTGCTGGGCTCTGTGCCTGATGAACCAGCAGCCCTTTCATGCAGATCCCCTCCAGGGGCAGGACAGGCCCTCAGGAAGGCCCTGCTACTGGCACTCAGGCCTGGGCCCCCTGTCCTCTCCCCATGCCCGTGGCTCCGGTCCTGCCACCTCTCACCATGACTGTGGCCCTTTGCCTAACCTTGCCTGGCTTCTCACCCTCCCCTTTCCACCCCGCCTCCAGGCTGCTGCCATGACCATTCTAACTCAGCTCTGATTCAGTGAGCTCTAGTCCAGTCCACACTCTGCTCAAAACCCAGCAGCTCTAAGACTCCATAGCTTGAGACTAAACGGCCCGCTGGTCCGGTCCCAGCCTCCCCCGGACCATCCACTCTTCCTGCACCCCTGACCTTACTGCAGCCCGCTCGGCACTGCTGTGTGCCCACGCATCCCCTGCCTGTGTGCACTGGACACACCGTAGCTGCCCCACCCGCTGTGCGCTTGCTCATCTCCTCATGTCTCAAGTCTGCTCATTTGCAAGGGCCAATGCAAATACCACCTATCTCGGCCGGCTGGCTGTGGTCCCCCAGCTGAACGTGCCGCTCCTTCTCTGAGCCCTCAGAGCACCCACAGCTCTCTGTGTAAGAGCCACCTGTGGCCGCGGCACCTCCCTTCTGGGCTCTCAGTTCCTGAAGGTCTGGGACTCAGTTTCATTCATCTTTGGGTCCAACGTCTAACGCATGGTCTTGCACTCGGTGTCTACTGGTCAGATGAATGTGTGTGTGAGTTAAAGGGCTCCCAGGCTGTGACAGGTGCTCCAGACCTCAGGTGACTTCAGAAAACTGGTGCCATGTCACCTCTCTGCCACGGGGGAAGCACTTAGACATCTGACTCCTCTCAGGAGCTGCTTCTTGAAGGAAGAGACATGGCTTCGTCTGTGCGTCTGGTTCCCTCTACAATAGCTTTGGCTTCGCGAGAGCTAACATGCCACCCACATAAAGTGTGCGCTCAAATCCATCAAGGGAAGGACTAACCCTGCGCATACGAGCGGTCTCCTCAGGGCTGGGTGCGGACGGCCCCGGCCCAGAGCGCTCGAGCCGTGTGGCTCCCAGGAACTCTCAGCCAAGGCTAACGGCCACCGAAGGCAGCTGGCGCACTCTGCAAGAGGAAAACACACTGGGGCCTGAGGGCAATGGCAGCCACGGCCAGGGATCCAAGGCACTAGCTCCAGGAGCAGTGGTGGCCACGGGTTAGTTCTCCTGTCTCCTTCCCTGTCGCAAAAGCATTTCTGGGCCGGCCCGGTGGTGCAGTGGTTAAACACGCATGTTTCACTTCGGTGGCCTGGGGTTTGCTGGTTCGGATCCCGGGTGAGGACATGGCACCACGTGGCAAGCCATGCTGTGGTAGGCATCCCACATATAAACTAGAGGAAGATGGGCACAGATGTTGGCTCAGGGCCAGTCTTCCTCAGAAAAAAGAGGACGATTAGCAGATGTTAGCTCAGGGCTAATCTTCCTGGGGGGTGGGGGCATTTCTTTTTGTCTTTCAAAAATGGGAAATTGATTTAGTGTTGACATGAGATCTTGTCCTTGGCAAGTTCTAAGGTACATTCTGAATGCAGAGGTCAGCGAGGGATCAGCAACTTCCCACAGTCCGTTCTGGGGGTTTCCCTGCCCAGAAGGGGGAGGCAGGGCTGAGCCCAAGCAGGAGTACTCTTCCTGTCCTCATGGGGCATGCTGGTCTCCCGGCCCCCTGCTTTTCACATTTGCTTTGCCCTGGCCCAGGGCACAGGCTACTGTAGTGGGTCAACCAGCGTCCTCACCAGACAAGGCCAGAGGCAGAGCCAAGGGCTCCCCGAACAGTGTGGCGCAGGCAAGCTCAGGGGCAGGGCCTTGCCTCCGCTCAATTCATTCCTTCCGCACCCCTCCTGAGTGCTGACCGTCTGAGAGGCGGGTTGTGTCCGTGCTGGGAGCAAACGGCGAGCCCAGCGAATGTGTCCTCCCTTTTGGAGTGACAGGGGAGGGAAGCTTTAAAGCTGGACAAGGAAAAAACCTGACACCTGCAAATTTCCCCTGTGGGGGGCTCTCCCTGAAGTCCTAGAAAGAGCTGAGTGGATTTTAATCAATTTTTATAGAACAAGAAAATGAGGAGTAGCCTGGGAATCCTTCGGTGCCAGCTGACAGGAAAGGGCTAAAGGGAGGGGCAGGCTACAGAAAAGTAATTACTACAAGCAGAGCTAGCTTCCCACACTAATAAATCTGGGACCGCGGTGTGTGTGTGGGAGTGTGTAGGTGATATCTTCCCCGACTCCACCTTCCAGCTAAGCCCAGAAGAAGGATTAACCAACTGGCCTAGGGGTTTCCTCTACACGTTCCTGCAGAAGTGGCCACCAGTGTGCCAACGTGGAGAGAGGTGGTGGGGGTGGGGAGTGGGGTGGTGGTGTGCGGAGCTGCTGGGCCTGCCTGCTGGATGGGGAAGGTGGGCCAGAGAGGAAGCCTGAGCCCAGGGAGAGCCTCGATTCCTGGTTCCCCTGCCTTGCCACCAGAACGGCAGGAATGGTTGGTGGTCGGTGGAGTAAGCACCAGATGAGGCTGGCCAGCGACAACCAGCTGTCCATTCCCCACCACCCTGCCCCCAAACCATGCCTCCTCTCCCCTTACTGCTCTCTAGGTGTGGGGCTTCTGAAAGGGACTGTGATGCTGGGAAGAGCTGGAGGTCTAGAGTTCTGGGCCCAGTTCGCAGGGCCATGGGCCGAGGCAGAGAGGCACGTGAGCCTTGTCTGCCAGGGCACCTGCTCCCAGCCGCTACCGCTGAAGAGTGCCTCCACCCACGCAGGCTCGCCCCCACCACCTCTCTCCTTTCTGGGGAGGAGTTGGGGACAAAAGGAGGTTCTGGCCTCTCAAAACTGGGAGAGAGGGCCTCCTTCCTCCTGCCATTCCTCTACCCTTACCCCCAAACAGGAGGAAAGGAACTTGTAATTGACTGGAGGTCAGAAACAGGCTGATGCCAATCAAGAAAGAAGTCGCCGGTTCTCTGGGAGGTGAAACACTGGAGGATGCCCTTCTTCTCAGGCTGGCAGCTCCCGGTCCCAGACCCTGGGCTGTAGGTCACCTCAGGAGGAAGGCCTCACTCCCAACTAACTAGGTCCCTGTAAGTACCTGTAATCTGCCCTCCCTACTCACCCAGCCTCGGTTCTCAAGGTGTGCTGCACAGGCCCCGCACACGAGCCTGCTGGAGGTCCTCTGTGCAGTGTGAGGCTGCAGAACTCAGTGCCCTGCAGGTGCTGTCCCCTCTGCCAGGAATGCCCCCCATCTCACTGGGCCTGACTAACTCCGACTTATCCTTGAGGGCTCAGCTCAGGGTCACCTCTTCCAGAAGTCTTCCCCACAGCACCCCCTCCTTTGTGCCCCCGAGGTCCTTATCCCACTAAGTGATTATCTGCCTCGCCCTCTAGACTTTGGGTTCTGTGGGAAGGACCAAGGCCTATTTGTCTTTGTAGCCCCAGTAGCTGATCAGTAAAAGGCCATAAGATCAATTCAGAAAGGGCAGCCTAAGACTCAGTCTTGAGCCTGGGGATGGCTGGAGACGCCTTCCACTCTCTCCTCCTCCTCGAGGCCTACAGCTGTAACTGGCTGCTTCTGCCAGCTGCTGACGTCCACACCCAGGGGGTTTCCACCCACTAGGGAGTCACAGGCCTTGGATGTAGCAGGTGGCCTAAGCCACACACCAAAAAGGGACTTAACTTTTATTTATTTATTTATTTTTTGGAGGACGATTAGGCCTGAGCTAACATCTGCTGCCAATCCTCCTCTCTTTTTTTGCTGAGGAAGACTGGCCCTGAGCTAACATATATGCCCATCTTCCTCTACTTTATATGTGGGACGCCTGCCACAGCATGGCTTGCCAAACGGTGCCATGTCCGCACGCGGGATCTGAACTAGCGAACCCCGGGCCGCCAAAGCGGAACGTGCAAACTTAACTGCTGTGTCACCAGGCCAGCCCCAGGACTCAACTTTTAAAAATTTCAGTTCCTGGCAGCGAGAGGATCAGTGCCGGGTGGGGGGCCTGCCGTAGAGAAAGCTGCTCCTGTAGTGACTCTCGGCCTGAGGCCCACCATGGCTTCTTTCTCCTCCCATGCTCTCTTCTGAGCAAGCGGCTCAACACAGACCTAGAAATGGTGTGTTTGGAGGCTGCCTTGTTTGGAGCGTGGGCCAGCAAGGGACTGGCAGGGGGTGAGGAGAGTCCCCGAGTGAGAACAGCCTGTTTCACACAGCTGCCGACAGCCTCCAAAGTGGCTCGCGCTCTACCACTGGGAAGTGCTAACTGGTTCTCAGATGTGCGAGGCCAGCACAGAGAGCCAGCAGAGGCTGGCGGAGCCACACCTGAAGTAGGTGACAGGAAGGGCTGATGGTGTGCCAAGCTGCAGCCAAAATGACAATGAGCCATGGGCGTGACAGGAGCAGGGGGCAGACCAGCTACCTGTGGGGTGATGTCCCTGGAACGAGGGCCTGCCACGGGGAGTTTCTCGTAGCCTCTCCATCTAGGCTCCTCTCTGGGCTCTCCCTTAGGAAGAACCATGGTCCTCCAAGTTTTAGAGAAGAGGGAAGTCAGGGTATGTGGTGGGAGCTGAGCAAAGCTGTAAGAGCAGCTCAGCTTGCTGGAAACTGAACTGGATCAGGGAAATGATGTTCCTGCCTGGGGAGGCTCTTAATGCCACCAGGTGGGCCTTACCCAAACATGTAAGGCGGACGCATCCTGCCCGGGGAGTGCACTCTCTCAGCACCACCTGGCCATACAGAAGGGCCAGGAGCCTTAGGGATGGTGAGGACGGTCCCAAATGCCCACCCCCAAGTCACAGTTCCCCTCCAACATTACATGGCTCTCACCTTCACCAGGACCCGAAGCTGCTGTCCCCGGCTCCTGTATCTCCCTTTCCGTCTGTGTTTCGGCATTCTGCAGCTGAAGGGCCAGAGTCTGGGTGCCCTGAGATGTCACTGAGGTGGTGGGGTTCCGGGGCTGCAGCCCAATCGCATTCATCAGACCCATGTCTCTGTCTGTCCTCCATGTGGCTCTGCTGGTTCTAGGGCGAGAAAGGCAGACCGAAGTCAGGCAGGGCTTGGGACAGTGGCCCTCACGATGCTCCAGGCCAGTGCTCAGGGCACAGCCCGGACCAGGGCCTACAGGCTAAGAAGAGAAGCCCTGCACCCCTGTGGTTACCTCCCGAGAGCAGTTAACTCATCTGCGTCCATCCTCCTCCAGGTCGGCCCATGCTTTGGGACGACCAAAGGAGACGGCAGAACCATCCGATTTTGCAAACCCAGCTGGTTTAGTCACTCCCTTAAACAATGAGGGCCTTTCTGGGGAGGCGGAGACGGCTTATCTTAAAAGACTCTTATTTGGATTCAGGAAGCCACTAGCCGAGATCCACGGGTTGCAGGGTGAGCAGTGGAAGAAGGACCCTCCTCTCTGTAGCTCTTCCTTCCTTCTAACTATGTGCTGACAAGATTCCAATTTAAATTCTTAGAATTTCCACTGGATCTCCACTTTGGAGGAAAACCGATCGGACTCTTAGGAGGGTGTTCTGGGATTCTCCTTCAGGGCCTTCTGGAAACAGATCCTGCTCTAAGAGTAAGGCCTAGGCCCAAGGTCAGCACCCCCCTTTCCTTGGGCATTGCCCATGCACTGACCCTTGGGACAGCTAGAGCTGGCAGCAGAGGGAGCCCAGGACATCTGAGATGGTCACTGGCCACTCACAGTTCCGCTTCTTGTGGGGACTATTCTCCAGCTGTGCCTGCAATTCCCCTAGGAAGCAGTGATGGCCTCGGGTTTGTCACTGTCCCAGCACACTGTTGTCTCAAAATGTTCCAGTCTTCACTAATGAATTAAGTGATAAGAGGATCAGTACCAGGTTCCTCCCTTCTAACTGGCCCCTGGGGAGGGTCTGTCTCAGGCTGCAGATCTGGGCGGCTTGGCTCCTGAGGCCCCAGTCCCCTAGGAGACAGTTCACAGGTTCCCCCTGGGCCACAAGCACACTTCCTAGGGACAGCATCCTTCTCCAGTTCCCTGTCTTCTCTCCTTACTCCAGTGTGGCCAGACTCCACAGCTAGGATGGGAGAGGGCCAGAGGGTGTCCTAGCAAGACTCCGAGAGCAGAGGTTTTGTTCTCTTTCTTAGCTGCGGAACACTCTTCTTAAACGGAACTGTGCGCAAAAGCTCAATACATGAAGCAGATCAAAGAGGAGCCGCCCTGGCTGAGGAGGGGCACCCAGGGAGCCCTGGAGGGGTCTGACGGCACTGCCTGAGAGCCTTCAGAGGAAGGGACAGGCCTCCAGCCCGCTGCACCCCTCCTCCTCCACAAACTCACCCAGGCCTTTCACTGCTCCTGCTGTTGGAGTGGACGGTGAAGACGGTCTCATTCAGCTGGTCCCAGTAGTACTCAACACCAGAGTTTAAGGCCCTGAAAAGCAGTTCAAAAGGGCAAAAGAGATAAGGTGGAAGGCGTCAGAGAGGGAGTGGCCAGAACTCCACGCGATTCCTGGGCTTTGAGGACCGTGGCCCGGCAGCCTTCCTTCCCCTCTCCTGGAGCTGTGCTGAGATCAGGATGCTCAGTGCTGGAGCAGTTCAGACAAGTCCCCAACAGCCCAAAGCTCAGTAGTGGTTTCAGCCTCTTCCTTCCCCCGGACAATGCCTAACTGGCTCCCCCTCGGGGCTAAGAAACAGCTAAAAAGATAGCCACACCAGACGCAGGCAGAGGGTTGAGTGTTCTTCAGACAGAGAGAAGGGCTAAGATGGTAAATGTGAGGTTGGAGAGGCCGTGGAGGGACAGGGTGCCTCGGACAGCACTGCCTGCAGGGTGTGCTTGGTGCTCAGAGACAGAGAGCACAGGCTCTTGCTGCTGGTCTCCCTATGGCCATGGGACTGGGAGAGAGGGAAATGAGGGCGCCTCAACATTCCTCATTAGCCTGCTGTTCAGAAGTCTAAGTAGGAAAAAGCCCTCGCTGTTCTGGAATGGCCCACCTTTCTGTGCTGGACCCAAAGCCTCCAGACAATTGAGAGAGCAACTGGGAAAGCTGTTCTTGGAGCTGAAGATTTTCATGGGGGTGGGAAGGAGAGCCCCCACGTGGCAAGGGGCTGGACTGCTGACGGCAGAGAGGACAGTTTCTCTCCGTCCGGCTCTCCAGGCTGCCAACCCTTCCCTGGTTCCCTCCGCCCCCGCAATTGACTATCAAGCAGTCTCCTCCAATCTCACCCAGGCACGGGTGCCAGCGGGGAAGCAGTGGCCTCTCCTCTTTCTATACCGCTGTGCCACCTCAGGCAGCAGTCCCAGCTGCCAGTGGCGAGGCCCAAAATGCAAGACCGCTTTGCTTTTACAGATTCCTCACCACGCGTGTACAGTGATGGACGGCAACTCGACTTCTGGGGGTGAACATGGTGCAGTCTTAACAGAAGTCAAAATACAATGGAGTACACCTGAAATTTATGTAATACTATAAACCAATGTGATCTCAATAAAAAAATAAATAAGAAAAGATTCCAGGGCCAGCCCCGTGGCCGAGTGGTTAAGTTCGCATGCTCCGCTTCAGGGGCCTGGGGTTTCGCCGGTTCAGATCCTGGGTGTGGACATGGCACCGCTCATCAAGCCATGCTGAGGTGTCATCCCACATGCCACAAGTAGAAGGACCCACAACTAAATATACAACTATGTACAGGGGTGCCCTGGGGAGAAGAAGGAAAAATAAAATCTTTAAAAGAGAAAAAAAAGATTCCTCCCCAGCAGAGGGACCGTGGTTAAGGGTGGGGTGCTGATGATGGTGGCAAGGGCGGGGGACAGGAGTTGGGAAAGAGGTGTCTTTAAGCCCTTTGATTAGGACTCTGGTGTCCATGTAGAGATCATGAGAGACAGTCAAAACAGCAAGCTCTGCTCCTAAATGGCAAAGGGCATGCACTGGTGCTTGAAGAGCTCTGCTATGGACTGAAATTCACATGGCAAAGCCCTGCCCCCCATGTGACTGTATGTGGAGACAGGGTCTTTAGGAGGTAATTATGATTAAATGAGATCATGAGAGTGGGACTGTGGCCTTATAAGGAGAGGAAGAAAGAGACCTCTGTCTCTCTCCACCACGTGAGGACACAGTGAGAAGGCAGCCTTCTGCAAGCCAGGAAGAGAGTCGTCACCAGAACCTGACGACACTGGCACCTGATCTCAGACTTCCAGCCTCTAGAACTGTGAGAAAATACACGTCTGCTGATTAAGCCACCAGGTCTAAGGTATTCTGTTATGGCAGCCCCAGCAGCCAAAGACAAGCTCCAATGAGAGCCAGCTTTTTAACCTAGTGGCCTCGGCTACCTTCCTGTAATGACAGAGTATCTTCAATAAAGAGCAAACAAATCAAAGTCAGCGGGTTATGCGGATTAGCCAAGAAGGACGAGTTGCGATGGGTGATGTAAGGTGCTTCCTTCCTAGATGTGAGGAGTAGACAGGACAGGGACCTGACAGGCCTGGGAGGATGAGGGACTGTGTGTCAGGAGGCTGTGCCACTGCAGGGGGAAGGAATCAGGCCTACGTAGTGAGCCCCAGGATCTGTCTCTAAGGGCTCACTAAGATTCTGGGGCTCAGGCTTCACCTGAGGGCACACCAGCGTCTTTGAAGGGAAAGAGCCACAGCCGAACAATGTGCTCCTCCTTCCCCTTCTCTGCGCTCGCACCTCCCAGCTCGTCTCAGAGGGCCTGCGGGGCTGTGAGTTTGGTGCGATCTTCTGCAGACTGCTCCTTTAAAGAGCAGGATCTCTTTCCTCTTCCAAACACGCAGCTGTTTCTGTGGGGATTGTCTGAGAACGACAGGGGTACTGGAGGGCAAAGGTGCGAGGAGAGGAAGAGGCAATTGTCCAGAAGTCAGCAGAGGCCTCTAAAAACAAAGCCATCACTTTGCCATTTTTGATGAGCAAATCCTGGCTGCAAGAGGCACCACATGAAGCCAGCTGCCAGTGAGCCTGTGATTTACAAACTTGTCAAGATTTATTGACAGGTGGCAATACCATGTGGGTCCCTGCCAATTCCTCTTCTGTACTTGTTAGCCAGGGCTGATCAGTGACAACAAACTGTTCACACCGAACCTACATCAAACCATGCACTGCACGACCAGGAACCACCTGAAGGCCCACTCTCTCAGCTGGGACTGTTAGCCTGACGCTGACGGTCAAAGGCTCAAACACTGGCCACCTGGCAGCTCAGAGCTGTGAGCTCTAGCCCTTTGGTGATGAGGTCAACTGCCAAAGAGAACAGAGGTGATGGAAAGTGTATCAGATATGCTGCCCACGATCCTCCACCACCCCAATCCTTTCTGCTCCCACCAACAGGTCTTATTCTAGCCCCGATCTGTTCTATGTTCTGTGATCAGAGCACCTTCACTAGGACAAGTTCATGGGTTGGAAAATTTGGTTGAAATTCCCGGCATTGTACCAAGGAAAAGAGTTGAAGACACCCTCTCTGGCTACTGAAACTCTTGGTCTTCAATAGACAATACCACTGATTTTGATCTGTAAGCTAAACGGTCCCATGTCCTTCCTCCTCGGGTCTTAGTGAGGGGGCACGAGTCACCACTGTTTGCTCGAGGTTCTTCCTGGAAGCTAGGCAAACACACAGAGGGCTGAAGAATGGGAAGGCCAATCAGGACCAGGCTTCTCAAATGGACCTCCACTCAGCACCTGGTTTCCCTCAGCAGTGTTTGTCAACTGCGCTTCTGAATGGGCGTGGCTCAATGACGTCCTCATGGCTGGGCCCTCCTGGGTTCCCTGAACACAGCTAAGAGCCAACCTGGTGGTGACGACTCTCACACAGAACTCCAGCTCTGCACTTCCCAATTTCTAGGGGGTGTTCCTTTGGAGAACATTCTTCTATCAGCTACATGGCTGCAGAGGCTTGGACCGCATGGCTGTCTCCTTGGAAAGAAGGACTGCTTCCAAAAAGACTAGCCTGACCCCCCACTATCTCTGCGATGTGAGAAAGAGTTGGCACCTGGGTCTTGTGGGACAGCCTGAAAGATGCAGTCTCTGTGGCTCCCCTTTGGATTTAGAGGCGTGCCTTTCTCCTCCTCGGTCAATGATGCTTGATTATAATCACTGTTTACATTGATAGCTCCCTCAAGAGCTGGGGCCTTGCCAGGAGTCCGACACTCAGCCAAAGGGCCAGATGCCCCACAGTCCCAGCCTACTTTTTTTCTGACATGAGTCTCTGAATTCTGTCTTCTGAGCTGACTCTGAGAAGCAGTGGTCTTTCCAGCAACACCTCCCCCCATTTGTAGGGCTGATCTATGAAGCCGGAAGTGAGCAAGCACCCCCTCATATCAATCTGGTACTTCACACCCACTATGGTTATCAGTGAGGGTGTTGGCTGGGCTGGCGGTCAGCCAAAGGCAGAGCAGCAGCTTGGGAGGAGTGGTGGGTGGGGGAGCAAAGCAAAGGAGAAGGGAGCACCTCACTGCTAGGAAGGGTGGGGTGAATGGGCTATCAGCCACCACAATGGCTTTGTACAGAGGCTGAGGGCCAGGTGTTTGTCTCCTCACCTGCCCTAAGAATTTCTTTCCCTGGAGAGAGAGTGTTTCCGTAGGCCTTTTTCTACCATCAGTGGGGTTTTAGTGCCACCAGGAGATGCCCAAGGAGCTTGTCACCTCTGTCTTTGTGCTTGGAGAGAGTACTGAGGCTAAGACAACAGAGGGGAAGTCAACAGCAGAATGGAGAGCACAAAACAAGGAGCAGCTGTCTGTACCTGGGACAAAGGCAGACAACCACCTGTTTTGCAGGGAGGGCTGTAATCCTGGCCCAGCTGGCTGGCTGGATCCTATGCCCTTGGGAACGGGTGTGCCAGAGAGCTGCGTCACACGGGAGAGGCAGCGAGCCTCAGGCAGCTGCCTACTTAAGAGACAACAACCCTGAGCTCCTCCTTCCCTATTTATCTGCTCTCCGCATTCTAGGCCAGAGACCAACCACAGACTGTTCAAAAGATGGAAACGGTCTCACGCATCCCCTCTCGTTTCCCACTGCACCTGTCACCTGACCAGCTTAAATGCCTCTACACGATCCTGGGCTGCATTCTTCACCTGAGGTCTTGAGTTATAAAATTACACGTGTTCTTGCGGTATATTCTTCTGTGGAATACGCATTGCCTTCATCAGAATTTTAAAGAGGGTTTTGATTGAAAAAAGCTTAAGAACCAGCTGCAGGAAAGAGCTGTGGACTGGAAAGTTAGGAAGCCTCATTCTGTCTTGATCTGCTGGGAGGCCTTGGGGGAGCCTTCACTTCCTCACCTGAATATTGTTCCTAGTCTTCCCCGCCTAAAGCAAAAAAACTGGACAGGCATAAAGGAGACTGAGAGCTACAGAAGCTCCGAACGACGTGGGACAAGGTCACGTCCGTCTTAATTTACATGGTACCCTCAAATATCCAGCCCTAGGCCTGGGGCATTTGCCAATACAACCCAAAAAATCAGGAGAAACAGCAAGACCAAAAAAGGCAGGCTAAACTAGTTGCTGTCAGTCCAACACAACCGGGTCTGTGATGGGAGGCTGTTCGCTGTGTCACATGCTGGGGCCGTCTTGCTCATGCAAAAGGCTCGAGTTCCTGGTGGGTAAGAGTGTTCCCCAGACAATCAAGATGGCTTCAGCCTGCTGAGACTCTGGGATGCTGAAGACGACATATGGGGAGAAGAGAGAGGCCAAAGCCAGCTTCAGGTTTGGCTGAGGTGTTTGTGACTCACACCAAGGACGTAGGCTGGGGTTTCAGACACAAAAGCCTTCGTGGGGCCACGACAAACTGGAGGTAGAGGTTCTGCCTCTGAAAGAGCAGCTCGCTTTCGCAAGGAGGGGCTGGGAGTTTGGTCAGGACAAGGTTAGTCGCTGGAGCCACAGATAACACAACAATGCTGAGGAAGGACGTCTCTGAGACACAAGTAAAGAAAGGCTTGTAACCACAGAGTTGGTAAAAATACGGTCCAGAATTCTGTGCCAGTTTTGGAAAAGATGCCTATTAGATTCCTCTTATGGATTCCTAAGAAAAGAGGAAGAGATAAGCCAACCAGTCTCATATGCTCTGGGGAAAAAGAAATATTTTAAGGCAGACTGATTCTGGGACTATGGACAGGCATGGGAGAAGGGCAGACACCGCCAGACCCAGTGCCTGGACTAAGAGTGGCACAGTCGTGAAATAGGCATGCTGTGTCCTGGAAAGGCACAAGTTGCTAGTGAAGGAGGTTCTCTGGTCGCAGAGCCTGAGGAGAGCGTGGTCGGCAAGAACCACGCAGTCTTCCAGCTCCAAGAGCAGCTGGACTTGGTCCGGCTCAAACAGCAGCCTCTCTTTGGGAAGGGCTGTGAAAATTAAAGATGGAATGAAAGAGATGCCCTTAGAACCAGGTTTTCTTACTCCTGGGGCACAGACCTAACTCAGCTGTCACCAGTCACCTATCAGGCCACAAGACACATATACTAGAGTGACAGTTGCCCAACAAAAGGCAACATGCGCACTCCCAATAGCCAGAGACCAGTCACACCGCTCTGCGATGTGTGGTACCCTCTCAGAGAAGACTGCACCAAGTGAAGGACAGCATCACCACGGCCTGGAGGCACAAGTGGCATTTAGCTGCCTGGAGCCCTGCAGCGGCCCACGCAGCAATCAGCCAGATCTGTACTGAGCACAGAGCTCCGTATCCCCACCTGGCTGAGTCTGGGGACTGATGACAGCCCTGGCTGACTCCCAGGGTCTTGAGTGAAAGGAGGCCTGCAGAGACCTCCATCCTCCAAAACGCCAAAGGAAGGGGAAGGAGTGTCATCAGGACTCAGGACGGAAATGCTTTGGTTCCCTGACCCCACTTACCCCTACACTTCAAGACCAGATAACAATCATTTTGATTTTAAATTAGGCTTTTCAACCTGCCTTTACTATTATGAACCAGAGCCCCAAGCAGAAAGGAAAACAGGCAGGACACAGACAGAGCTAGGCTGTTAGACATCAGTGGCTTGACAAATTAGGGCTTTAACAATACTCTATTTCCAATTTTCTTTCTTAAGTTAATGTCTATGGCATGTACACAAATCCAAGACCACCTGTTGAATTTTTCAAAAAGGATTTAGAAAAGAATCTTTGATATCTGTGCTTTTGCCTGCAGGGAAACTTGACTATCACTAGGAAACCAGAGAATAAGAGAAAACAGAGAAAGAGAACACTGCCTTAGATTTAAGAAGACATAATAAACTCAACCAGTCTTCTGAAGATCTCTGGAACGGAGAGCAAACCTTCCCATCCCCCCTTCCCATCCCCGTAAGTGAAAAAGACTCCAAAGGAGCGACACTGAGGACGAGGCAGCCTCAAGATTTAATTTCCATCTAAAAGGCCCCGCCCCTCCCAGCCTGCGCAGGGAAACGCTGATCTCGAGCCCAAGGACTCCCTCCACACCCACCGCCGCCCCAGCCACTCACTCTGGTCGGCAGATCACCAGGTCTCCTTTGTTGGTACCATAGGCCAGGCCCAGCCCTGGCTCGGGCAGCCAACGGGCAGAGTTGATGCTGACATGTCTCCGCTGGTCAGCAGGCATGGGGTAAAGGACGTTGAAAACTCTCTGGATGGGGGAGAAAGAGGGAAGAAAAGAGAATGGGAGGAGAAACAATTTGTTACCAAGAAAAACAAAATCCAGGGAGAAACAAAGTCCTTCTAAGGCCTGAAGCAAGTTAACCACAGGGAGGAAAGGAGACGGTTAGGCTGGGGAGGGGAGGACTCTCCACACGTGTTTGAGAACTTGGGGTAGCAGAGAGAAGGGGGGACCCTCTTACTTCAGGTGAGGGCTACGACTCTTCCAAGAGATACTAGGGGAATACTTGGGCTTTCCTGCGTGAAGCTTAGCTGCGTTCTCCTGCGAGCCTCTGAGCCCGCTCACTTCACAGCTTTTAAGCTAAGCCCATTTTAAGGAAAGCCCCATTCAGAGTCCGGCTCACCGGGAAGCACTGGCCCTAACTCTCCTCTGACCACACAAGCCAGTGCGAGCCAAGCTCAACTGGTAGTCCTGTTACCATGGAAATTGCAGCGTTCTCCGCAATGGGGAATTGAAGGTGACAGGGGGGCGGGAGGGGGAGATAACATCAGAGAACATTCTTAATTCATCTAATTAAAAGCAATGTTAAAACTGCTATTGTTAAGGAAACCTAAAAGGTGCAGCAAGATGTAGGGAGCAGGGCAGGGGGAATCTTGAGCACACAGGTACGTGATTTCTTTCCAGCTTATATAAACCACCATTAAACAGATCGTTTCCATTTCTCAAAGGGAGAGAGTCTCCTCTCAATAGTCTACATCTTTCCAAAGCGATTATTTTCTAGGGGGAGTAGCTTGACTGTGTCTAGGGTTTGGGCTGAAGGTAAAAAAGAAAGCCTGCCCAGTCTCTCTGGCCACTGACCTACGTGATGTTCCAGAAGCACCTTCAGTGAGAGACGGGGCAGGGCAGCGGGAGAACGAAGGGCACGGACTTCAGAGTCGGACAGACCTGGGTTTGAGTCCTGAGCCCAGTGCATTAACAACTTCTCCAGATCTCAGTGTAAAAAGAAACAGCAGTGACGTTCAGATAACTGGGGAGATTAAAAGAAATGATGTGTATAAAATGCCTGGCCCGGTGCAAGCTCGTGAATGGTAACTGTCGTTGTCATTACCAGGAACCTGCACCTGGGGCTTCAAAACAGGTCGTTAGGGCATATGAAAAGGACACGAAGCTGAAGATCTATAAAGTGGAGTTTTAGTCAATACGATGACTTCCCTTTCAGCCTCCTCAGGTTTCAATCTATAAAATAGGAATGCACTTCATCTCCTTTACCTTTCCATAGGGCTGATGGGGAAAAAAAAAAAGACCAAATGACAGTTTGATTTAGAAAGGAATATTCAAAAATGAACTTAGAGTGGTACAATAATAATTATTTTTCTGATTATCCTGATGAGAGATTTAAAAAGAAAAAAAGAAAAGGGCCAGCCCCATGGCCTAGTGGTTAAGTTCAGCAGGCTCCAATTTGGCAGCCCGGGTTCACAGGTGGCTTCCTGGGCATGGACCTACACCACTTGTCAGCCATGCTATGGCGGAATCCCACTTACAAAATAGAGGAAGACTGGCACAGATGTTAGCTCAGGGCTAATCTCCCTCAGCAAAAAAAGAGAAGGATTGGCAACAAATGTTAGCTCAGGGCAAATCCTCCTCAGCAAAGAAAAAAAAAGTAAAAATTGGGCTAAGGGTCCACTGCATTTACACAAATCAAGTGATGAGAAGTCCTGGATATGGGAACACTTGTGCCTTGGTATCTATCTGAAAGACCTTTACCACGACAGTCTCTGGAGTAGCATGTGTATTCAGTGTACTGACAGATACACAGAAAATCCTGTTATGAATAACTTTCCAGGTTATTTGGTGCTGAGAACTGTGCCTGGGCAGCTAATGGCACACCACCAGAACAGCCTGCTATGGTCCTGAGGTTGAATGGGTCTTTTATGGATATGGAACTGGCTTTGGTTTGAGGCATAAGACTGCCACGTGGCCCCTGCATTAAGAACCTCCCAGGCCCACTATGTCTGGTTTAACTCCAAATCTAAGAATGAGCCAGGGCTCCTTAAATCTTTGGCCTAAGGAGACTACTCAAGGAGAGCCTAACAGAGTTTATGAATTTCTTTTTTTAAAGATTTTATTTTTCTTTTTTCTCCCCAAAGCCCCCCAGTACATAGTTGTGTATTTTTAGTTGTGGGTCCTTCCAGTTGTGGCATGTGGGATGCCGCCTCAGCATGGCCTGATGAGCGGTGCCATGTCAGCGCCCAGCATTCGAACCAGGGAAACCCTGGGCGGCTGAAGCAGAGCGCGCAAACTTCACCACTCGGCCATGGGGCCGGCCCCTATGAATTTCGAAACTAAGCATCGAGAACATGGTCGCTTGACCTTTGGATAATCTCTTCCTTGCACACATATGTGTGGCAGACCCCTGAACAAATTCACAGCTCCTACCCCCAGACAGCCTCACTGGCTGCCTGTCAGTGATGATGACAACACCAGTCTTTTCGCCTTACACCTAATCAATGCTTTTCCTTCAAACCAGGGGACAGGGTGTGGTGACTTCATCCTTTCTCACAGAGGTTTTTGCCTTTCCAGAACATAGTCCATGGTTTCCCTCTCACCTATGGGCTATGTGGTTAAATATGACTTGGTATACACACTAAAAGGACAAAGTGGTTGTGATCAGACGACTGCGGCTGGGCTCAATCAGTTTAACTTTCCTTCTCCCAAAGGTCAGACGGCGTGAGCAGGGTACACCCACAGTAGAGGAAGGACAGTGTTCACTTCAGTGGTTAGACGAGAGGAGTCTCGGTCTCGGCTTGCGGCAGTTCTACGTGGGTCTCACAACGGGGGCTCCCCTAGAACCACTCTGACTCATAACCGCAGGGAATGGGGCAGAGGGCCAGACAAAGCGGCCCTGCGAGAAGGGGGATACTAAGGTCAGAAAGTCAGATGCTGGAAGGCTTGCTAAATTTTTTGATGGGGGGTCTTAAAGAAGAGAATACAAGAACTCTTTTCTAAAAATGTTCCACACCAGGAAAGACGCAAACAAGCCTCTCACATGTCCCAAATTTACCTTTTCTAGTCTGTTGCTGCAGAGGGATTAACACGCAAATATTATCAATTTGCTTCTAAGTACAGAAAGTTGCTTTGGGGACAAAACCCTCAAGAGGCCAGTATGATGAATGACCCAGCTTAGGTGAGACAAGGTCAGAGGGACTGGTGAGAAGTAATTCAAGGCTGAGACCCCCCAGACCTTGCTGCACAGATATTCACAAGCTCCATGGCTACAGGAGTCACAGGGCATCGATCTGTCCTCTGACTATGGCGGCCCCCACCCCCACCAAGTCCTTAAACAGTACTGAAAGGGCAGCTCCCAAGGGCCCATCTCTTCCAACGTTTGAGTATTAGGCTAAATCCTGCTTGGTGGCAGGAAGCCAGAAAACGCCATGTGAAGATCAGCAGCCTCCAGAATTCCTGATAAGCACTTGCTTGCTTATCACACTCTAGGGTGGGAGTGGGAAGGAGGGAGATGAGGGCAGAAAGTACGGGGGGCGGGAGTGATGAGCATAGAGGGTGTAGGATGGGTAGGAATCACTGATTTAAGTTCTCAGAGGTCATCTGGTCCAATACTCCTTATTTCACAAAATGCCTGAAGCTAAAGGACCCTAGCAGAGTGAGAATCTGGTCCATTTTGAAAACCATCCAGAGATGTAGTTTCTAGTCCTTTCTCCGGCTGGAGTTTCACAGCTCTCAAAGCGCCCCACTGAGGCGAGGTACTCCTCACAATTAGTCAGCCCTAGAGACAGGAGAATATCGGGGCAGCAAGTTCCCCAGTGCTGACAGATGGCTAGGTAGCTCTGGCTACTCCCCAACCATTTACGTTTTCGGCCATCAGTCTTTCCAACCCAGTGACTGAGTGATCTCTGAGGCTCCTCCCAGATTTCACTGGGGCCTGGCTACGTCTCCGTAAACCCAAAATTCATCAGCACTGACAAGAAGATCTGAAGTAGTGTAAAGGACAGCTCCGGCCTTCACTTAAAGGCACCCCAAATATATCTCAAGTAAAGGTCTCCTCAACACTAGTCAGGTGCCCTGAAGCTCCCCATGGGATGTTAAGGACAAAGCTGGATGGCCTGCCAAAAATCCCTCTCTCTGACAAAAGTGACATTCCATGAAGCTGCAACACAACATTCATTAATTGGAGGAGGATTATCAGGACCTGGGGACCCTTTGTGGGACTGAATACAAAACCCAGGTGATTCATGTGTGCAGAGTCCTGGTTTCCCCTGTCCCAGCTGGAGCTGTTCCCTAGTATATGACAAATGCTGAAAGAAACTCCCCTCCCAAGCAGGCTGTTCTCATTTCTGTCTAACATCTATGAAGGAAATTGGAATCAATATGCTAGAAGGAACACATTTTTTAGAGTCAGTGCAGTCTCGGCACGTCAATAGGGAATGAGTCAGGTCGCCAAGATCTTTACGGTTCTACGGGAATGGAAGAAGATAATGTATTCCTCCACTTCTGGGGTCTAAGACAATCTCTTGTACCACTTGCCCCTCCATCTCTCAAACTCTAATAAGAATAGGAAGAAAAGAAAACAGTTGCCAGATCAAACTAAAGGGGTCTTGTTTCTTGTTCAAAGACAGACAGGAAAAGAATGAGAAGCAGCCAGAGGAGCTCAGTGGGAAAGCTTCCTCTCCATCCTTTTAAAATTCAGAAGAAAAATGTATTGCTGCCCTCAACAAGATGCTTTCTTTTCTACCGCATGTCAATAAAGCTCAGACCATTAGTGCAAGCAGCAAACTGAGCTGCTCAGATCAGCCCAGATCAGAAGCTAAAAGAAAAAACTTCGTGGTTATCTTGTTTACATTCGGGAATCTCATCATCAGTAAAGCTGGAACCTCGCCACAGTGGCAAGAGGTTGAGTGCAGCTGGCAGATCTGCGTGTTTTAACTGAGACATGGAAGCTGGTTGGAGGAAGGGGCCAACGGGAAACGGAGGCTGGAAGGGCCATGGGAGAAGGTGCAAGCCAAGGCGGCTTTGAGGAAGAAAGGACCTGTGAGTAGGAGAAATGCCTTCTGGGTCACGATGGGAATCAAGGGAGGCTTTAAGGTTTTCGAGGGTTACTAGAGGAGAATTAACTCTCTGGGAAGAGGGAAAAAAATCAATGGAAAGCGGCTGCTAAGAGACAGCTGACCTTTCCACTGGAAACGGATGGCTACACACCCTGTCACAGACTGAGAAGTGCACACATCCCAGAGCAGGCGGGTGGAGGGATGCTACAGTCATCTTGTCTTCCTTTAGAGCTGCTGAGTTGCTTATATTCATGAATTATTGGACTTTCTTCATCCTCTAGGAAAATCCGAGTGTTTTTCAGAAACTTTAATTTCCAAGCCTTCTTTACATTCCACTTTGGAGTTCAGAACTCAGAGAACGTTGATTTTAAAGTGGTTATTTTATTTACTTATTTTTTTCCCCTGCTTTTTCTCCCCAAATCTCCCCAGTACACAGTTGTATATTTTAGTTGTAGGTCCTTCTAGTTGTGCCATGTGGGACACTGCCTCAACGTGGCCTAATGAAGTGCCATGTCTGCGCCCAGGATCCGAACCGGCAAAACCCTGGCCTGCCGAAGTGGAGCGCGCGAACCTAACTGCTCGGCCACAGGGCTGGTGCCCCCCCAGCCCGCTTTTTTCCCCCTGCTTTTTAAAGTGGTTATTTTAAAACAAGAATCAGAATACCAAGTCACCTAACTCTCCTCTTTATTCAGCTGAAGCAGGAACAATCTGCCCAGACTGCCCTTGTGCAAACCGAACTCTCCAGCAGAAAAGAGCACAGCTCCTCCTTAACTCTTTGGGATTTGTTGCCCTCTGCTGCTATTGATAATCTGCTGCCTTGAAGTCATTTCTAGCCAACCTCCTGCGATTTGTTGAGACCCGTCAACTCTGTCTGATTCATTTGTTCATCTCAAAGGGATCCCAAGGACAGCCAGAGGACAAGAATTTGATTCTTCACTAGCCTGATACTTTCCAAAGGCTACCTCTGGCCATTATGATCAAAGCACAGTGACTACTTCAGCTGAGGGATCTACTTCTGCACTAAATGACATACCAACATCAATGCTCCTGGAACTCCTAGAAATTAAAATAATTTCTTCTTCCCATTCCCACATCTCTGAGTGCAGCACAAGTTCTTGAATTTCCTTGACTTTCTAAATTTCAAAGGAAGTCGCCAAATGAGTAGTTCTTCTAGATATTCACCTTGGATAAGAGTGTCTTTCAATATATTCAATTGTTGGTCCATATTTTTTGGAAGAAGAAAGTTCAGGACAGGGATCACACTAAAATACTTTCAGCTTCTCAAAGTACAGAAATTGCTTCTCCTACCAATTCTTGAAGAAGCAAAACATTTTGCCTTTCACTGTTGGAATTATCTCCTGGGGATCTCTCACCATGTATCAGTGCTCGATGAGTTCTGAGAAGCTCACTGACATTGGGCAGAACTGTGGAAATGGGTAAGATACTCCCTGTTTCCATAAGGAGTGTCCCACTGATACTTTTGTTCAATTACACTGATGGTGGTGGTGAGCAGGAGTGTGAGTTCACGTATGTGCAGGAAATACACCGCACACGGAATTTCAGTGACAAACATTTGCAGAACCAATGCCGAGAGCCTCTGGCGTGCCAAGCACAGTGCCGGCTGTGAGGGCAGCAGCAGAAAGACCAGTCACGAAGCCAGTCGTCTAGCTTGTCAGCAGCAGGAGAGAGGACCAGGGCCGTTTCGTTCACTGTCTTCCCAGGCCTAGCAAAGTACCCGGCCTAAGGTAGGGGCTCAGTAAAATTTTATTGAGTGAAAAGAATAAAATGCAGCATAGACTCTACTCCACTAAGAGGCCAAGAGGGAAAGCAACTGTCAGAGCTGGAGGAGTCTGTCACGGAGAAATTCGCCTAAACGAAGGGCTTTGATTGCAGCTCCAATGTTATTTTTAATTTTTTATCTTGCCCCTTCCTTCTCTGACAAATCGCATCAGAGACAGCCCTGCCTTCTCCCCACCCCTCCCCCTTTCCTACAACGTGCTGAAGAAAAGAACTTTCTGAGGATAGCTGCTTTGTACCACATCTCAGAAGTCAACTTTAAGATAATTGCAGCGGAAGCAGCTATTAATCAACTGACAGGCAGCTTTAAGAAAATTAATGAGGACAAAAATCCTAGGAAGAGTAAATCATTCCTGACAACAAAGCTGTCTCTCTTTTATCCCAATCTCCTCTTGAAGAAACAGTACCCTTCCAGGATACAAAAATAAAACATCTTTATTTTTGGTCTTTGCCACTCCCAAGGCCAGACAAGATTAAGAAGAGGCTCGACTCTCTTAGATTCCTGGAGATTACTCTGGATTGAACTAGAGTTCCAGATGACTTGTGAAAATCAAACTTTCAGAATCTAGGGAAGTATAGGAGATGAAATTATATCACAGGCTAAATTCAGGGCAAGGATGGAGCCTTATGCAGATTATATATTGAAGAAAGAAGCTAGGACAGACCAAAAGAGCCTATAGATGTTAGTTACATAAATGCTGGTCAGTACTGACAGCACTGGACACCCATCCTGACCCAGGATCTAAGCTATAATTTAGTCATGACTAATCTGAGCACTCTGGATACCAATCCTTTTCTGTGGTTCATTTTAATGAACTTATAATAACAATAATCAGTCATCTCTAGGCTCTGTGAAGATGGCTATAAAATGGTATGAAAGAAAGCAAGCCTACCAAGGTTTCTTTACAACCAGGGTGACAGAAAGACACGCATTAGTGGGGTATGATGGTGATGTCGCCCATCCAAGGATAACAGTGAGGTGAACATTGGAAAAAGGAACTCAAGATATACTCTTTCAGACGGGGAAGGGCCTAGAGAGAAATACAAAGATACTGCTGCTCACTTTTTCAGCCGGAGCACCTCTGTATTCTACAGCATGTAGGCTAACAGGCATGGGCTCGCAGTTAAGAGCCTGAGTAAAGTCAACCGTGGGCAGGTAAGAATTTTAATCAGAATTGGAAAACGCCTCACAGCATTAGTTAGTCCTTAAAGTACCATCACTAGGATGCTAGCATGATCCAGAAATGCTCAGGGTACTCAATAATTTCTCAACTTCCTGCAAGTATCTGAAAGATGTGGTTAACAGGAACCACAGAAGTAAACCAGGTGAGGTTCCAGAGACAGTAGGAGACAGAGCGAGAGCAAACAGGAAAAGGACAAAGCTATACTGACAGGTGAGGTCAAACTAGAATCTCCATGCAGCCAATGACTAGTTCTCAACCTTGACTGAGGGTGCAGAGCCATCTGGAGGGCTGGGGAGCAAGAACGGCTGGGCCCCACCCCCAGAGCTTCTCATTCAGCTGGTCTGGGGTGGGGCCGGGAATCTGCATTTCTATTGAGTTCCCTAGTGATGCTGATGCGGTCTCAGGAATACACGTTGAGAACTACAGCCCAGTTAGATGAATACCTTGCAGGTCTGTAAAAAATGGTAACAAATTTGCTTTCCTTCCCTGCTGCCTAGGACCTGTTGAGAGGAGGGGATGCACATCTCTGGAGCTGGACTCTAGAGGCAGAAGGTTCACAGGGGACAGTCTTCAGTGAAGAGCAGACCCTCAGGGTCAAGAAGTGGGGGAGGGGGAGAGGAGGAGAGGAAGAGAGGGGAGAGCAAAGGAAGGGGGATAGAAGAAGGGGGAAGGGATGAGAGGGAGGGGGCAGAGAGAGGTGGGGAGAGAGCAGGTTCTGTTTCCAACAGCCCCTTCAAACTAGCAATCTGTCTAGGTAACAGTCGCTCAACACTTGAATCAGTTGTACTGCAGAGCCACAAAGAAAAAGCTTTCAATAAAACTGACCCTTAAGTATTTGAGGCTTTGCCTTAAGAAGCACAAGGCTATTCCATGGCGAAAGGAGAGCTAAGCTGCTTCTGTCATAGAGCTGCTTCTCCCACCCAAGTCAAATGAAGGTGTCTTTGTCCATCACTTTTGCCAATAAAACGACTAGAGAGAAAAGCAACCCAGCACTGGTGAGATTCGGGCCCCCAGCGCCTCTAGGATCTGCAGGGATTATGCAATAAGGATCCTTTTCAGTTCTCATTAAACCACTTACATGCCTACAACCCCCACCTGTTGGGGGATGGGCTATGCATCTGGGAGAGAGTATGCACCACCTGCTAATTCCTGGGTTGAAAGCACTAATCCTTCTTGCTTTCTAGCTCAAAATGCCCAAGCACTCCCCGCTCCCACTGCTGACTTTTGCTCCCATTCCTAGGTAAAATAGCACTTCTTACTGATACAAACTGGAAGAACAGTTTGCTAAATGACTATTTCTGGTTTCATTAGTAATTTTATACTTTTGTTGTTATGCTTTCACTTGGTTACAACCAAAGTTATTATAATGTGCAAGTTGCCACTATTTTAGAAAATTAATTGCAGTTTTCTGTTACAATATTGTGCCTTGTTCCAATTAGAATATGAAAGCAGAGAGGGAACACAGACAGTTTAGTGTTTTGAGAATTCAGCAGAACTTCAGCTCAGCAATGTCTAAATGCCTAGCTTAAAAACAAAACAGAAATTAACAAAAAGCCCTCCCTGGCTCAAGTGTAAGGGAGTCAGACAGACAGTAAGACCCTGAGTCACGAGAGGAGCAGATCCAGCCTGGAGGAGCCTGGATGGACAGAGGGAAGGGGAGATACAGTATGTGCCCAGTTTTATTATTCCTGATTTGCCAATCATCCTAAAATTGGGAAGACTAAGCCTAGCCCCAGTAAGCAGAGTAGCGAAATACTAAAGGACCCTGGATCCTAGAAACAAGGCTAAAAATTAAAATGACTCAACATAGGGAAGAAAAGAATCCTGCATGTAGAGAAATTCAGGGGAGGACCCTGGAAAGAAACAACAGCTGAGAAAAGATGGGAGGTAAAGCACAGACAGCCAGAAAGCTAAGAGTTTGGTAGGAAGTTGAACACAAACACCACTGGGCCTGCAACAAAATTAGCAAAGGGTCAAAGCACCACGCATGAAACCACAACTAGAAATAAACCTGAGACTGTCTGCCTTGCTGAACAGGCTGAGGGCAGAAACCTAAAATGAAGAAAGTAATCATGAAGGACAGCGCTCTCAAACTCAAACGCTTATCAGAATCATCTGGAAAGCTTGTTTTACAAATACAAATACCTAGGTCCCTCCCGCCCCATTCTCACTCTGATTTCAGGTCTGAAGGGGCGTCTGCACTTTAACAAGGACCCCTGTATTCTAACGCAGGTTGTCTGAGGAGCACAGTTTGAGAAGCACTGATCCAGAGGTCTACGAACTGCTTAGAGTAAGCGAGCTAGGGCTAACAGCAATCAGCAATTCATTTTCAGAAGAGTTTTCATATGGGATTGTGTAAGAGATCATCTCTTGGGGAGAGAGGTTCTTAGTGGGAATTAAAATAAGGTAAGTCAATACTCTGGAGGATGTTCTCCTGGGAATGTCTGTTAGCCCAACAAGTTCACCTCTGAATTCCAAGAGGCAATGCCAAAGAGAAGGGGAATTCTGGGTAGAGAAGCTCTAGGACAGGCCCATTACCCACAAAAACATTCCTTCAAAGACGGAGCTTGACATCACAGATGGAGACACCCACCTATACTTACCTGTGCAAAGAGGGAGATGCTCTATTGTCCCATTAAACCCTCGCTCCCTGTTCTTAGACAAAAATGCACTTCTTGCCTTAAACGGTGGTACAGCACAGCTATCCAAAAAAGCAGGTGTCTTCCCTTCCACCAATGACTGAATTCAGGGACATTTGCTGAGTGCTTTGGTGCCTTTGGACGTAAGGGGCAACCAAGACCTGGAAAACCAGAAACCTTTCTGTAGCACGGGGGTTTAAAGTCACACTGGGTGGACACAGAGTGGGCAAAACCTTGTTGAGAAGCCTGGATCCTGTCTCTTGGGTGAGAGGAACACTTCCCAAAAGAGAGCCTTCTGGTTACTTCAGCTCCCTCTCCTAAGTGGCGGATGGTACCTCTTGAGAACCAAAAAGCCTCTCTGGAAGGCCTGAGGAACAGCTCCTGCCGGAAGGGATGCAGCAGCTGGCCCGATGCTTTGAAGCCCCATGGCAGGACAGCAATGGATTACCTCATCTCCTCAGCAGACTTCAGTTGCACTCCCTGAGCTGCCAGCCCCATACGTGACAACATCCTGGCTTCCGCCCTGTAGCTGTCTGCCCTTGGCTAGATGTTTCTGGCTACTTATGGAAAAGAGGAACCTTGCTAGGATGGAGGACTGGCAGGATGTGCCCAGAAGAAGGGCAGGAGCCCTGGCTTCCGGAAGAGGCTGGAGATGTCCATTACTGTTGCAGAAATCAGATCCTGTCTCTTGATTATAAATAATTATTCCACAATTAGGCAGGAAGGGTTAGGAGAGCAGCTGTTGGGACGAGGATTCTAGGTGGTGAAAAGCAGACACTGGGTACTTTCACCATCCAAATCTGCTTCAGATAAGCAAAATAAGAATACGTGAACTAAAATTCAACGTCCATCCTCAAATATCTAGATAAGAAAACAGGCTTTCAAACTTCCCACGAAGTATTCTCCCGATCATCTAATGTCAAACATTTCCGAAGTCATATGGGACTCACGAATCAGAACTTGCCTCTCAGTTTTGATGTCAAGAGCAGAGAATGGCCCTGTTTCTAGCCTGTCCGAGGCTGGGTGGGACATGCTGTCAGCCATCATGGGTTCTGCTAGTTACCACCTAGAAATGATAAGGAGGATGCTTTTCTCAAAGTTCTTTTTCATTCATTCAGCTTCTCCTGAATGTTAGGTGCCTTATTAGGTACCTGGACTTCATAAAGATGAGACAGACATGGTCTCTGCTCTCTAGGAGCTCACGGTCCAGGAGAGAAGAATGACATGGAAACAAATAACCACCGTTTGGTGTGCTGAGTGTTAAGAGGAGCATGTGTACTAGGTACAGTGGTGGCAAAAGGAGCGAGTGATTAATTTGTTTAGAAAGGTTCCACAGAAGGGGAAGAGCTTGCGGGCAGCTGGGTTTGAGGGAGAGGAGGGCATTCCAGGTAAAGGCACACTGGCAAAAAAGACCCTTATTAAATCCAGGATGCTTGGAAAGTGGCTTGGTAGAGTTGGGTGGAGGGTCCCTGCAGGAGACAGGAGGGAGAAGAGGATGGAGATGACCACACCAGACCACCCACTTTCTATCCCTTCGTATATTAATGGGTTCTAGCTCTAGTTTGTTCTTTAAAACAAATGCTTTCGTTGCAGGCATTCAACAAGCATAGACTAAATGAGGCGCCTGGGGGGATATGCCCCTAAGGAGCTTACACTGAACCTAATTAGGTGGATTAAACATACAACCACAAGGCTAAGAAAACGCAAAACAACACATAAACAAGTGTATAAAACTATAAATGGCACAGCACAAAGTGCTAAGGGAATTCACAGGTTCTTAGCTGGAGAGAGAGCTTAAATACCATCTAATTAGAGAACTGTTCAAATGCTCGACTCCCCCTGACAAAACCCTGGCCAAATGAGCCCCATGGGATGTGGGAAGCTCAGTCAGAAACTAGTCTGGTTGAGTCCAGAAGGCCACCAACGCTATGATGCCCAGAAAGCTTTTATGGCAATACAAGAGAGGTCTACCTCAGACAAAAGAGGGTCCTAAACAGTACCTTTCTCTGCTGCTAAAATGGACAGAATGGTTAAGAGCACAGCAGCTGCCCAAACTCCTCAACTTCCATCATGATTAAAACCCACAGAAAAGAACATTTCATAGTATACCATCTATCACTTTCTATAAGTTGCTTCCTCAAAAAAAATTTTGTTTAAATAAGCATAAATATTTCAGTGGGTCCTTTATGTATCTCCAGACTAAAGGTCTCATGTTGAGGTAAGGAAGGATTGGTCTTTGGTCTTTATCCAAAGATACTTTCAGGCCTCTGGGGAGCCCAGCTCATGATCTAGGGTGTGAGAAAGCTCCTGTATTTAACAGTACAAAGCTTCCAAAAGTGAAGTCCGTTGGTCACGGATGGGCTGGACTGCAGTCTCCTTACTTATTACGAACACTGCATCTCTGATCCTGGCTGGGAGATCATGCCGTTGTCCTTCATTACCCTGCCAAGCCTGGGAGAGCTGCCATATAGTGGAGGCACAAGCAATGGAACTCACCCTCATGGAGGTCTCGCCACCATGGGCCTGTTGCAGCCTGAAGACCTGGGCCACCATGTGCTCTGTGGAGGGATGCAGCAGGATCCTTCGTGAGGCCAAGCCCACCATTACGTATCGGCCCATTGGGGAAAGGCTCACGGAAATGGCATTGGGACCTAAGGGCCAAAAGAACAGAGAGACATTTCCCAGAGTTCTTGCCATGACAAGGAGGTAATTTCCCTCTTAGTCTTTTCTTTCTCTCCAATCTTCATCTTCATTTGGTCATCCTAGGGTTACCTCACAGGACTGTAGTGAGGAATACAATAAGAAGACATATAAAGTACTGAGTACAGCGTTTGACGTACAAAAAGTAGTTAATAAATCCTAACCATTGTTATCATAGAATCATATTTAAGAAAACTGGTATCATACTGTAAATACTACTTGGAAATCTATTTTTTTCACTTTATACATTTTGAACATTTCTCTACCATTAAATATTCTTCTATAAGAGCATTTTAAAGGCCAAATGGTATTCTGTCCTATAAATGCACCACCACTTATTTAAGCGATGCTTCACAATTTGACATTTTCTCTATGATAAACAACACTGCTGTCAATGTCTTTGTATAGTTTTCTGATTACTTCCCTTACAAGTGAGATTGCTGAATCAAAGGGAACACACATTTTGGGGGCTTTTAATACACAATGTCAAGCTGCCTTGCAGTGTATGAGCGTGCCCACTTCCCCAAGCAGGACCAAAGCTCCTCCCTTATTCCTGCCCATCACAACAGGAGCATGCCAGTGATGCTACTGTGGTGGGGAGAACTCTTATTCTGAGATTCTTCTGCAAGGCTACTGGCCAGGACTCCTGCAAAGCAATCTTCCTCTGGCCTGTGCCCCAGTGAAGCAGGGGCAGTATGTGATCATTATTCCCACCTAAGTCACGCCTCACCTAGGAATGCCCACGCCATGGTACCAGCATCCCTCTGTCACTATGTTGGGCTTCCTATCCCTTACCAAATCGCTTGGTGTAGAGCATTTCACCCAGGTTATGGGGGGCCAGAGAGTACACTGCCAGGATGCCTTCATCGGGAAAGCCCCTTTGGCTGCTAGGGATGAAAGCTGCCAGAAGCTGGCCATCTGCAGAAATGTCACAGCTGGCATCATTGTAGATCTTGCAGTTCTGCACCAGCACATTCACGGAGGCTGCATCAGACAAAGAAAGAAAAGAGGTAAGAAAGGTTGGAGTTGATGGTGTGAAGACTTCTGGGTCAAGAAATCTGGGGGCTTTTCTAAGGGCCTGAACCCTCTTTAGAAAAGCTAAGGGCTGCCTTGTCAATCAAACTAAAATGTCATGGAACAAGCAACATGAGAGACAGGAAAGATATGTCTCTTCTACCACTTTAACAGGAAACTACAGAGAGTCAACACAACCACAACCACCTGCTGAGTCTTAGTTCACACTTAGGAAATAGCATTTAAGAGAGTGGATAAGGAAAAAGTTATTAAAAATTGTTCCTGGAGAGCCACTCAACAGCAGTTATTGTCCAATGATCAAAACTAAGATGAACGAAAGCGCAAACCCGCGGATTCCGAGAGAAAGGTGATACAGGTAAAGCTTCCTCAGGGTGAGAGTCCCGCTCTACACATGCTATGTGGCCTCAGAGAAGGAAGTCATTTCACAAATTTGTGTCTTTCTTATTTAAGAGAACTAGAACATTCAGAGACTTCAATCTTCTGGAAAGCTGTTTGCTAATACTAATCCCTAACTCCACCAGAGAGGATAAAGAGAAAAAAAGCCCAGCCTGCCTGGATGGTGGAACTCTTTGCACTTCTCACTATGCTCTATGCCTGCTCCACACCGTAAGCCAATGTCCACGGGCAGCCCCAGCCTGCACTTAGCAGTTACCGAGAATCAAGCACAGCATCAGCCATGCGGCACGCTCAGCACGAGAGAGGGGGTCGGGGGTGGAGGAATGTCTGTCGGTGGGGAGAATACGCTCCACACAACAGGACTAATGAGATGTTAGCCAGCACCGGGACTGTGCCTGCACGCTATGTTTTAGTTTTCATTTGAATCTCTCTCTGAGGCCAACTGTGCAATTCCCTGCCAGGAAGAAGTGGCTTACCCCTGACGTGAGCCTGAAACCAGAGTGGCCACATCATGGGCACAAGCAGAACAGCATAACACATCCAAAAGGACGAAGCTCCCTTGGTCCTTGTCGCATATGCATATGCAAAAAGACTTTTTACTCCTCTTATCTCAAGGAGATTACCTGGATGTCCACTGTTACAAACATTATGGTTAAAAAAAAAAAAAAAAAAAAAAGCTGAGCTCAATGCCCTCTCTAGAGTCTGGGTGATCTACTCCAGGGAGCCAAAAGGCTCGACCTGGGAGATCAAGGGCAAGTTCCCCCAGGAAACTACCTTAAGGAAAACAAAACAAGAACTGCTTTTCAGGGGTCTGGTGGCTTATGGGATCAGGGACTCAGGGTGATTTCTAAAACTCTTTATTCATCTCCTTTTCCCTGTGTGTTGCCAATGAAGGCACAGAGATGACAGAGGAGATCAAAAAAGACATCACAACACACTGATGAGGCTATTGTGCCAACTCTTGGGGGCTGACACCTACAGCACATTACGCATAAAACCGAGGAGGGACCACAAGGACGGCTCTGTTTGCCAACTAATAAAATAATGACATCCAAATACTCACTGCTATCACCATTAGGGCTCCGTACTGCTCAACTTCCAACCCACCATCTGCTCTAGCCTGTATGGCTAGATTTATCTAGTTAGCACCGAGACCGTCTGCTCCTTACTCAGGGTCCCAAGCCTCTTGCCAAAAAGATGACAATCTCTTCCTCCTTCCCTGGATTGACACGATTCCAGTTGGGGATGGAGAACCAGAGGAAGTGGGGGAAGAAGCTTCAGGAGTGAGTCCATCTTGCTTCTCTAACCTTGAGGTTAGCACAACCCTCAGAAAGTTAAAAAGAAACTGACAATTTAGACCGTAACCATCAAAGGCAGGGAGATAAAGAAAGCAAAGAAATCATAAATATTAAGTAGGGCACAAAAGTAAATAGGGAAGGAGATGGGACTCTGTCGACTTTAAGACAGCTCTGCAGGTACCATTTTATCCACATTTCATGTCTCAAAAACGCATGCTGGGTACTTCACGAAAGCAGGCTTGTCTATCTTGCCGTTACATGGATCTAGCTCATGTGTGTTAACATGTAATTTGACCAAACATAGAGAAGCCTACAATAACCCTTAAAACTCACCACCAACATGAAAAATGCATTGAACTGCTCACTGTCAGATTAATTTCTAAGGGGGGGCGGAGGATGGGAAGGAGAGTACAAAGTAAGGTTTTCCTTCTTCTGGAAAGCTTGGCTGTAAGCCCCTGAAAAACTGGGCATATAGACAAAAAGTATTTTGTTAGCCTCAAATCTAAGCCATTGTGTTTATGTTTGTACTACATTACGAGGATTCCAAGTCAATGGCCATCTCCCAAATTTTGTCCCCGCCCCTCAACTCCACCCAATTTCACAACTGCTCCCAGTGACTGCAGTGAGCTCAGAGGCAAAAAGGCAAATGAGAACGAAAAGAGAATGCTGAAAACTAAGACAGTTTCTCTAGCAGCACGTTCAGTTTCAGGAATGGTGCGGCTGGCCATCAAGGGTTTCACTTCTCCCCTAGCGAAGGGGAGGGTGGGAGGCACGGAATGATGCAGCAGCTTCATTTCAGCAAGCACTGGGTGCTGTTTACACTTTCACTTTTATTTCAAAGCTCCAATTAGCAACTTACATTTGCTGCTTGTTGTCTATTAATTTCCCACATGGAAATGGAAATGTTCAGTTACAATGGTGAATGGTCACTGCTTCAATTCACTTGTGCAGCTTCTTCTCATAAGATGGAAATTTTGATGAGTTCATTTATGCGGGGAGCGATTTCTTGGATCTCTGTTACTTGTTTTCTCGGGCCATAGGAAAGTAAGGCACTAATGAAAAGGACAAGCCATCCTTTTTGGACTCAACGATAAGATAAGCAGGTAGAGAAAAAGGTGAACTGAAACACAGCCCAAGAGACTGGCAACCCACACACCACTAGAAATCTTTGTTCTGCTCTGGGCCTTGTCTTACCACAGTGGTTCTCAAGCATTAGCATGCATTAGAGTCACGTGGAAGGCTTATTAAAACACAGAACGCTCGGGTGAAGCCTAAGAATTTGCATTTCTAACAAGTTCCCACGTGTCTGTGATGCTGCTGGTCTGGGACCGCATTTGAAAACTGCTGCCTTACCAAACCGTCCTTGATCCTGGAGTTAGAGCCGCAGCAACCTGCCCCGCACTTAAGGCCAAAACACGCGTGCAGAAGGATGAAGGGGCAGTTAGCTGGGCAGCTGAGATGGAAACGAAGGCTGGGAAAGAAAGGATTTTTCAAATCAAAACTGTTTAAGAGCTTCAGGGGGCAGCTCCAGGGGGAGAAAAAACGCTGCAGAAGACAGCAGGAAGCCATGTTCCAGACTCTGCAATGTAATCTCCTCCTAATTATAAATGATTTCCAAGTGAAAATGCCCTAGCAGGGAATGGGAGGGGCTAGAAATACTGATGCCTGGAAGAGCAGATGGCTCTGCCTTCCTATCAGCTCCATAAATTATAAACAAACACCTTGTACAAGGATCGATTTGTAGCCTGTTGCTGGCCGGCCAGATGAGGCCATGGGAGCAATTAGCAGTTATAGTGCTTTTGCAAATGCATTAGATACCGATTTGGAAAGCCAAAGGGGTTTAAATCAGTAGGAAAATTTCCTTTTGGCTATCCCTGAGCCCCTGTGACTGCAGAATAAGACCTCCTGTGCAGAGCTCCAGATGACACTCTAAGCATTCCCCAAAGGTACCAGTCACTACATCCCCTGTGGTGCGGTCTGCCTCACACGACTCAGCCCCCGGGTTTCTTAAGGGCCATTCTGGCAGGGCACACTAGTGACCAATACTTTATTCACCCAGTGAATCTAATGAGCTACTTTTTTCATGGAAGCGATTTCAAAATTATCCAGGTATATGAGGCCTTATTCACAAACTTCTAAACTCTTTACAGAGAGTAATTCATTAATCCTGCACCCCAACTAAGAGAAACAAGTTGCGAGAATCTTTAGCCTTACTCCAGAAAAGGGTTAAATGTAATTCAGATAAGTCAGATGACCAGCAACATAGCGGCTGCTGAACACATGCATAAAACCAGGACCAGTGGCTCCCAGGAGTGTGCTGTGCCAAAGCCAAAGTCACTCACCTGACTGGGAAATAGGTGACATTCAGAAATGAATCCTACAGCAAAATGGATTCCCAACTTATTCTGCTGATGGCTGGATCCATCAACCTGCGACTAGACTTTATTCAGACCAACCAGGAAACACTTAAGAGCTAATGACAGGAAGCTCAGGTGAAAGAGCCTGTCATTCTAGAGGGTAATGCCATGGAAAGGAACACCGGCTATCATCAGACATATGAGCCCTAAACTCCTAGAATGCAAGTTTTTCCCAAGGCCAAAACTCTAAGAAAAGTAGGGCAATTTTAAAAAGCAGAATTCTAACCACACATGATTTAAAGGCGAGCCAAACTAACTGAGTTAATCTGGCTGCACATGACGCTCTGTGTCAGCTCAGGTTTACAAGAACCATGATCAGAAGACGTAAGAAGGAACACACAAGGGGAATGATAGGAAGTTGTAGTCGGAATGAGTTGAGGCTTGTACAAAAAATGTTAAGGACAACCAAAAAGGCTATGCTAGCAGCAAATCCGATGCCTCTATTCTTCTGAATAGTTTGGTTTTCTATCAAGGAAAATGATCTCTAACTGGGTAGAAACGACATGCTTAAGAAGGATCAGAAGCCCATTACAAAGGAGGCAACAGGTTCAAGGAGAGCAACATCTTGTTTACGTGAACATCACTCTCCAGAGATAAAAAACACATATCTCAGAGTACTACACCACGGGCAGGTGTGACTTTAGAGTTCTGGCCATACTCTCACAGAATCATGGAGCAATTTCCAAGAAAAGACATGACAAACACAGCTAACACTTAGTGACCATTTACTATGTGTAGTAAGCATCAGATACTGTTCAAAGTGCTTGGCGTGTATTAATCAATTAAATTTTCATAACAATCCTATGAAATCTGCACTATTATGATTGTCATTTTATAGACAAGGAAACTAAGGTGTAGAGAGATTAAGCGACCCAGATCACACTGCTGGAAGGTGGCTGAGCAGGGATTTGAAGCAGAAGGGTGCAGCTCAAGAGTTCATGTGCTTAACCACCACAGGACAGCTGACAGAAAGTTACCATAGAACTACCTCTCCCTATGATTACCAAAAAGAGAAGAAAAAAATCAGACCCAGAACTTTAAACTATAAAAAGTACAGGTAATCCCAATACCATTTAAACTGTTCCAGACAACGAAAAAGAAGAAAAACTTCCAAATTATATTCACAACACAAGCGTAACATCATTATCAAAACCCACAGATTTTATAAAAAAGAAAAAGATCTTATTTACAAATATCAATGAAAAAAACTTCTATTAGCAAGCCACATGGAAGGAATTAAAATTAAAGAATATACCATGAACCAGGTGGGGTTTATTCAAGGAATGTAAGGATGGGTTCAATATGACAGAATCTATTAACATAATGATGATATTATTAGATCAAAGGAGAGAGAAAAACATGATTATCTTCATAGATGGTGAAAGGCATGACTAAATTCAATAGCTATTCTTGATAAAAACTCTCAATAAAATAGGGATAGATGACTTCCTTAAAATGACAAACTAGTTGTAGTTTAACCCAAAAGCCAGCAATATGCTTACTGGGAAAAAGCGAGAAGTTTTCCCACTAGGGTCATGAAAAATACGAGGATGCCTGCTATGGTTTAACACTGTGCTGATGGTAGCAGCCAGTGCATTTAGACAAGAAAAAGGACTCACAGCTGTAAAACTTAGAATGGAGGAGGTACGATGATCACTGTTTACAGATCATATACCTGGAAAGCCCAGGAGATTTAACTGAGTAACAACTGTAATTAGAAAACAAATTCAATAAGATAGTTAGAGTTAAAAAATAAGCTTATAACAATAAACTTAAGAAATGTATAGGATCTATATGAAGAAAACTTTAAAACATTTCTAAGAACACAAGAGAGACTTGGAGTAACTGAAAATCATACTACGTTCTCACATAAGAAGATAGCATAAAGATACGGAATCTCCCTAAGTTAATTTATAAACTTAATGCTATTGCAATAATTATACTAACAGGATTTTTTCAAGAGGGTGAAGGGAAGAAGCAAGGTAGTTTTAATAGTTCATATAGAAAAAAAAAATGCTTGAGCAGGCAGGAAAATTTGGATTAAAAAAACAACAAGAAGAGACTAGTCCCACGAGATTCTAAAACACAAAGCCTCAAAACTTAAACCCATGTGCTACTCTCACATGAATAATCAGACAGATCACTGGGACAGGGTAGTCTAGAAATACATCTATATACACAGGAAATTAATAATAGCATGAAAGCGACACCCCACATCAACGGGGACAAATGGATTATTCTACAAATTGGTTGGGACAAATGAGTAGCCATAAGGGGGAAAGCTGGATCACACTCCGCTTATTTAGGACTAGGTTAAATTTCTAGTGAAACAAAGATTTAAAGGTAAAAAAACTAAAATATAAAAGCACTAACTGATCTTCCTAATGATGACACAAAATCTAGGAACCATAAAAGGAAAGCTGGGTAATTCTGACTACTTAAAATAAGTTCTATGACAAAAATAACCTTCAGCAAAAGTTAAAAGACAAACGACAGTTAGGAAACTCCTATTATAAGTGAATTTCTGATTTATAAAGAACGCCTGTAGAACTGATGAGGAAAAGACCAGCAACATCATAGACAAATATGTAAAGCACGTGGACTGGTCAAGAAAAGCCAACACATGTGGCTAAGAGGCACACAACCAGTTTGCAATGTGAGAAATACAAATCTAAAATACCTACATACTGTTTTTTACCTATCAGATTTGCAAATATCCAAAAATATGATAACAGATTCTTCAACAAAGAATTTAGGGAAAGAGGCACTCTCACAAATCGCAGGCGAGAGTAAAAATTGGCATAACCCCTACAGAAGGTGACTTAGCAGAATCTCCCAAAATCACAAATGCACACACTCTTTCTCCCTTCAATTCCACATCTAGGAATTTGTCCTTTTTTTTTTTTTTTTTTTTTTTTGAGGAAGATTAGCCCTGAGCTAACTGCTGCCAATCTTCCTCTTTTTGCTGAGGAAGACTGGCCCTGAGCTAACATCCATGCCCATCCTCCTCTACTTTATATGTGGGACGCCAACCACAGCATGGCTTTTGCCAAGCTGTGCCATGTCCGCACCCAGGATCCGAAATGGTGAACCCCGGGCCGCCAAGAAGTGAAACATACGAACTTAACCGCTGCGCCACTGGGCCAGCCCCTGGGAATTTATCCTATAGAGATACTTGCACATGTGAAAAATGATGGACTGCAGCTCCATTTGTATAGCAGAACACTGAAAACAACTGAAGAGTCCCTCAGCAGATGACTGGTTAAAAAACTGGAACCTAGAGATGCCATTTGGACAACGGGATACTAGGTAGTCATTAAAAAGAACAAGTAAACTCCATACACTGAAATGGAAAGATCACCAAGATATACTGTAAAGAACGCAAAGTGCAGAAAGAAGAATATGTCTAACATGCTACCGTCTGGTGAAATGGAAGGTGGGAAACACACATTTGCATTTGCTTGTATCGACACACAACATCCTTGAGAAGATGTACAAGAAACTGCTAGCCATGGGGGCCTATGGGGATGAATGGTGGGAAGCTGGGAGCAGGACTGAGAAACTCTTCGCTGTTTACTTTTGTTTTGAGGAAGATTAGCCCTGAGCTAACTGCTGCCAATCCTCCTCTTTTTGCTGAGGAAGACTGGCCCTGAGCTAACATCCATACCCATCTTCCTCTACTTTATATGTGGGATGCCTACCACAGCATGGCGTGCCAAGCGGTGCTGTGTCTGCACCCAGGATCTGAACCAGTGAACCCCTGGCCGCCGAAGCGGAACGTGTGCACTTAACCACTGCATCACTGGGCTCACCCCCCTTTTATATTTTTGAATGGTGAATGTATTTCAGGTTATAATAAAAGAAACAAAGTAAACAAAATTTTAAAACCCAAAATAAATGGAAATAAATTATGGCAAACAAGATCTGGGCCAGAAATCTAGAGACAAACAAGCAGACTTGGTATTCAATAAGGGAAAAGGTGGATTGCAGTTGATTCCCAGGAGAGTTAAAGAACAGATTATTGAACATGTGGTTTATTAGCACTTACAAAGAACAAAATGATTGCTACTGAGGTTTCACTAAGATTAGGACATGGAAAATTAATCTCATTTTCATGGTCTGATAAGGATACCAAGACTGGCATATTGGGCAATGCCACAGACAGAGAATATCTTGATTATTTTAAGGCATCTGAGAAACTTTTACAATAGCCTGTGGACAAGACAGGAAGATACGGGCTTCAGATGTGAACAAGGAAGCCCAAAAATCGACACAGAAGCGCCCACGGTAACATCCCACAAGGCTGGGTGCAGTGTCCGGACTGATTCACCACTTCTGCTAGTAATCCAAAGGAAGACAGAGAAAGCAAGCTTCTCAAATTAGGAGATGATGGAAGATTGAGAGAAAAGGACTGAACCAAAGTTCAAAAAGATGTTGAGAGGCAGGAACTAGGAAGCGCAATTGACACTATTAAGATAAAATTTAACAGGAACACATACAAACCTGCTTTGGTTTTTAAAAGATTCAAACTGCATAAGTAAGTACCAGACAGTAGAGTCTTGGTTTATTAACAATTATCAAGGAATTTGAAGTGACTGCAAGCTCAAAAGTGGCTTCAGAAAAAGCTGCTGAAATCTTCAGATGAACTAATACTGTCCAAACCACCAGTGCACTATGTACTGGACAGCTCTCATCTGGGGTTTTCTACTCTGTTCTGGCCCCCCAAAGTCAAAAGGGAAGATGAGCAGAACTCCCAAGGATTTGGAAACCAGATCAGCTAAAGGAATCTCAGGAAGTCTGGCCTGCAAAAGAAAGATTTAAAGGGAAACGGTGGTTCATCTTTAAATAGCTGGAGAACTGTCACTTAGAAAAGGCATCATTGAACTCACTCTACGGAGATTCAGAGGTAGAACCAGACCAATGGGAGGAAGCAACAACAAGGGAAATGGTGTCTGGGGACAAGAACAAACATTTTAAAAGGAATTTCTCAGTGATGGATTAGACCATCTTGTCAGACAGTGAGACTTAGCATCTGAAGTTTTCAAGCGGAGGCTGAACCACTTCTCAGGAACATGTGAGAGTCCTTCATTAGATAGAAAGTAAAAGGAGATGTCTAAAATGTTGTGATTCCAACTGAACAAACGGGGCATGCGATCGCAGACTTCCCTAGAAGCTGGGCAAATGGACTGTCAGACAAACGTGTCTGTAAATCACACACCCACCCGCCACTCACTCATTCTCCTCAGATCTGGATTAATAAATGATCTGAACATTTTCTCTTTCCTCAGGGTCACAAGATCTAGCTGTCAGTCCTGCACTCCCTTCTTCTCTTCTCAGTTCCACCTGAAGCTTCAGGCTTAGGACAATGAACTACTAGTTGGTAAACTCCTCAGGGCAGGGACACCTTCACTTTTGCGTCCACCTGAGCATTGTTCCTAGCACTGCTCGCAGCTCAGGGTGGGTGCTCAATATACGTTCACTGAGCTGCTTAACTGGGAGTTGCAGACGCTGCGGAAATGGCACATGGCAATCAGCTGCTCAATGAGATGATAAAAAATCCAGTGCTACCTGGGTTTCGGAGTTCTGGTTCACCAGTAAGAGATAACCCTTTTACCAGGACCCTTAGTTCTATCTTGGCTTACCAGTACTGATTTCTGGGAGGTCAAACTTAGTGAAGTCCCACCACTGGAGCCGGTAGGTAGTATTAGCAATGTTACTGGCCACGGCAGACTGTCCATCACCAATCACCGCCCCTGCGGGGGAGAAGACAAAGAGAGCACATGATTGTATTTATCTACATGTTTCCACTGCAAACATAAAATAACACTGGGATTAGCAGGAGAGGGGGAAGAGGAAGAACCACAACTAAGGCTGAAGAAAGCAGACGAGTGCCATCTGTCAAGTCTCTATCTCAGAGAGAAAGCAGATATGTTTCTCAAGAACAATTTTACGTGGAGGAATAATCCCATTCACCAGCCCCTCCCATTATTACTTAACATTTAACTAGTGCCAACCATGTGGCAGGTACAGTATACATCCTGGCTGGTAGGCTCACAATCTAAAGAGACAGGAAGTTTCATAAAAATGTGTGTGTGTGTGGGGGGGTGAAAAATGGAAGGACACCATTAACAAAGAAAAGCCACACAGAAAAGCAGTTCATTCCATGGATGTCTTTGTAGGAAGCAGAGCTTTTTGGGAGAAAGCGTCTCCTCCTTTGTATATAACCTTCTTCCTAATAAAACATCTCAAAAGGAGGCTTCCTCCAGGGAAGAGGCAGCCAGCATACAGCTGATTGGATAGATGGAGACAGTAAAGAACAAATGAGGTAATATTTGTTAATTTCTTCTGGACCCCTGGCATGTAACACAGCAGAAATTTATGAGCCTAGCTTTTCAGCATTAGAATATTTTTATTAAGGCAATATTTTATAACCCCTTCACCCCACCCCGCCTCCTGAGAACTTCCTTGAATCCAGATTCATTTGTCATATCTCACAGTTTAAGATTCCCTGAGATACACACTTCTGTATGACATTTTTTCCTTGGTAACCAATTAAATAAAAAATGGATTTTTTTTAACAGGGTGACACTTTAATTTGCAGTTGTATTTCATTTACATGAACATGTCATTTCCTCCTCCTCCTTCCGAGGTGCATTTCATACACAACCACCCTTCTGATCAGACAGAGCCAAACCCTCTTGGGAGAATAGAACATTCTTATATGCTAGACAACCTAAATAGTATTTTCTGCTGCAAATCAACTCCTATTTTGAAAAATTGAACTTGTTAGCGCTTACTAGCCTTGGAACAATGGACAATTTTATATCTAGATTCTTCAGTATCATCATCTTTCTGTGATAATAAAATAAAGAGAAATACCACTCTAGATAAACTAATACCGCCAAAACAACGCATTCTTTAAAATCTTGCAGATTCAAAGACACAGACCCAAATAGTCATGATTTCCTTAAAGGCCTGAGAAAGACAGCATTTAGGGGTGCTGTCAATGAGCCCACTGACCTCAAACCCCTATTGAGGGCCCTGTAGCATATCACTCAAATGAGGTAAATATCTGCCCTTGCTTTTAAACCTTTATAGAAAATTCTGTAATAATTACATCTGACTTGGGAACTTTTGCTGAACTTCTGGGTCATGAGGAGCGTATGCTACCTATAGGACTTTCATAATAGGAATTTTCTTGATTTTTCTAGGCCTCCTTGATAATGAAAATCATTTTTTAATTCTAAGGTCTACCACTTCTCGAAAGACCTATTCAGTTCCACTCTGACCCAGGTTCGATTCCACTGAGCTTATGAATTCTTCCCCTGGATTGCTTATCTAGATGGCTTGCATCTGTTTTTGACCACTAGCCTCTCTCAAATTACTTTAGTTTCTTATCATTTCCTCCAACTTTTAATAGAAAAGCACACAACCCCAAATGGAAGAAGGAAAGCTGATTTTTTCAGCATATGATGAATAAAATGCTAGTTGTTAAAAGAGGGTAGAAAATAAATTGAAGAAACAAACCCCATATTCTAGGAGCTTAAAATCTAGGGGCAAGGATGAGAACTACAAACAGGAAAACAGTTAAGGAAAATACCAGATGCTTTAAGAGTGCTGTGGATCTGCAACTGGGAACACAAGTGATTAAGACTCCAACCCACAGCTCCAGAAGCATCCTGTAGTGTCCATGCCCTGAGAAATGGCTTCTGGAGAACAGCTGTGCAATGAAACAAACAGGTATGGGTGCACTGTGCGGAAGAGATTGGAGGTGTCCTCTGTCAACGGTGCCAGAGTGCTGAGGAGGAACGGAAGGTAGCAGCAGGGAGAGTCAATTTTCAGTGCCACGTAAACATAGATTAGGAAACGAAAGAAGCCAGCAACAGATTAGAGTATTGTCACCAGGGTCTCTTCTGCAAGAACTGTAGGGCAACTGAGCCTGTCTCTCGGAAACATCAGGAAGAGAAAGTATCACCCTATTAAAAAACCCCAACCATGTATTTAGTAGGCCTGTGGCCACTAACCTGAAGGTATAGGAAATGTGCCAGAATGAGCTAATGGACTGAGCTACAGAGTATTTATTTACACAGGAGGCACTCAGCCTCAGAAATAAAATCCTGAGATACTGCTGAGGGATTTCTGAAGCCTCCAGGTCTTCTCAGTACTAACAGAATGGAAAAAGCTGGACTCGGGGTTTCTCAAGCTCCACTATTGATATTTTGGGCCAGATAATTCTGTGTTTAGGAGGTAGGGTGGGTCTTGTGCATCGCAGAATGCTTATCAGCAGCATCCCTGGACTCCACCCACTAGATGCCAGTAGCACATCACCCCTCACCCAGTTGTGACAACCAAAAACGTCTTCAGACATTGCCAAATGGTCCCTGGAGATCAAAATTATCCCTGGGTAGGATACCCCAAGCTAGATAAATAGAGCCTACATTGTAACTCCAAGATAGGTGCTCCTAGAGAGCACCACTACTGGGACGCCCACTGCTGAAGGCACCCACACTGTTAGCGATACCGATTCTGGAAAGAAACTCATCAAAGGCACAGCATTAAACTCTGCTCCCTTCCAGCTTTCTATTTCCGCCATGGAAGACAGTCTGGCTTGAACCAGGACCTTATGGTTTGTTGTCTGTCTGTTTGTTTTTTGCATGGTTTCTGAGAATACAGGCTTCAGAATCAAGATGGACCCAATTTTGACACTTCTAGCTAATACCTACAATAGTGTGATTCTGTAAATTAATCTCTCTGAACCTCAGTTTCCTTATCTGTAAAAAGGGTATAATAATAATAATACCTACAACTTATAGGACTGTTGGGAGAACTTACTGAAACAACACATACAAAGTGGTGGTAAGCATTGTCTAATAAATGACCGCCACTAAAATTATTTTAATCGTTGATTCCAATCTCCGTATGCTTTTTTTCTACAGGTATAGCTCAGTAATCAACAGTTGATAGATACAGGTCCTTTTGTAAAAGACTGCCCCAAATAATGTGCCAGGGCCCAGAGAGAAGCACTTTATTTTAGATTAAGGTCAAATGTCTAGGCCCTAGATTCTTTAGTAAAACAGCCTCCGCCAAGACAGACCAAATTCTAGGCCACAAAACAAACTGTGACAAATTTAAAAGAACAGAAATCATACAAAGTATGCTGTCAGACCACAAGAGAATTAAACTAGAAATCAATAACAAAAAGATAACTGGAAAATCCCCAAATACTTGGAGATTAAGCAACATATTTCTAAATAACACATGGCTTGAAGAAGACATCTCAAGAGAAATTTAAAAATATTTTGAACTAAATGAAAATAGAACTTATTAAAATTTGTGGGATGCAGTAAAAGTAGTGCTAAGAGGGAAATTTACCACATTGAAAGCATATATTAGAAAAGAAGAAAGATCTAAAATCAATAACTGAAGCTTCCATCTCAGGAAACAAGAAGAGTAAATTAAATCCAGAGTAAGCAGAAGGAAAAAAACAAGAAAAATCATAGCACAAATCAATGAAACTGAAAACAGGAAATCAACAGAGAAAAAAAAAAATCAAAGAAATCAAAAGCTGGTTCTTTGAAAAGATCAATAAAACTGGTAAACTTCTAGCCAGGCTAAATAAGAGAAAAAGAGAGATGACACCAATTTTTTTTTTTTTTCTGCTTTTTCTCCCCCAATCCCCCCAGCACACATTTGTGTATTTTTTAGTTGTGGGTACTTCTAGTTACGGCATGTGGGATGCTGCCTCAGCATGGCCTAATGAGCAGTGCCATGTCCACTCCCAGGATCTGAACTGGCAAAAACCTGGGCCGCCGAAGCGGAGGGCGTGAAGTTAACTACTTGGCTACAGGGCCGGCTCTGACACCAATTATTAATATCAGAAATGAAAGAAGGGCCATCACTACTCATCCCATGGACACTAAAAGGATACTAAAAGACTACTATGAACAATGAAACACCCACAAATTTGATAAGCTAGACGAAATGGACCAATTCCTTGAAAGACACAGTCTACCAAAACTTACCCAAGAAGAAACAGATAATCTGAATAGGCCTCTATCTATTAAGTTGAATCAATCATTAATAATCTCTCAAAACAGAAAGTACCAGGTAGGTTCACTGGTAAAGTCTACCAAACACCTAAGGAAGAAATTACACCAAACCTCTACAATCTCTTCCAGAAAACAGAAGTGGGACTATTTCCTAACTCATTCTATGAGGCCAGCATTACCCCAATACCAAAACTAGACAAAGACACTGAAGAAAACTACATACTAATATCTCTTATGAACATAGAAGCAGAAATCCTCAACAAAACACTAGCAAATCAAATCTGATAATGTATTAAAAAAATTATATACTACAACCAAGTGGGATTTATCCCAGGTATGCAAAACTGGTTTGACATTTGAGAATAAATTAACATAACCCATCACACCAATAGGATAGAGAAGAAAAATCACATGATCTTATCAATAGATGCAGAAAATGCATTTAACAAACTCCAACACCCACTGATGATAAAAACTATCAGCAAATTAGGAAGAGAGGGAACTTCCTAAACTTGATAAAGAATGTCTACAAAAAACCTATAGCTAACATCATACTTAATGGTGAGAAACTATATGTTTTTCCCCTAAGACTGGGAACAAGCAAAGATGTCTCTTCTCATGACTCCTTTTCAATACTGTACTGGAAGTCCTAGCTAATGCAATAAGACAAGAAAAGTAAATAAGAGCTATATAGATTGAAGAGGAAGAAATAAAACTATCTTTGTTTGCAGATGACGTGATTGTCTATGCAGAAAATGCCAAAGAATCAAAAAAAAAAAATTCTCCTGAAACTATTAAGCAATTATATCAAGGCTGCAGGATACAAGGTTAATCTACAAAAAAAGTCAATTGCGTTCCTATATATCAGCAATGAACGAATGAGTAACTGGAACTGGAATTAAAAATTAAAAATACATCACTTACCTTAGCACCAAAAAAATGAAACGCTTAGGTATAAATCTAACAAAATATGTACAAGATTTTCATGATGAAAACTACAAAACTCTGAAGAAAGAAATCACAAAAGATCTGAATAAATATTAAAGAGATATTCCATGTTCATGGATAGGAAGACTCCATTCTGTTAAGACGTCAATTCTTTCCAAACGGATCTATAGATTCAACGCAATCTCAATCAAAATCCCAGAACATTACTTTGTGAATATCAACAAACTGATTCTAAAGTTTATCTGGGAAGGCAAAAGATCCAGTACAGCCAACAAAATATGCAAGGAAAGAACAAAGTTGGAGGCCTGACACCACCCAACTTTGAGACTTACTATAAAGCTACAATAATCATGAGAGTGTGGCACTGGTGAAAGAACAAACAGATCAATGAAACAGAATAAATGAACCCACACAAATATAGTTAACTGATCTTTGACAAAGATTCAAAGGCAATTCAAGAGAAAGAATAGTCTTTTCAATAAATGGTGCTGAAACAACTGGACATCCACATGCAAAAAAATGAATCTAGACACCAATCTTACACTTCTCACAAAAATTAACTCAAATCGGATGACAGACGTAGAAGTAAAGCACAAAACTATAACACTCTTGGCCCAGCCCCAGTGGTGTAGTGGTTAAGTTTGGCGTGCTCTGCTTCAGCGGCCTGGCTTCGGTTCCTGGGTGCGAACCTACAGCACTCGTCTGTCAGTGGCCATACTGTGGTGGCAGCTGACATAGAAAAAGAGGCAGACTGGCAAGAGATGCTAGCTCAAGGCAAATCTTCCTCAGCAAAAAGAACCCAATGAGAAACCACTACACACTTATCAGAATGACTAAAATCCAGAACACTGATAACACCAAATGCTGAAGAGGACGTGAAACAACAGGAACTCTCATTCCTTGCTGGTGTGAATGCAAAATGGTACAGCCACTTTGGAAGACAGTTTGGCAGATTTCTTGCAAAACTAAACATACTCTTACCATATCCAGCAATCAAGCTCCTTGGTATTTACCTAAAGGAGCTGAAAATATATGTCCACATAAAAACCTACACGCAGATGTTTATAAAAGCTTTATTCATAACCGCCAAAACTTGGAAACAACCAAGATGTCTTTCATAGGAAAATGGACAAATAAACTGTGGTACAGCTATACAATGAAATATTATTCAGCTCTAAAAAATAAATGAGCTATCAAGCCATGAAAAGACCTGGAGGAAATTTAAATGCATATTACTTAGTGAAAGAAGCAAAAAGCTATACACCGTATAATTCCAACTATACATCATTCTGGAAAAGGTAAAACTATGGACACAGTAAAAAGATCAGTGGTTGCCAGGGATTTGAGGGGAGGAAGGGATGTATGGATGGAGCACAAGGAGATTTTTGGGGCAGTGAAACTACTTTGTATGACACTATAATGGAGGACACACGTCATCAAATATTTGCCAAAACCCATAGAACTTACAATATCAAGAGTGAACCCTAATGTAAACTATGGACTTGGAGTGATAATGATGTGTCAGTGTTGGTTCATGGATTATGACAAATGTACCACTCTGGTTCAGGATGCTGATGGTGTGGGAAGCTATGGGTGTGGGGGTGGGTTGGGGATGTTGGCGGGGAGAAGTAGATGGGAACTCTGTACTTTCCACTCAATTTTTCTGTAAACCTAAGACTGCTCTAAAAAAAAAAGTCTATTAATTTACAAAAAATTTTAAAAAGAGCCCAAGACTCTCCTTCATGTTCTAGGAGACAGTGGAAACAGCAGCTGTCCATAATGACACTGTTAGTCATGGCAGTTCACTTTCTATCACACAACCAGAGTTCCTCCCCTGGAGCCTCAGGGCAAAAGAGTAAACACAGATTATACTGATGAGAAACAAAAACAAGGGGGAAAAGAAACTTAAATCCAGTGGTCCTGGCCAATCATTAGAACAATGGCAAAAACCAAGCTGCCAAGTCTCATTCTCCGAGTCAGGTCTTCAACTTGTAGGCCAGAAGCCCGGTAGCGTGTCTAGGGATAAACCTTAACAGTCATGAGGGTCACATGGTAGGTGAGCTCTACTAAGCCTGATAGCCTGCAAGCACCTCTCTGCCTCTGCTTCTCTCAGATTCTTCTCTTCCATTGCTTGAAAAGGAGAATTAGGAACCTTTTTTCCAAAATAGCTTTTTAGCCTCTCCCCAAGATCTGTTCTAGGAGCAGAGAAATGAAGAGTATGATTCAACAGTACAGTGAAAATATGGAACAATGGGAATCATTAGCAAATCTATCAGAAAAGCTAATTTGGGAGGGTAAAAAAGGGCAAGTTACAAAGAAGGAGAAGATTAAATTATATTTCAGTCCCATAAACTTGTTCCATTTGAGTCTGCCTAATTCAGAATGGCCATCTGACTGTGCTGCTGGAAAGACAGAATAAGAATGGCACTGGGGGTGCAAACACCCGTCAGCCTGGAAACACAATTACTATCCTTCTGGTTGGTTGTGAGACCAAGCCAAGAACCAGCCTGCTAACTGGGCAGCAGAACTGAGACTAGAAACCCAAGGGCAGGTGCAAGTGAACAGCTCATCAACTTCTCAACATTCTTCATAAGGCCGGTCACGAGCCCACAAACGTATGATTCCATTGACACAAAATGTCTAGAAACAGGCAAAGCCATAGAGACAAAAGGTAGACTAGTGGCTGCCCAGGGCTGGAGCGGGGCAGGGGAAGTGAAGGGGGAAGGGGGAAGTGACTGCTAATGGGTATGGGGTTTCTCAAAAGGTGATAAAAATGCTCTGAAATATAGTTGTGGCAATGGTTGCACAACTGTGAAAATTAGTAAAAACCACTGAATTGTATACTTTAAATAGGTGCACTATATTGTATGTGAATTGTATCTCAAAAAAGGGTATTATTAAAAAACACTATTCAATTTCGGACACTATAACTCCTCAGATGAGGGAAACAATAGAAAGAACAAACAAATGGGACTTCATCAGACTAAAGAGCTTCTTCAAGGCAAGGGAAAACAGGATTGAAACAAAAAAACAGCCCACTAATTGGGAAAAAATATTTACAAGCTACTTATCCGACAAAGGATTAATCTCCATAATATACAAAGAACTCACACAGCTTAACAACAAAAAAACAAACAACCCGATCAAAAAATGGGCAGAGGACATGAACAGACATTTCTCCAAAGAAGATGTAAGGATGGCCAATAGACACATGAAAAGATGCTCATCATCACTAATCATCAGGGAAATGCAAATCAAAACTACACTAAGATATCACCTTACACCCGTTAGATTGGCAAAAATATCCAAAACCAAGAGTGACAAATGTTGGAGAGGTTGTGGAGAAAAAGGAACCCTCATACACTGTTGGTGGGAATGCAAACTAGTGCAGCCACTATGGAAAACAGTATGGAGATTCCTCAAAAAGTTAGAAATAGAAATACCCTATGACCCAGCCATCCCACTACTGGGTATCTATCCTAAGAACCTGAAATCAGCAATCCCAAGAGTCCCATGCACCCCTATGTTCATCGCAGCATTATTTACAATAGCCAAGACGTGGAACCAACCTAAATGCCCAGAAACCGATGACTGGATAAAGAAGATATGGTATATATACACAATGGAATACTACTCAGCCATAAAAAAGGACCAAATTGTTCCATTCGCATCAACATGGATGGACCTTGAGGGTATTATGTTAAGTGAAATAAGCCAGATAGAGAAAGACGAACTCTATATGACTCCACTTATAGCTGGAAGTTAACATATAGACAAGGAGAACCGATCGGTGGCTACCAGGGAAAAGGAGGGGTCGGGGGAGGGCACAAAGGGTGAAGTGGTGTACCCACAACATTACTAACAATAATGTACAACTGAAATCTCACAAAGTTGTAATCTATCATAATCTTAATTAAAAAAAACACTATTCAATATACATTTTGGTCAATTTGTGAAGTAAAAGATGGCAATTCCATTTGTGGTATCCCTTTGCATTTCTTTAATAATTTAGAGTATTGGTGAACATCTTTTTATTGGTTTATTGGCCACTGTGTTTTTTTAGTGTGCACTGCCTACCCACATCTTATGTGGACTTTTATGTTTGGTTAAGTTTTTTCTTACAGATTGTCTGAGCCCTTTGTAAATTAATAAATTGATTTCTGTCTACGAAAAATAATTCCTAGAGCAATACAACACAGGATTATTTAGACATAAAAAGCATTCTAAGCATATATTGAATGGCATCCTAGGAAAAACATTTATTCTTCTTTCCAGAAAGCTTCATTCAAATGCAGTCTTTAAATCTGTTCTAAGAAGGGGGTATAATTAAGCACTTTCTCACCTTATCACCATTTGAAAAATCTCATCTAAGATCACAGTCAATTATTCTATTGCCTGAGGACCTGGAAAGAGTCCCTGATGGCAGATAACAAGACTTCCTTTAAGGGGAGACGGTTCTCTTGGTTCCCATTTGTGGTTTTGACATTGAGGAAGATGACCAAACTATATATAATTTCTTTGTTGAAAAGTAACAGCTTTATTGAGACATAATAATTCATATGCCATACAATTCACCTACTTAAAGTATAGAAGTCAAGAGCTTTTAGTATAGTCACACAGTTGTGCAACCATTATCAAAATCAATTTTACAACAACCATCACTACTATCTAATTTCAGGATATTTTCATCACCCCTTCCCCCTCAAAATACCTTACCCATTAGCAGTCATCCCCTCCACTCTGGCCCACTCAGTCCCTAGCCCCAGGTAACTGCTAATCTATTTTTCGTCTCTATTTTTGCCTCTGCTGGACATTTCATATAAATGGAATCATACAGTAGATGGTTGTTTGTGTTTGCCTTCTTCCATTTAACATAATGTTTTCAAAGTTCATCCATGTTGTAGCATGTATCAGTGTTTCATTCCTTTTTATGGCTGAATAATATTCCACTGTATGTTTATAACTGAACCACAGGTTCACGTGAGAATAAGATAATAGCTTTTATTTATAGAAAATACACTGCATGGAACCCAGCAGTCATAAAAATGTCTGAGGGATACAGAATTATTTCCCTTGGAAGGAAAGAGTAAATTTTCAAAGATCAGTTCTGAGTATATTACCTATAGCTGAAACCAAGTCTTCACTTTTTCCTGAAGCTAAAATAAAAGATAAGAGGAGTATTAGGGGACATCATTTTCTATAAAAACACAAAAATAAAACCCCATACAGGTATCATGTGGGTGACTATAATTCTGACATAGGAAATGTTCTGAGTAAGCTGTGTGGTTTGTCTATCAAATTTAAGCTGTTTAGGGGCCGGCCCCATGGCTGAGTGGTTAAGTTCACGCGCTCCGCTTCAGCAGCCCAGGGTTTCGCTGGTTTGGATCCTGGGCGCGGACAGGGCACCGCTCATCAGGCCATGCTGAGGCGGCATCCCACATGCCACAACTAGAAGGACCCACAACTGAAAATATGCAACTATGTATCGAGGGGCTTTGGGGAGAAAAAGGAAAAAAAAAAATTTAGGCTGTTTAATAACTGCTCTAACTGGTCACAAACTGATATGGAGATCAACCATGATGCAATAGAAGTTGAAACATTTAACATAAAGGGTAAATATTTTGTAGATACAGATGTCCATAACTATACATGCTCTTAGCGGGAACTGGGTCCCTAAATCAACATAAATCCATTGTCCAATAAACTCCTAAACCCCCCAGAACTCCTTGTCATAAGAATAAGCATTAGTCCACATACAAATCATCACAGACATTGCTGAGGTCAAAGGCACTGGATGAAGCCAACAAAACAACACGACAGTCAGAGAACTCAACACGGAAATTAGTAAGGCCTCACAGACAGACAGTGTGCAAGGAAGGGAAAAGAAACAGCTAAGAAATCATCTATGTATCACAACTTCATCAAAAATTTTCCCAAAACAATTCAAACCAGAATTATGCGGCCACAGCAGAGAAAGCACCATAACAGGCCAAGAGGAGGAAGAGAAATGGATGTGACGTTCATTAGGGCCAGAGCAGTGGATCAAGCCTTCCTATCCGGAGGAAGCAGTACAAAGAATCTGGTATCAGCTTTTTAAAAAATTGTGGCAAAAAGCACATAACATAAAATTGACCATCTTAACCATTTTTAAGTGTACAGTCAGTAGTGTTAAATACATTCACAATGTTGTGAAAGATCTCCAGAACTTTGTTTTGTAAATATGAAACTATATTCATTAAACAGCTCCCTTTTTCCCCCCTCCCCCCAGCTCCTGGTAACTACAAACCTACTTTGTTTCTATAAATTTGATGACTTTAGATATCTCATATAAGTGGAAACAGGCAGTATTGGTATTAGTTTTTAACACGCCTCGAAAGAGATACTCAACTACATAGCACGCACACAGTCATTCACAGATATGGTGTGCAATCAGTCATATTCAAATCTACAGGAAAGTAGTTAGGTCTGATGGGAGAATGTAATCTCCAGGCCCAGTATGACCATTTTCCTTTAAAAAGCCATTCAAAGAGGTCGGAGCGTGCATAGGGCTCATGCTCTTAGACCTATGAGCTTCAGAAAGCCCACAGGTGGTGAGGCCGCCAAGGACTGCTTTGCTCCCTAATGCAGGGACCACCAATGATTTAATCACTGGTCTTGAACATACCAGTGTCATCCAGAGCTCAGCAATGTATTACCACCCTAAAGCAAGGGAAGTAAGCTGCTCTTCGCTGGGTCCTCACTCCTTGCTCCCATCACATTAACACCTAGGATTAATCTTGACTGTTGACAGGGGGACTTGCACCTCCTAGCTCTCTGAAGTCAAGCTAAGAGGCTCCTGTGCAAGTAGATGAAGCAGCTGAGGCCGTTTTTATCACCATTCTGTAGACCTGTCCTTTTTTGATATATATGCCCCAATGAAGCAATTATCTACACTTACACTAATGATGTAATTGGGACAAGTAATTATGAGAGCAGAACATCCATTTTCAAAGAAATGAATATCATTACCTTTCTTCCACCCACAAACATTATTTAAGACAAAAACAAATAAGCTTACAAGAACACATGCTACTGAAAGATTATTAGGAACAGCATTTCAAAACCTACAGCTTTCAGGAGAAACGGAGGGAAACAAAACCCAACAACCCCAAAACAAAAACAAAACACCTAGCCTTCACTCCCACCAGGCAGGGATTTCCTCAAAGCCTCTACCTCTGACAGAAGACATGCAGGTGGATAAGAGTACTAAGAATTACTCTACCTCCACTTCCACAGCCCCCACAACTTGGCATTTCCTATATTCAGGTCCCAGTAACCCCTGTTGTTGGGAGGACACTGGCTTAGGCAGGTCCCTGAATGAAGCCAGGAAAGAAGTCGAGAACGCTGTCATCCTCTCATTGTTGCACAACGGAGTTGCTTAAGGGGGGTGCCTTAGCAGCAAAAAGATGGGCAGAGGGGGGGGAAGGCAGGCACAAGGATTGAGGGAGAAAGAAGTGAGAAAGATCAAGAGAGTGACTGACTGACTCAAGCAATGAACAGCTCTCTCCAACCACTTGTCTTAAATTGCTGAGACTCCTGCAGCTTTTATCGTTTGGTGGAAGCACAAGAGTGGAATTGGACCAGAGGGTCTTGGGCTTGTCAGCAGCAGGAGGGAAACGACCTTTACTGCTGCAAAGAGGATGCAGATTTCAAAAGCCTAAAATCTGCAATGAAGGGAAATGGAAATATGCTGAACGTGGGTTTGACTGGCAGCTTTCCTCATCTGTCGATCACAGGGTAATAAACACTGGGAGATGGCAGAAATGAAGATAAATGCTTTCAGCAGCACCATTCCCACCCTCCCCTCCTCTTCCGCCCCCACTCAGCACATGACAAGAGAGTTAAAGCAAGAAAATAAATCAGCTTCTTAACCAACTCTTTTGTTAAAACTTTCCTTACAGGCCACCTACACGTGAATTATTGCTCCATGAGCCTACATTCTCATTGGGGGGCCCAGTGTGTAAGGGGTGAAAAGCTCCTGTCAAATCACACCTGTACATTTCAGGGTACCGCATTACCGGCTGAGTCAGTTAGGGCCAATATGTAAGAAAGAGGCCAGGCCTGCTCCCAGAGGGGAAGCTACAGAACTCGCCCAGCCTGCGAAACGCTGTAATTCAAAGCCTGCCTCACTCAGTCTAGAGGAGACCTTGGAGCTCCGAGGACAGCACGGTGCATTTCACTGCAATCACTGTCCACTGCTATTTACCCAGGGACAGCAAGGCTAAGTTAGCTCTGAGGGCCAACCAAGAAGCCTTTAGACTTGGAGGTCAAAGATGATGTCATATCAGAAAGTGGACTACGAAATACAATACTCAGTCTTGACTACCATCTTCACATTCACTTCGGAAGGAAGGAAACATTAATAAGGCGGACGATCTTATGGATTTCCCACATGTAGGTAGAAGGGAACTATCACGTATTTTAGGACTTGCGACGTTGAGATAAAGCATCCAGCCGACCTGGTTTTTGTAAAGGGACTAGGGTTTTTTGAGTAAGGTCAAAAGTTGAGCAATTCCTAATGCATGGGGTGACAGTTGCTTATAAGAAGATGGTTGGAAATTTTACAAAAACTACATTCTGATTCCGCTAAAAGTGAGCCTGACAAAAATCTTAGCAATTAGATCCTTCAGGACATTCAGAAAGACATTCTGCCCTACTGGTCCAGCCAGGCTGTTTTGCTCTAGATCCTGGGGTGAAAAAAAAAGATTCCAGACCTTTGTTCTAAAGTGCAGGCATCAAGTAGTAGAAAGCATGGAGCAAAAATAAGTGGAAGAGAGCTTGGTGAATGGGTCTGTTTCAAACCACAAACTGTTCAGAAACTTGAGTAGTCCCCAGAGCCATGCATATGCTCTGGGACCCTAGGAGAACAACCCTTGTCGCATAAAGATAGCTAATTTGAAATAGTTTCTAATTAAAATCCACTGTTCAAAAAAAAGACAAAATTGGCCCATTCACAACAACGTGGATGGACCTCGAGGGTATTATGTTAAGCGAAATAAGCCAGTCAAAGAAATACGAACTCTATATGACTCCACTCATAGGTGGAAGTTAGTATATTGATAAGGAGATCAGATCGGTGGTTACCAGGGAAAAGGGGGGGTCGGGGGAGGGCACAAAGGGGGAAGTGGTGTACCCACAACATGACTAACAAAAATGTACAACTGAAATCTCACAAGGTTGTAATCTATCATAATATTAAAAAAAAAAAAAAATCCACTGTTCAGACAGTAATACCAGACGCAAAGTGGAAAAGCACGAGTAACGAGCCCTATATTGAGACACTGACAAAAGGCTGCACCTGGAAGCTAGACAACACTCCAGATCAACCTTTCTAGTCTTTAAACCTAAATAAAATCTCACCTCCTCTTGGGAGCTTTTCTGAATTAGAGAGAAGTCCCCGCCTACACAGTATTAGCTATTTTCCTAACACAAAACACTTGCTATCTCTTATGTTACCTGCTATAAGTACCTAACGTTTGCTGAGTTCAAGTGTTTCTATCTCTGGGGACACTGAGCCATCAATTCTCAGTTGGTACTGCATGGCCTCTTTCCTTCTTCTTTAAGATAGTGAACTCCTTGAGAGAAGGGGTCAGCTTTTCACCCACACTTTAAATACTATACAGTCATGGGACTTAGAATATCGCCATTCATACAGTCACTGTGAAATATAAAGGGTGAGGAGCGCTGATGGGAGCTGCAGGGAGTGTCACTGAAAGCCTTATAAACTGTTCCTTTGAGAAGATGGGTCCTAGACCGTCTTTACTACCCACATCTATTAGAGGGACAGGCTGAATTACAAAGAACTAAATGAAATGTGAAGAGAATTTTCAGTCTGGTATATACATCCAGGAATGGGACTAAGCAACCATAGTTTGTAAAAGGAACTTGCCTTTAATTATAAATAAACCTAAATATCTATCAAGAAGAAAATAGTTAAACTATGGTCAATCACACTGTGGAACACCATGCAGCCATTAAAAATAATAAGGTAGATCTATGCACACTGATGCAGAAAGATGCCCTTGATATATTGTTCTGTACGATCCTATCTCCGTTACAAAACAAATGAAGAAAACTATATAGGTGTGCAAATATACATATATGTTTGATTATGCAAAGGAAAAAATTTGTAAAGATACAAGCCAAACTAATAAACCTTCGGAGAATGGAATTGGAGATAAGAGTGGTGAGGCGAGAAACTTCTTACAGTACATATTTTGATATTACCTGAATTATTTACAATGAACCTGTATTTCTTTTTACAAAATTTAGAAAGAAGAGCAGGAAGAGTGAGAAGTTAACCTTTGTAAGGAACTATAAAAAATTTATACATTTTACTATTTAATATCCCCTATATTCAACATATATATTTATTTCTTCCACGAAACTAACTAGTTGAAGGACTTGAGAAAAACTCTTTGGTCCTGGGTTTGCAAAAAAATTCACAAACCTCAAGTTTTCCACTTTCACCAAGTGCCAGTCAGAATGGTACCCTGAGATGTCCTTCATATAGCTAAGAAGTAAGAGGGTTATGTCTTTGGTAGCCAATAAATCTGTGCTATGCGACTAAAAAGGAGCCAGAACAATTGCATCTCTGGGTAAATATCTTGGAGAAAACGCTCCACATGTACACAAGGAGATATGCCAAGAAAGTTCAAGGCACATTGTAATAGTAAAAGTCTATAGAGTTTAATGCTCAATAAGGGAACAGATAATAAAATGTGTATAAATGACTATTAGAATACTACACAACAGGGGGCCGGCCCCATGGCCGAGCGGTTGGGTTCATGCACTCTGCTATGGCAGCCCAGGGCTTCGCCAGTTTGGATCCTGGGCACAGACATGGCACTGCTTGTCAAGCCATGCTAGGTGGCGTCCCACATGCCACAACTAGAAGGACCCACAACTAAAAGTACACAACTATGTACCAGGGGACTTTGGGGAGAAAAAGAAAAACTAAAATCTTAAAAAAAAAAAAAAAAAGAATACTACACAACAAATAAAAGGAACAAACCAAAGCAAACTATGTCAATGTAGATTGATAAAAAACAAAATATTGAATTTTAAAAGTTGTAAAATGATACATATGGTATGATACCATTTATATAAACACAATTCTTAAAACACACAATGATATTTTACTAATATATTAAGTTATAAAAGATGGACTGTGATTATATAAACCAAATTCATGACAGGGGTTGCCTCTATGTAGAGTGGGAAATATAATTAAGGAGGTCAAAGGGAACTTCAACTTTATCTGAAATGATTTTATTTTAAAAAATGAGGCAAATAGCAGGGGCTGGCCCCGTGGCCAAGTGGTTAAGTTCGCGTGCTCTGCTGCAGGCAGCCCAGTGTTTCGTTGGTTCGAATCCTGGACGCGGACATGGCACCGCTCACCAAACCACGCTGAGGCAGCATCCCACATGCCACAACTAGAAGGACCCACAACGAAGAATATACAACTATGTACCGGGGGCCTTTGGGGAGAAAAAGAAAAAAAAATTAAATCTTAAAAAAAAAAAATGAGGCAAATAGGGCAAACTGGTAACAACTATTAAATCTTGGCTGTTGGAGCACAAATGCTTGTTATATATATGTGCCTGTATATATGTTCTTATACTTTTTTGTATTTTTAAAATTTCTCACAATTGAAGGGAGGGAGAAAAGGGTTAGCAACGAAGGAAGTAAACAAGCAAGCAAGCAACCAGGACACAAAGGAGAGACCTTAAAATGCTTTCTTACAATCTTAGTCCTTGCCCAGCAAGGTAGGGGCGAAGCAGTAATTGGCTCAAATGAAATAGTTTGGGATATGGAATCCCACTAAATTCCAAAGGTGGGCAGAGGTGACCACACTCCGTTCACTTGGAATTCCTGACATACAAGATTTCGCCCACAGAAATACATCCCGAGTCTTGATGAATCAAGTGTATACCATGTAAAGCCTGAGCTGTGCTCTGGTGAAATGATCCAGCAGGCAGCTATGACTGGCATATGGTCACACAAACTTTGTGCCCCACAAAAGCGGAGACTCTAAGGCCACAGGCTTCCTGGGTTCACGCTAGGAACAGTCTGTCTGCACAGATGAAATGTACAAACAGATGTCCAGCCCCAAGCTTTTCTCTTAGATGCCATCTTGATGCCTTATGATATCTTACCTTGAAGACAAGAAAGGTTTATTTTTAATGTCAGGGTAGATAAATTTCTGAGAAAGGCCTGCGGCAAAATTCCAGTTTTCAGAAGAGATATTTCACAAAGATACGTTTTAGTCTCTTCCTTTCTGGCAGAGATGCTTATATGCACTTCTCAGAAAATACTGGACCTGCCACCATGCTTCAGGGCTGTCTGTAAACCAGTGAGCATGGTGGCGCACACACTTTTTAAAGATTTTATTTTTTCCTTTTTCTCCCCAAAGCCCCTCGGTACATAGTTGTATATTCTTCGTTGTGGGTCCTTCTAGTTGTGGCATGTGGGACGCTGCCTCAGCGTGGTTTGATGAGCAGTACCATGTCTGCGCCCAGGATTCGAACCAACGAAACACTGGGCCGCCTGCAGCAGAGCACACGAACTTAACCACTCAGCCACGGGGCCAGCCCCTGCACACACCTTTTTAAGATAAACTCTGTTGATGGTCACCATAAAAAAATGCATGGAAACCTGCAAACTTTTTTCTAAGTCTCTCATGGTGTGGGTAATATCATGAAATAATCTCACTTAAGTTAATTAAGCCATGGGCCCTTGTTCCTAATAAAATCATCTATCTTCCTCTCTACTCTTCTCACTCCAACCCATCTTTCAATGCAAGACTATTTCTAAAAGCAGAGTTTTGATTGTGTCACTCATCTGCTCAAAAAGTGTTAATGGCGCCTTATTGCCTAAACTGACTAGATTCCTTGTGCTGCTATCCAAGGCCCTCAACAGTCTGTGTGTAATCTACCTTTCTGTGCTGCTCTCCCACGGCTGGTTATTCACATCATTTTGAAAATAAGTTTTAAATACATCCCCACTGGTACACTTTTGCTCCTACTGTTCTTGAACTCTCCTGTAATAAACACTTCCTACGATCCCCCGATTCCCTATCCTTGTTCAAGGACTCTCTCAATTCCTTTCTGCAATAAGTCTTTTCTGATCTCACTAACCTGGGATGATCTTCTCTTTGGAAGCCCCATAGCATTTTGTTTCTCTCTCATTCTGTCATATTCCTTCTGCTCTATCTCCCGCCCTCCTGTCCAGGCAGGACTCTCTACCATTATTTACTCCACTTGAGGACAGGTATAAAATTCAGTTCACCAGAGGTTCAACTCAAAACCTACAAGTGAAGTACATCTGCCCTGTTTCCACTCATCACTCTGCCTGAACCCGAATCCCCACAGTACAGTATAAAGAGCTGCTTTTGATGGGAAGGACACGCATAATTTTCTCAGCTTTAGATGAACTATCTTGACGCCCTACCACAGGAGGTATGCAGTAACTCCATATTAAATACAGAAACAAAGGGTCACTTGAACACGTGTGACTCTTACCACTAGACTGCTAGCCCCTTAGGAGCAAGGACCAACTTCAGTCCCTCTAAGAGACTTCAGCACTGCTCAGTCGTTGTACCCTAAAGAGCACCTCGCACAAAGCACACAGTTGCAACCCACTTTATCAACTTGGAGCCAAAGTACCTTTGGTTTTGAGAAATATCCATTCAACCAGCAGAGGGACACTTCCAGAATTCCTAAAACCCCGTTTGATTTCTGAAGCTCTAGGAAAGCACACAACCTCTGGAAATCTACCCAGTACAGTACTCAGGGCACCAAAAAATGGATGGTTACGTGCAGGGGAAACACTCCAAAAATTTACTTCCTTTATAACTGCAGCCAAAACAAAGCAAGGGTGGGCAGGTTTCTGACTGCAAGTTGGTATAATGTTAAAAAGTTCCTCCCTCTGGCCTCTGGAGGATCCAAGCTGGGAGGAGGCCACCCCCTTTGTCTGCCTCTGCAAGGCTCTTGCCTTGAGGCCAACAGGATTAGCACAGCCATTTCATGCTCTGAAAAGTCAGAAAAGGAGAGATGGGGAGCTTTTCACTCGAGGAACTGCCTAGTAGTCAGAGACAGTTCTGTTTCTGTTCAAAAGATAAGCGGGGATGCTGAGGTTAAAAAGCAAAATTTCCAACAATGCTTAATGAAAGGTTTGGAGACAATGTACAGAATTAGGCAACGGGATAAACTCCAAGAGAGGAGCAGGTGCCAGAGCCAAAATGCAGCAGAGAATCAGCACTAGATGTTTTCATGCATTCAAAAATTTCCATGTATTTAAAATGTCATCAGGATGCCCTGTGAGCAGAGCCTTGATGCAGCAATTACGGAAGGCAGGCTTATCCCTCTCAGCACGAAATATCCACAAATAAGGTCCTAGTAGGGAGGTCAAAAGAAAGCAGAAAGAAAAGCTTTACTATAAAAAAAATTGAGTAGTTGGCTTAACTCTCTTGGCTTAACAGATAATTAACTACAGACCTTCTTGTGAAAAGGTAAACTAAAATCAAATATTGTATTCAAAGGAACAGAGCTCCCAGGGCCCCAGCTGGGTTTTTAAACCTTGGGTCTACAGAGGGGCTTCAGGAGGTCCAAGAAGCCACTGAAATAACAAAAAAAAAAAGGATGTGTTATTGTGTTAATGGTGTTTCTTGTTTTCTATATTTTACGGTGCTTGCTAATTCCTAGAGACAGCAAACAACTTGGCTGCAAGCATGCAAACCAACCAATCCAGAGCCTACAGCCCCAACCACTTTCTTTATCCAACTCTCAAACACCAAACCACTATTTCCTCTGTCCTAAGTCATCCCAGGGCCAGGTATGGACACCTAGGGACCACCCCATAGCCCAGAGCCTGACAAAATTACCCAAACTATCTAATTCTAAATGTACCCAGCATACCTACCCTGTTTTACCTACTCCTGCCCGTGAAAACCCCAAGAAGGGCTCTGGCTCATGCTTTCTCCTCGACTCCTTCCGCCTGCTGACAGAGCCTGACACTTCCCCACGTGGCCCTGTGTGGCACGGTGTGTCCCCCTACTTTTGGAAACTGTACGTAACACACTATCTTTTCAATGGCAAGCATTTCCTCATCTGTTGGCCTTACTGTACCTGAATAAAACCAAAATCCTGGGTACACTTTAATACAGCTATGTGTACACATTTTTTGTGAGGGGAGGGTCCAAGATTTTAACATACGTTCTCACAGAATCACTGTCCTCTAAAAGATTAAGAACTAGTGACCTAAACGTTTCAGGTCCCACTGGGGCTCTAGTTCAGTGGGTGAGAATACGTCACTGATGAGGCAGTGATGTCTCTAGAGCAGACGTCCAGCCAGGTGGTTGTTCTTAGCACAAAGAGAAATAGTGGAGGCTGCAGAGGGCTTTGCTTTTCTTTCTGTTTTTCCAGGCTCTTTGCAGTGTAGAGGAGCATGAGGCAAGGGAGTATAAAGAGAGACGGTTCAAAAATTCCCCAAGTGGTGATGGTAATGATAAATTAGCATTTCTTTCAAATAAGACAAAACTTTTCAAATGCTTAACCATCTACAGGGTTTGAAAGATTAGGGATTGTCCATATTATGTTCTGTAAAAACAACTAGCACAGCGACAGTATCATCAGCAAAGAGATAAAGCCTTGGCCTTCAACCTCACTAAGGCTGACAAAGATAGAGAGATTTTTACACCAAAGTACAAAGTCTTGAGACATGCCCAGAATAAAGAGTAGTGATCTCAAAACAGAAAGCTTTTTGATGGCTGAGTGAAGACTGAATATTAAACAGATATCTATCAAACATAACACTCTGGAAGATGTATATAAAATGGTAATAGGATGTCCTTCTTGCTTGGTTGGAGCCTCTAGTCCAGTTTGGGAGATAAGACTTACATCCAAAGCATTACAAATGAGAAAAGGCAATGTAAGTGTCTAATGAGTGATACAGATACCCAGAGCCACAGCCATTTAGGAGCGGTCACTGGGCTTAGGGAGGCGGAGACCAGGAGAGCTCAGGGCAGACTTAAAGGAGGGAACGATGGGATCTGGAAAGGAGGAGAGGAGGAGAGGAGGAGAACGGTTCAGGGGAGAAAGCGGCTACCTGAATCTGCTGAGGGAAGTTCAGGGTTCAAGGGCTGTTATCAGTGCAGTGGGAAGCAAGAGTTCATATAAAGAAGAACATAAACCTCAGGCTAAATAAAGACGAGGAATTTGTCATCTGTGCAGCAGGAAATAAAAGTCCTTTGAAATTTTTTGAGTATGGGAATTACAAAGTGGATAGCTTTTAAATTTTAATTTTTATCAAAGTATTACATACACATAATTTTAAAAGTTAAAAAGTATTACGAAGCTAATAAAATTAAACAGCAGCCTCTTGCCTCATCCTCTCCTTTGATATCTGATCTCTAGAAGCAATTACTTTTCAAATCTTTTAGCTGTTTTTCTTCTGATAATTAACTGTCATCTCTACGGTTACTAATTTTTCAATTTCGGCTATCATCTACTGGCTTCCTATGATGGGAGATGATTTCTCCTACTCTCTTTCCTCCTTCATTGTTCCAAAATAGTTATATCACATTTTTAGCCCAAATAATATTAATTATTTACAGTATTATGACTATGTAAATATTCACAGCATACAGCAATATTATAATAAGTTATATTTCCTTTCACATACAGTTTTGTTTCTTCTGGAAGAGAAAAGTTCTTGTCATCATTCACTACTCATCACCCTCCTTTTCCCATTCTCTTTATACAATTGAGTATTTTATACTTTTTCCTAAGTCCTTTACTGTCATTTTGGAGGGAATTAGGAGAGGGTGGAGATAAACACACATGTTCATTCTGTTATGTTTACCATAAGTCTCTGGTTACATTTTATGACCAGTAAACTGGGAAGTACTTTAGAGGCGGGAAAACTTCAAGTAGGGAGCCGCCAGTTAGGAAACGGTAGGATAACGGCCAGAATCAGGGTTAGAATAATGAGAAGAGAGAGGACGAAACAATGAGATTCCATTAGGGATGGGTCATCTGAACACGGTAGGAAACAGAACACAGGGTAACTAGGGGAAAGTACCAATCCACATGAACTCACAGGCCTAGAACCTAGAGGTCGAGAAGAACGTTGGTGGCAAAAATAGGGAGTGAAAATAGGGAGGGGAGAACATCATAGAAAAGGAGGTTTGGGTTTTGACACACAAGATGGCTGTGGGCCATCCAAAGCAGCAAGAATTTAGAAAAATGTCTGAGTTATTTTCATAAAAGTGACAACTCAGAAAACAGAAGAAGACCAAAGTAAACGGGAGAGCTGGAGAGGAGCTGGCAGACAGAATCGGGAAGCAAGGAAAGGAAGGAAAGTGATCAAAGGACGTTACTGTTGAGGAGAGGTCAGTTCTTCAGAGTTAAACACAGAGTTACAATATGAACCAGCAATTCCACTCCTCGGTATATACCTAAGATAACTGAAAACAAACACTTGTATTTGAATGCTCATAGCAGCATTATTCATAATAGTCAAAGAGAGGAAACTGCTCAAATGTCCATCGACTAGTGAATGGATAAATAAAATTTGGTATATCCATACAACGGAATATTCTACTTCCAAAAAAGAAATGAAGTACTGACATACACTACAACATGGATGAACACCAAAAACAGCAGGCACAGTGAAAGACACCAGACCCCAAGGGCCACATACTGCATGCTCCACTTACTGAAACGTCCAGGAGTGGCAAATAGAGACAGAAAGTAGTTGTCTGGGACTGGGTGGGGGGAGGAATAGGAAGCGATTACTAACGGGCGTGGGGTTTCTTTTTGGGGTGGTGAAAATGTTCTTGAATTACATAGTGGTGATAGTTGTACAACTCTGTGAATATACTAAAAAGCCCTGAATGGTACACTTCAAAAGAGTGAATTTTATTAAGTGAATTATACCTCAATTAATAAAAAAGAGATGTCAAAGAGAATGAACAAGGAAAAAGTCATTAAGGGGATAAGTCACTGTGAAGGGACGAAAAAGATGATAGATCATTCACACTCATAGACGAAGTTGAGAGCAGGTCAATATAGCCAAAGTAAAGAGGAAATCTAAAAAAATTGCTTAAAACACTCGGTCTAACTATATATTCTTCAATTGTCTGTCCCAAGAATTTGAATCAGCTCTAAAATCATATCAGTAAGGAATGGAGAAAAGGTTTGTCAGCCCTTAATTAATTCAATAATATGCACTGAATGATAACAATGGATAAAGTACAGGAACTTACTCAAAATGCAAATTTTTATAACCTAAGTTGAATCAATTAATTAGGGAACAGGAATTTGATCCTAAACCTGGAACATTCCGTATGCTTAGAAAAACACGAATGCTATATCCCCAGGACAGATGATGGTGAAAGGTACATAGGAAGCCCTCAGACATCTGTTGCCTAAGGAATGTTGGCCGAACAACAGTGCTGCCTTCTTGGAGTGGTTCTGTGCACTGTCAGAACAATGGGCCCATGCATCACTCTTAAGGAAAAGAAAGATGCAATCACATGTTATATCTAGTTGGTTTAGGCTTTATACTTATATAGATATAGCTGTAATATATTTTAATTCAAAGTGCCCCAGGTAAAATGTGTTGTTGCACATTGAACTCCTGAGATCCTAATCCTCCATCCCCAAAATGAAACCACTGTTTCTATTACAGAATTTTTTTATTACTCTGAATGTCTTAGGAACATCACCTTTGCATGACAGCGAAACAGGCTATAACAGAACCACTGGGGACTAGAAATATGAAAAAAGACAAGGTTCCAAACTGGAGGGAACTCATAATCTAGTAGGAGACAGAAAATACGTACACAAATAGGAGAATACAAGGTAAAATATTGTTAATACATTATACACCCTAGGAACAATTTGAATATAAGTTATTTTGAGAATAAAATAAATCTAAGACATAACATATATATTTTTTAAAGTTACAATCATCTAACATGCATACCATGCATTCTGATACAACTGAGCACTCTGATTTATGTTTATTTTTCAAAATATGTAGCAAAATGTGTTATATACTAATCAGTTACATAAGTAAGATTTATATTATCTTCCTTAGAGCCAAGGAAAATTTCCTAATTGCTATCATTTTCTAAATACTTACTATGTGCCAAGAGCCAAAATAAGTTCTCATTCAATAAAATTCACATTCAATCTTCACAATTACCTTAAAGGAAGTTTATTTATTCATTAGACAAGTATTTACTGAGTGCCAAGTACATGCCAGACAATTAACAAAACAGAAAAATTCCTGCCTTCATGGAAATTACATTGTGGGGAAAGAAGAAGAAACATAACAAAGAAATGAGCTCACCACACACCACGTTAAGTTATGGTAAGTACCACGGAGAAATACAAAAGAAGGAAGAGGAATGGAAAGTACAAGGGGTGAAGGGCTGGGCAATTTTAAATAGGGTAGTCCCTAAAAGGCTCTCCTGAACCCCTATGTTACAGATGAGGAAACTGAGGCTCAGAGAATGTAAATAACTTTCCCATAGTCACTCAGGTAGTAAGAGATGAGATGAAATTTGAATTCAACTGCCCTTAGTATGAAGCTACAGGGCCTCTTTCCAAGTCAGTAATAAATTCAGTTATAAAAGTTTGTTTTATGAGAGATTTCTTTAAGATTATATTGGCATTTTTAATCTCCCAAAGGGGTTAAGGAATAACTTTCTATTTCAGTATTTGATGTCTCATTTCACATCCACATCAACTTGTACAAAGGTGTAGTGAATGGCCTAAGATGTCTGGTTGACATTATATTCTTAGAAAAACTGAGAAGAGATCAAAATAATAATTAGCTAGGGAGAGTCAAAGGACATCTCATGAACTACATTCAGATTCCAAGAAGATTATGCACAAACCCTGGACAGGTCCTACCTCCTCCTTACTGCTGCTGTGACCACCTCTATTCAGTCCATCAAGAACTATTTATCTTATGTCCCAAGGGTGCCTAGCACAACTCAGATGTTCTTTAGCGACTCCTTTTATTAAGCTAAGACGAATCCTTTTCAGCCACCTGAGCCTGTCTCTAAGCACTGAGGTGTTGTTGTCACTAGAACATCTAAAGATGGCAGTCCCAGCTTGTCTCAAGTAGTACAGGCACTGCAAATATCCTGGGTGCTAAGGCATGTATCTGCTTTTCTTTCTTTTGACTTCAGATAATATCTTTTTCAAAGGAAGTTAGAGTGCTTTACCATTTGTCCTACTTAATCACTGGAGGGAACATGGAGGTAAGCACCACATCCTCACCTGTCAAGTGGACAAAGAGATTAAATGACTCACTCAAATTATACAGTGAATTATTGAAGGAGTCAGAATGACAACAACCAGGCTGTCAACTAGTTCAGCTTCCAACACACGTGATCGTAGTTCAAAACATAGATTTGGGTACTAAATTTTTCAGGAGTATATCTGGAAGAGATTAAAAGACTCAAAACGACAGTAAAGCCAGCAATAATAAAAACACAGTCACTATTACAAGACAATGTCTCATAGCACCTGTCTGGCGGCCTTTGGTACTGTGTCAACGAGCAGAACTGTTCTCCCTGGCTAACTGTTCACTCATCTCTCACACGCTCTAGGACACACAAGCTCCTTCTTTGGCACCAGACTCTTACCTTGTACTCCTACCAACTTGTATCCTACTCTAGAACACAGTGTGTGACTGCCTCAGCCCAAAAGTCAACCTGATGTTGCAATAACAATTTTAGCAAAAGTCCATTTTACACACTGATCAAACCTTGGTGGCACACCAGTGTGCTAGGTTATGCAAGAAAACTCAGCAAAGCTGCCTCCTCAAATAAGAGGTCAACTCAAATTTAGTGCTTAATGAATACTTGAATTCAACATCACCAGGAAATAAGCCATTGACAGGCAGTGCCAAAGGCCCTCATTAAGGACTACAGCCTTCTGTATCACATAAATGACAGCCTCTCTGGTAGCCAGGAAGAGAGAACTAACCTCATCTAAGGAAGCCAAAGCTGGAAAGACACTGTACCTCTCCAAAATAGCTTGCTGACTAAAAAGAAGGCAGTTTACACCTGGTTGGAGTGGGAGGAACTTTAGGTGTGGTTAAGAGACACAAAGAAAACCAGAGAATTAATAACCTGCATTATTGTAACACATTTCTCTGATAGAATAGTAATCTACTGACATCTTTGGGTAAAGCCTTGTAACAGAATAAAGCTAATTATTTTCCTGTAACTTGTGGGGGACATTGTGACAGAGTGATAAAATGATCAGGTGTAAGGAATCAGATAAAATCTAGGACTTCTGGATATATAATAACAATAGTAATTCAAAGCACTGAAAAGGTAGGGAAATAATAATTTAACCTGGAAGGATTCTTAAGGAAGTTAACAATTTTTTCTGTTAACAAGTCCCAGCATTCAGTGTATGACCTAGCATATCACAGCACTCAAGAAGTATATTCCATTGAATTGATTACACACAATCTTGAAAATAGGACTATACTATCCATTTGAATAGGAATGAACGCAGTAGTCAAATCAGTCAGTTTTGGTATTTTCCCTGGGTGATTAATTTCATAATGAAGTTAGTAAATATTAGAATCACTGGTAGAAAATAGTTTCCAATGGACAAGGGAAGGTACAAAATTGCTATGAACAGAACAGATCCATTCATGCACTTCTCAAATACAAAGAGAAACCCTAATTTCTACCCAAATTCTACCCTTTGTTCTAATGTAGGTATACTATCAATTGGACAGAGGAGGGAAAACCTCCCAAGGACTAGTACTCATTCTAGATTTTTCCTTATGGGTAGCAGTTAAGATTGGGCTCAAGGAGAGAAATACAGTACTGGTTCACCAAGGACATCCGATCCCTATCTTCTTCTAAGGAGATGCTGGACATGGTCTTTAGAGCCAGAAGATGGGGAAAAAGGTAAAAGTTAAGCAAGTTGAAAGAGAAGCAACATAGTGTATAGTTGAGAAATGGACATTTTAAGGCTCGGCTTAAGAAGGTCCACAGATATCCATAGCATGTTCCCATAGGATCTATGTTCCCAAAGAATCAACCTGAGTACCTGCAGAAGAGATGAGGAGAGGAGAAAATGAGTGGAGTAGATTGAATCCATTTTTGTTTTATTGATCTATTTGTCTATCCTGATGTCAGCGCCACTTTGTACTGATTACATAGCTTTATGATAAATTTTGAAATCAGATAGTGTTAAGTTTTGCAACATTGTGTTTCTTTCTTTTGCCCAACCCCCAACCCCCTTCCCCTCTGGTAGCCAACTAATCTGTTCTCTTTGTTCATGTGTTACTTTATCTTCCACATGTGAGTGAAATCATACGGTGTTTGTCTTTGTCTGGCTTATTTCACTTAACACAATACCCTCAAGGTCCATGCACATTGCTGCAAATGGGACGGTTTTGTCTTTTTTTTAAGGCTAAGTAGTATTCCATTGTATATATACGCCACATCTTCTCTATCCAATCATCAGTCGATGGGCACTTGGGTTGCTTCCACATCTTGGCTATTGTGAATAGTGCTGCAATGAACACAGGGGTGCTTGAGGCTCTGAATTGTTAATTTCAAGTTCTTTGGATAGATACCCAGTAGTGGGATAGCTGGATCATACGGTACTTCTATTTCTAATTTTTTGAGAAATCTCCATACTGTTTTCCATAGTGGCTGCACCAGTTTGCATTCCCACCAGCAGTGTGTGAGGGTTCCCTTTTCTCCACATCCTCTCTAACATTTATTTTTTGTCTTGGTGATTATAGCCATTCTAACAGGTGTAAGGTGATATCTCTGTGTAGTTTCAATTTGTATTTCCCTGATGATTAGTGATGTTAACATCTTTTCACGTGCCTGTTGGCCAGCTGTATATCTTCTTTGGAAAAACGTCTGTTCATATACTCTGCCCAATTTTTGATCAGGTTGTTTGTTTTTTTTTGTTGTAGAATTGTGTGAGTTCTTTACATATTTTGAAGATTAACGCCTTGTCGGATATACGATTTGCAAATATTTTCTCCCAGTTGATGGGTTGTCTTTTAGTTTTGTTCCTGGTTTCCTTTACCTTGCAGAAGCTCTTTAGTCTGACGAAGTCTCACTTGTTTATTTTTTCTTTTTGTTTCCCTTACCCGGGTAGACACGGTATTTGAAAAGATCCTTCTAAGACTGATGTCAAAGAGTGTACTGCCTATATTTTCTTCTAGGAGTTTTATGGTTTCAAGTCTTACCTTCAAGTCTTTGATCCATTTTTAGATAATTTTTGTGTACAGCAAAAGAGAACAGTCTACTGTCATTCTTTTGCATCTTGCTGTCCAGTTTTCCCAACAGCAGTTAAAGAAGAGACTTTCCTTTCTCCATTGTATGTTCTTAGCTCCTTTGTTAAGGATTAGCTGTCCAGAGATGTGTGGTTTTATTTCTGGGCTTTCAATTCTGTTTCAATGATCTGTGTGTCTGTTTTTGTGCAGTACCATGCTATTTTGATTACTATAGCTTTGTAGTATATTTTGAAGTCAGGGATTGTGATGCCTCCAATTTTGTTCCTTTTTCTCAGGATTCCTTTATGAATACGTTTTTAAATGGAAAAAAATGTGTTATCAACAGCAAAAAATAAATAAATAAATAATAAAGTATTTTAGGTCCTTCTGAAAATAGAAGAATTACCAACTAATTTTAAACCCTAGTCAACTCAGCTGGCAGGTAGCCTCCAGGGCCCAATGCTAGCTATAATCTGGAATACAAAGGATTAATCATGATGAAAAGAATTCCAATCCTTGGTTTCTTGCAAGGAAGCAGCTAAGGGTGATGCCCTGATATTTCCTAAAGTTGAGCATTTAAGAACGTCAAAGCCAAAGGAGACCGTAAGTGAAATATTCGACAGCTTAATGTCCAGGTCCTGGGTTGAAAAAGGAAGAGAGAGGTACGCGTTTCTTTGGGAAGCAGACTGGACCTTAATCTCACCTGTATTAGTTTGCAATATTCTTTGAATTGAGTCTATTTATGCACACAAAAAAAATCCCCTCCCATCACAAACTGCGTGATGAAGAAAGCAAAAAGAGAAGATATAAGAGGAGCTCTGAGGACAATTCAATCTGTCAAAATTAGAAGGTCTAAGGACTCAAAATTCCAACATTTTCCTTTAGAGACAGGGCCCCTTAGGCCATTCCCAGTTTGATAGTTTGTTTCAGTTATATTCCCCACACAAAAGGTGTAAGTCACGTAAAGGTGTAAAAAGTAAAATAGTCTAATTGTAACCAACACTGCTTAGATCCTGATAGAAGAATCCCATAATTTCTTGCCATATACTTTTCACTTTTACTTTAAGATCTCAGATCTGGAAAGAGGTGGAATAGGGAACTGGTGGCATTCAAAATACAGCAGGCAAAGGAAGCAGGCTTCTTTAATAAAGGATATCCCCAAATGCCACGAGTAAAATGATTTGTTTCAGGATTTCTAAACTCTTAACAACCTTTCTTCAGGTGTCAGCTATCTCTCTCCGTAGCTGTATTAGCCTTTCAGAAAAAAGCCCCACAGGAGAGACATCAACACCACAAAGGAAAAGGCAGGCAGCTCCACGTGGTGCCTGAAAACAGAGACTAGTAAATCCACGCTAACCAAACCTAAAACACGGAGCGCCTGGAAGTGATGGTAGAAGGGGACAAAAAATATACACCAAGTTGAGGGACATAAACAGCCTGTCAGCCTTTCCTCCCCACTATAATCTCCGAATTCTATGGCCAATTCCTTTGTTACTTCCACCCAGTGGCAGCTCGAGAAATTCTATAAATGAGCAAGAGCAAGCTCACTGCTTACACTTAGATGGTCTGTTTTCGGGGGTGGCCTGGGTTGGACACCAGTGATAGAGAGGTATCTGCAGATTCCCAGGTTAACCCTTGGTGCTGGCTGCTTCCATCCCATAGGACCCTAAAACTCTTCCTAGACAAGACAAAGACGAGAACAGCCAGCAGGTTCTTCAGGGCAGGTCTCCTAAGCTGTCCCTGTAGTCTCTCCACCTAGAACATGGGAGCGGAGAAACTGGGCTTTGAAACAACACTTATTTCAGCTTTGCATTGAGATTTTCAGTTTTAATTAGTTTACCTAATAAGCAATATAACATTTTACCACTTTTCCTAATCATTTCACTTCAGCAGAATCAATGAGAATATTTAGACCAACGAAAACTGTGGCTTTTAGAAGCTCTCAATTAGCACTTACGTTAGCTGTATTCACTTTGCCTTAAAGAAAATCAAGTTCAAATTCTGTGACCCCTGACAGACACAGGAAAGGCAGGAGAGGAAGGGGACTCAGAGAGCAAAGGCAGAAGAAAGGAAGGACACTGGCTGAATCTCATCACCACATGCTCTAACCTCTTACCAGGCAATAAGAGATAAGCTCTAGTTTTATTTGGGGAGAATCTCTGCCTTTTTAGATTAAACAGTCTGTACATTTCCACTCTCAGCACCATTCTTCCTTCCCAGGGCACACCGCTGCTCCATCTCCTCTTGGGAGGGAAGTCTACACTTCCCCCATCCCAGGCTCAGCTGAGCGTGTCACTTCTCTTCACTTTCTAGTAGTAAACATGGCCGCAAACACATTTCAGGCTGTGGCAGCAGCTCCTTTTCTGCCTCACGGTCACTTCATGAATCTTGGTTAAACTTCGAGGCAGAGCAAAGAGATGTTTAATAAGCACACAACCCACCGGCTGCCCTGTTAAGCTGGAGGAAGTTCTCGTCAAAGCCAGCTTAAATCTCCAGCGATAAGTATACAGCTTTCTTGCACGAAGGCTATTCTATTTTGAACGCAACCGCCCAGGGCAAAACCCAGGCCTCACCAACAGCAGAGCCTGCATTCCACCAGTCACTGAGACAGCTCTGAAAGAACATCAAGGAAGTCCTAAAAGAGTGACCGATGAATATTAAATTTGTCTCTATGTGCCCTGAGGCCCAATCCATGCATTCACATTTATAGCCCATAAACCAGTTGTAACCAATCTCATCAATAAGGCCAACGAAAAGCTAATTCCTATGCTTGAGAAGAACTGAATTCTAGCTTCTCCCAACCACTGCGCTAAAAAAACAAAATGTGCCACAGTGACCGGACACACAAGGATCCCTTGCCTTAGTTTTCAAGAACTTTTCTTCCAAGTTGCTGCTGTTAAAGAAGCTGCAGATTATAAATGATGCCATGGGTACAGGTTCACTTACAGCCAATTTAGTAAGTGCTTGCACAGTGAATTCTGTCAGTCTTACTCCTACACAGAAATATATGTGGCCCCAAGGGGCCCAACCACCCCCAGAGCTCTTTTGTACATCTTTTTACCCTCCAGCACACAGAAATAGAAGAGGGCTACATCCCAGAAAACCCAGAGGAAGAGAATAGGTAGTTTCTCCAAAATGCTATGTCTAGAAAACCATGATCCAGCTTCCTATTAGGATGTAATTTCTAAATTCATGCCTCTCCGAATAATCTAAATAATGATCTAAGCCAAGATGTCTCTCTGAAGGTCCAAATCTACACATCTACATCCCTAGGTATGCTGAAGCTTTCCTTTCATGTACATGTAAGGACATTTTAAAAAGCAATTTGTTTAAAGTGAGCTACCAGGCTACCTCAGATCTCAAAAATCTACTCAGTTGTGGTAGAATGTTACAGCACTGTCCCTAATGATTCAAGCCTCACTGTATCCAGGCACTTGGAGAGTCCCCTCTCTGAGATGGGACAGTAACAAAAGTGACATAAGCAGAGACTCGAAAGGTGCTTGTCCACTGGGGCCCTATCCCTCGTTTCTCCTCGGAACCCTGAGACACTACATGAAGAAGCCTGAGTGAGCTGACTGGTGAAGAGAAAAGAGACATCAGCCAGCTGAGGCCAACCGGCCTGCCAAGTGCCAGATATGTGTGTAAAGCCATCTGGATTAGTTTTCTGTGGCTACCATTACACATTACCACAAACTCAGTGGCTTAACATGAACTTACCAGTTTTCAGTTCTGCAGGTCAGAAGTCCAACACGAGTCTCAGGGGCTAAAATCAAGGTGTTGGCAGGGCTCTGTTCCTTTCTGGAGGTCCATGGGAGGGTCTCTTTCCTTGTTCATTTGGGCTGTTGGCAGAATTCAGCTCCTTGTGGTTGCAGGACTGAGGTCCTCGTTTCCTTGCTGACTGTTAGCTAAAGGCTATTCCCATCTTTTGTCGCTGCATCTCTTTGACTGACCATTTGGCCTTTCTCTTCCACTTTTAAGGGCTCATTATTAGACTGGGTCCACCTTGATAATTCAGGATAATCTCTCCACCTCAAAATCTGTAACCCTAATTACACCTGCAAAGTTCCTTTTGCCAGATAAAGTAACATACCCACAGGTTCCAAAGATCAGGATGTGGAGATCTTTGAGAGGCCATTATCCTGCCTACTATACCAACCAAGACTATCTACACCCGGCCAAGCCATCAACTGATCACAGAGAGCAGCCAAGTTGGTCCAGACCAGATGAACTGCACACTGGATGCAGAGAATTGTGAGAAACAATAAAAGCTATTTGAGGCCAGTAAATTTTGGGGTGGTTTGTGAGGCAGCAAGAGCTAACTGATAAAACTGCCAAGGCTACACGACTTCTGAGGAATCTGCGCAACCCTCAATCCGATGACATGGGTCTTTTTCCCTTCTCTGCTCTAGTTCAACAGACAGGCCTAAGAGGCCACTGGCAGTTTTCTGTTCTCCGAATCATAAAACAAAATAATTAAATTAGTTTTATTTCTTCTTCCAGTCCAGATCTGGAGATTATTGCTGAAATTTAACAAAAGCCAGACTTCTTATCTCAAGAGAACCACAGAGGGGTTTTTTTTATCTGTAACTAGAAGCTACATATGTGAAAAAGCATATATGCTAGAAGTCTTAGAGAAAGATTTGAAGGAATGGCCATCTTTTGATAGAGCAAAAGCTGCTGATAGAAGAGGGAAATTTCATTGCTACCCAACCATCTCTCCTCTGTGCATAAAGACCAATGAGGGCTTTGGGGCACAGTCTCTAAGCAGGGGTCTCTAACCCTGCATTAGCTGCAAATACATTTTCTCAAATGGGCTCCCCCTCAAATTTGCTGATACTTAAAGGTCTGGAAAACTTCAGTAGAAGGAAAATGCCAATAGCAAGTTAATGTCCTCTTGGCTCTTTTGGCTGACTTCCCTCTGCCTGGGTCTTGCCTATTAATTGAATGCTATTTGGATTCCATCTCAAAAACAAATGAGGATGGAGACCAGAGGCCTGCCTTCCCCAGACTGATAAGAGCGGCACAGTGCAATTATACCAGAACAGCTTTGTTTTGGAATGTAATCACCGCCCCAGCCTTCTTCCCAATGGGATGGCAACAGTGTAATTACCTCTTCAGGATTCATTGTTTGGGAATGTAATTCTGCTACAGGGCCCCCATTTCCAGGGGAAAGGAGCTACAACAATATAACAGAATTCGTTGCCCCCTCCCCAGTAGCAGTCTTGTGAGCTAAACTATTTTTGTTTTCTTAAAAGTAAAGCCAGAGTTTAGATTTTCAGCTGTTTTTCTCCCCATAAGGAATCGCCCACACCATGAGAGTTCTGTTTGAAAAGTCCCAATCTAAAGCTGGACTGCTTGAGTTCCAATTCCCACTCTGCCAAGTACCAGCTGTGGCCTTGGGCAATTACTTCATCTCTCTATGCTTCAGTTTCCTCATCTGTAAAAATGAGTAGTAACAGGACATCACTGGAATGTTGTGAAGATTACATGAATTAGTACGTGAGAAGTGCTTAGAACAACACTTGGCGTATAGTAAGTGCTCTTGGGTGTTTTGTTTATGTTAGCACATTTGAAGCATCATATTCCATAGCCGGTACATTTTGCAAACGTAATCTAACGCTAGCTCCTGGTCAAGTCTAAGCTTGAGTTACTCCGTTCTTTCTCTCCACAGCCCCTTTTGCCAGTTCAGCACGCGGGGCAACGTGTGGGATAATTTTAACTCCTGCTATAGAACTGTCAGTCTCCAAGCTATCTGCATAGCTAAAACTTCAGTTTAATAAGCAGGAGTGACTGTGGATATTTCCATGTCATTCCTTTCATTTATGTTACTAGTCCAAAGGAAACTACAATAAAGAGTCTGTTGTGAAATCTGGCCATTGGGAAAATCAGCAAGTATACCAAAAGCAGCCACTGGCATCATGGCAGATTCTGGAAAAAATTCACCATTCTAGCTAGATTTATTTATGAAAATAAACAATATATTTTCCTCACATGCCTACAGTACACCCCACCTCCCTGAACCCTTGTTCCTACTAGAAACGTGGACCTTCTACCTCCTATCCGGTGTTCCTTTGTTCCTTTGTAGTCTAGACCAGTTAAATTCTCTGCTTAGGAAGGAATATTTCTTGGCTTGCGCTTCACCAGCCATGAGCCATGAGAGTAAAAATCATGAGTTTGTTTGCCAAGTCGTCCTAAAGAATACAGCCCCACAGCTCAAGACAGGAGTGAAGCTGGGCCCCTTCTGCATAGCACACAGCTGCAGCGAGCCACGCTTATGACAAATGCAGGCACTCATCTCAGTAGCCTGTAATATGAGACTGTGGTTAAAGGATAACTATCTGGCTCTGGGGTGACACTCAACTCCTAGCCAAAAGAAACACTCCAAGGAGGTCTCAACATTCCAAAATGTCCCTGGTCACCCACCTACAGGTACCTCTTTCCACATCATAGCTTATACCAAGATATCCGTGCTTGCTCTTGGCTTCCAGGTGAGTGGCACAAGGACCCTGGGAAAGGAAATTAACACCCACAGGGTGGCTCTACTTGGTAAAGAGGGTGAGAGGTGCTGTCTGCTAGCTGCCATGGCATTTCCAGCCATTTTGGAATAAATGAGGCTGCTTGAAGACATGAAAAGAGGAGAAAGAAAAGCTAATGTGAGCTCAGAGTTTTAAAAAGAAGGAGGTAGAAGGTTAGCGTGGGTTATTAGCTTCCAGAATTCACATTGATCACTGGGTGAAGACTGATGTAGCAGATGGGAAAGCAAGGAGGGCTGTTCCAAGTCTTTCCAGGGGCTGTGGAAGATCTCTCATCTTAAATAAAGAGCAGAGTGGCTGGCTGCTGCCTCCACTGGAAAACACAGGCTTTGACCTCACATTTGGGCTTTTCTTTCCTCACATCTCCTCTGTAGATTTCTATACTGTTACATCCTTTGTTCTGAGGCGTTGAAAAACAAGTCAAAGCACAAACCAATCATAACCTAAGAAGAGAAGAGTAAAAGGGTTCTGGCATTACAGTGCGTACTTGTAGATGAGAGGGCAACTTCAGCTGCCGCTTTCAAAATGAACAGCATTTCTAAAGAGTACACAATCAGGGGACGGCTTAATAAGCTCTGAGACCACTCTAGGGTTAGGGAAGCCCCAGAACAGAGAAATTAAAGGACAGGGAAATAGAGGGGTCTCAATCCAGATATGTTGATGTTAACATTTCTTTTTCAGGAGGAAGAAGGGGAACAGGTGGGAAATTGGTTAAAATGTTAGAAGAAAGGTTATAAGTCAATTTCTCCTAGGAATGAAACTCCTAGCAAAGCTGAGAAGAACCTGCTATTCCAGCATAAAAGCTTAATGGGCTCCTATTTTCTGCTGCAGAAATGCTATAAGGTTCTGAGCTCTCACAGCCAGCTTTCTGTTTATACTTCTACTTCAGCATTTAGCACAATACCCACTGTCCTATACCTGTTTATGAGTGTGACGGGCTTGCTCAGTAGACGGTGAGCTTATGGAGAGCAGAGATCACGTCTTGTTCCTCTGGGTACTGTTATATACCTATCATTGTACCATGTAAACAACAGAAACTCAATAAATGCTTATCAAGTCAAAATGGCTCACATACCAGCTAAGCACCCTGTAGGTAATTATGAATTCATTCATTTCCCCCCATTACTAACAGCTCCAGATTAAGAAGAGTTATATACCAGGGCTTCACCCAGACCAACACATCTTGGATTCCTGGTATGCACACCCATTAACTGTGTTAACAAGTCATCTCTTCCCATGCCTCTGCCTCTGTTCCTAGCTTAATGAGTTAATCTAGAGCAGTGGTTCTCAAATTTTCAAGTGTACCAGGATGCCCTAGAAGACTCTTTAAAACACAAATTCCTAGGCCCCACAACCAGGGTTTCTGATTCAGTGGGTCTGCAGTAGGGGCCAATAATTTGCACTTGTAAGAAGTTCCCAAGTGATCATGCTACTGGTCCAGGAACTACACTTTGAGAATCCACGTTGCCATGGTAACACAGGAGCAAGCACTTGGTCTGCTGAGTAGATGCTTATTTCATCAGCATAGGTTCTGATGGGGACAGAAAAGGATTTCCCAACGCAAATGCTGTGACTCCTCTACTCTTAGCCCCTTGAGTGACATGACTACAGTGGGCACATTAGCTTGTCAAACTATCAACACAGGGACCTTCAGGTTACCATCTGTTGGTGCCAAAGAGCACAAGCTCCCAGTTTTTTCAACTCACTGACTACAGCAAAGGGAAGAAAGCCCTGCTCCAGATCCAGGAAGAGCACTGCTGGGCAGGAAGGCAGAAGAACAGAGAGAGATCAGCAAGGCTATAATCAGTGAGGAGACTGATAGGGCTCTAACTCATACTGGCCCCTGAGATTTATAATAAAAGTCATAATAATGATAATAACCAACATCTACTGAACATTTACTGTGTGCCAAAAATACTGTTCTAAGCGTTTCATATTTTAACTCATTTAATCCTCAAAACAATCCTATGAGCTAGACACTATTCTAATGCCCATTTTCCAGATGAAGAAACTGAGTCCCAGAAAAGGTATAATAAGTTAACCAAGATTACACTCCTAGGAAGTAGCAGAATGAACATTTAAACCTAGACAGGCTGGCTCTGGGGCCCAAACTCTTAAACACTTGCTATCCTGACTCTCAAGCCGACGAGACACTGAAAATGGCAGCTGTCCTTCCTAAGCTCTGCTCACTCAGGCTCATGGACCCACAGAAAAGACGAATGGGACACATTCAGAATTTCTTCAAACTGTACCAAGAGACATAAATACTTGGTCCAAGCCCAGGTTTGAGCTGCACCCTCCCTAGCTAATCCAAAAGGACTGGCAGTTAAAGTCACAGGGGAATTAGTACATTTTTAGTGGCAGGGCTAAAACAAAATACAGAAAACCAGACCACTCCCTGGCTACCCTGTAAACTCTCTAAGGGCAGAGCCATGTAATTCTTTTGTAGGACCCAAAGCGCCCTGGGAAATGCTAAGCATTTAGAAGGTGCTATGTACATTTCAAAATGACAGTCCAGAGAAGGCACAGGTGTAAAGCATCAGGGGGAAAGATCAACAGGAAATTTCCTGGGGGTGGAGAGAGATGGAGGCCAGGAAAACTTAGTCACAAAATATAAAAGGGACAGAAAAGTTTATTGATAAGGCCCAATATTTTCCTCTAGAAAAGCCTGACGAAGCACAGACACTTCAGCCTCGAAACTGGGACCCAGGTTCTCAATAAGCACAGCTCTCACTAGTGTATAAGGAGATGCAGTGAAGGGCTGGGGTGGAGAGGACGTGGACACTCCAGTGATGGGTGGACACCAAATAAATACAACGCCCTGGGTGTGCAGGGCATCTGGGGAGGCTGGGTTCTCTGGGAGGAGTGTTGCATTTACTTCTCTGTTTCCTGGGCAACCGAGCCAGCCCCTTATCGCCTTCACTTTCATCACTGGAGCAGAATGAAAGGTAATTGGGTTAATTATTAAAGCAGCCCTAGCTAGTACCACCACCACTAATTGTCCATTTATCTGGGGTTTATAAACAGCCATCTTAATTGATGTTAAGTTGGAATGTGCCACTCACTTTATTTGCCTGACTACTGGATACCAAAGAGGTACAGGAGATGGAGATAAAGGGTCCAGCCAAAAAGATATAGGGTCTAACACCAGAATTAGTATTCATTTCTGTTCAAACTCATTTAAGTATACCATCATGGCCCTCAACTGTATTCACTACGATTCATCTTTCCCAGATTTGCCAATTCAAGTGAAGATCTGGTATGTAGTAATTAAGCAATCTGTTATATTAGAGAGCTGATATCAGGTTGAGAAATGACGCTAATTCCTAAAAGTCAGCAAGCCCAAGGGCCCAGACGCCCACCTAGTTGGCCAAATTAGACTAGACAGGCCTCCTGAAAGTTAATTCCCTAAGATACCAGAGAAGTGGGAAACATCTAAGAGAGAAGACCGGTGTTTTTAAAAGAGATGAGGGGGTAAAAGACAACCAAAATAAAGTTAACAAGGAAAAGAAAAGTAAATTCTTACAAAAGGGGTAGCTCTGTCTTACCCACCAGAGGCAACAAACAGAAGGAAGCCTGGGACATGGGATTAGATAAAGTAATAACTACAACAATGTATTGTTGGGTTTGTAACATATAGACGGAGATGTAATAGTTATGACAATAATAGCAAAGAGGAAGGGAATGGAGCTATAGCAAAGTGTCTGTATCTCACCAGAACTCAGTCTATGTAAGTCTGAAGTAGATCCTGATAAAATATAGTTTAAACATGAATAAAGGAATTAAAATGGTACATTAGAAGATATCCACCTAATACAAAAGAAGTCAGGAATGGAAAAACAGAGAAACAAAAGACATTAGAAATAAAGAGAACAAACAGCGAAATGGAAGACAAAGATCCAACTACCAATAACATTAAATGTGAATGGACTAAACAATCCAATCAAAAGACAAAGAATGTCAGACTGGATAAAAAACAAGATCCAAACATACACTTTCCATAAGAGACACACTTCAGATTCAAAGACAAAAGTAAGTTGAAAGTGGGGCTGGCCCAGTGGCATAGTGGTTTGGTTTGCACACTCCGCTTCAGTGGCCTGGGGTTCACAGGTTTGGATCCCAGGCACAGACCTAGCACTGCTTGTCAAGCCATGTTGTGGTGGCATCCCACATAAAGTGGAGGAAGATTGGCACAGATGTTAGCTCAGTGACAATCTTCCTCAAGTAAAAAGAGGAACATTGGCAACAGATGTTAGCTCAGGGCCAATTTTCCTCACCAAAAAAAAAAAAAGTTTGAAAGTAAAAGGATGGAAAAAGATATATCATGCAGTCAACAACCATAAAAGACCTGAAGTACCCATACTAATATAAGAAAAATTATAATTAAAGACAAAGGAACATTACTAGAGATGGAGGGACATTTTATAATTCATCAGGAAGGTACAATAACTACAAACATATATGTACCTAACAACAACGTCTCAAAATATATGAGGCAAAAACTGACGAAACTGAAGGGAGAAATACACAATTCAGTAATAATAATTGGAGATTTCAATATCCCACTCTTAATAAAGGACAGAGCAACTAGAGAGAAAGTCAGCAAGACCATAGAAAACTTGACTAACACTACCAACCAAGTAAATCTCGCTGGCATCTATAGCACTCTAAACACCAACAGAATACACATTCTTCTCAAGCACACAGGAACATTCTCCAGGACAGACCATTATGCTAAGCCATAAAACAAGCTTCAAAAATTTATTTTTATATTTTTAATTTTATTTCTTTTTGTGAGGAAGATTGTTGCTGAGCTAACATCTGTTGCCAATCCTTCTCTTTTTACTTGAGGAAGATTGTCACTGAGCTCACATCTGTGCCAATCTTCTTCTATTTATGTGGGATGCCACTACGGTGCTAGGTCCACGCCCAGGATCCTAACCTGCGAACCCTAGGCCACTGAAGCAGAGCAGACAACCTCAACCACTACGCCACTGGGCCGGCCCGTCAATAAATTTAAAATAACTGAAATCACATAAAGTATGTTCTTAGACCACAATGAAATTAAACAAGAAATCAACACCAGAAGGAAATTTGGGAAATTCATAAATATGTGAAGAGTGAAGAACATACCCCTAAACAAGTAATGGGTCACAAGAAATCATAAGAGAAATTAGGATGACTAGGCACAAAGCCAGCTCTAGCCCAGGAGACTTGACCAGGACCCAATGACCTGCGGCTAGGAGCAAGAAAATCCTGACACTTCACATTGATTTTAATCAAAATACTAAATTAAGTACATCAGGCCCACATCTGCTGGGAGCAGATGCTCATTAGGATGGAAGTCAAAAAGATTAGGCAGGACAGATAACTAATACCCTACATTACCCTGGTCCCTATCCCTCACAAGTTTTTTGTTCTTCCAGCAATTACCAGGAAGATGTCAAATGCCAGAGCTTCTCATTTCACTTTTATGAGGGCTCAAACATGCAGAAAAATATTATAAGCTTAAGAACCTTTTGGCAAATACTCCCTACTTGAACTCAGGCAAACACGCCACAGAAGACAGAATAGGTTCTTATGAGTCAGGCAGACAGACTGGTTTAAAGTTCCAGGTCTGCCTCTCCTTGTCTTCTACTGGGCAAGTAACAGAACTTCTCTGAACCTCGGTTTTCTTCCCTGCAGAGTGGAAACGCACCACCTACTTCACCGGGTTGTCATAACGATGAAAGGAGCTAACACATGGGAAAGCACTTAGGCCAGCACCTGGCACACGGCAGGCGGTCCTCAACCTCATTTCCTCCTTTACCAGCAGTTGCTGTTACTACACAGAGCTAGAGCTGTCTGCTAAAAAGTCAGCAGGGGGAGCTCCCCAGACTTTTTCCTGTTTCCCCAAAAATATACTTGGGAGAGTTGCAGTGGCTTTAAATGTATTTGCACTTCCTCAAGTACAGCTTCAGAATTTGTGTTGCTGAAGAAGGGGCATGGCATGTGTCGACGGGTGACTGGAGGTCACCAAGAACCTACAGAATTGTGGGGAAGGCACCAAGATGTGATGGAAGAGATGAAGATGAACAAAACACTCCCCTGTAGGAGCTTCTGTTTTCTATTATCGCTCTCAGGCTCATGTGGGAGGAAGTGAGCCGAATGGCTCTTAATTTTCTACAAATCCATTTTTGTTGATGATTCCAAACGGCTTTGGCTAGGGTCCACTGGAGACTCATTTGCCACCATAGCACCAGTCACACCTCCTAAAACTACAGGTGTGTATATGCTTTATCTCTCCAGGTCTGCCAAATTTCCATGCTTCGCCCCTGTAAAAAGCCACTCACTCACAAAGGGTTCTGCTTTATGTTTGGAGCTAAGAACCACATGGCAAGACTGAGGTATGGTCAACCAGCCAGACTCTGAGCTGCAGGAGGGCAGGGATCACGTCTGTCTTGCTCACTCCGGTACTCTAGGACAGTGCCTGGCACATAGGCGCAGAACAAATACCTGTTGGATATAATTCTTCTGAGACCATCACAACCTCACTCCTATCACATAAGGGAAAGTGCCTTTTCAGGAAAGCTGGGAGTGCTTACTGTTAAGAGGCCAATTTGTCTTTTACTTCGAAAGCCATTACTATAGCAGCTCTATTATACGATCACAAGTAAGTTTAATAAAAAGCAAAATATTTGTGTCCAGGAGGGCAAGAAGGCTCAGGAAAGGGCTGTTGCATAATGAGATTTTCCTCAGCAAGTGCCACTGGGTTATAAAAAAGTTATGTCTAGAAACCACTAAAAAAAAGAGGACTAAAACAAACAAGAAAAACCTTGAAGATGAGCCAAGTTCCCTGGGGGCTCTTTCCCTCTTCTAGATTAAGGTCCTTTAAGATAACTGGGGAGGCGGACGAGGAAGCTCTCTGGCTCCTCTACGTCCAGCTGCACGCATCACTCCGGGCGAGTCAGCCTCGTGGGCTCTAGTTCCCTCCACTGCTAATTAGAGAACAGCTCCACGTCAGGATTACTGTGAGAAAGAAACGAAATATGACTGCGAGAAGCTCTCAAAACACTCCTTAGTATATAGCAAGTGCTCAACAAATGTTAGGATTTTTGGGTTGCCATTATAATTAGAATTTTCTCAAGAGAAGAAAAAACCTAACAGAATTGTTAATAGAATCTGGAGGGACATCCAAATACCTACAAATGATGAGGACTTTTTTAAAAAGACAATAGGCACTCTGTAACAGGTATCTTGAGAAAATGAGAGAAACTAGTTTAATTGTGAATGGAAACCATCTGCTAATCTAACTAGAGAGCGAGGTTCTTGAGGCTACATTTCCTTCCCCTCGAGGCACTTAGCATCCTTTGTTAGAGAACTTTCCTCAGTAGATTTCATATCTATAAACAACCATCTGCCGGAACACAACCCCCATATTCAAAGGTATCCAGAGGTGACATTGGGCCATTTGGGGTCAGATCTCTGGGCATAAAGTAGGGAATAGGAAATGCAGGGAGAGTTATTAGATCAAAGGAGGAAAAAAACAACATACAGCTGTTCCAGAAAAGCCAAATGCCAAAGAAACAGAGCTTTTCCAGCAGTAGCGAAGCAGGAGGTGCTGTGTGGGGTGGTGGAGGCAGATGTCTGGAACAAAGAAGGGTGGAGAAGAGCTCTGTAGTACTGCCTGGCAGCAAGTGATTATCTGCCAGTGAGGACCTTCCACGTGCCATCAGCCAAGCCACAGAGAAGCACCATGCATGGAGAGGCGCAGAGCCAGGGGGTCTGTTTACCAACCAGGGTGACAGCCCTCCTCAGATAAGGCTGTCAGGAGACCAGAGTGTCCTCTGCTCCCCGGCCAAGCCTGGGCCTATGAAGTCCTGGCGTCCAGCAGAGAAACCGCTGAGGTTTCTGGGATTTCTAGGCCTTGACGTTGGGTCAAAGACAGTAGTACTTGGGGGGGCCAGATCACATGGCCTATGAGCTGTCACAGCAGCTTAATTAGAAATCCCATTCTCCCAGCTGACAGTGCCACTGCCTCACACACATCCCTTCCTACCCTTAACCACCACATGGCCCAGATTTTCCAAAACATAATGTCATTAAAATATTTTTAATAAAGATTCTTATTAAAGATATGCCTAAATGTGGCTTGATTTTTATACCTTTCATGCCTTCGCATACATAAATTTACAAGTGGGCAGTGGAGGTGGGGGAAGGGGCGGGGAAAGAGTGACAGGGAAACAACCATTGTTAGGAAAAGACAGAACTCTGCTTTGTTTCCTCTAGAGACTGCCCAGGAGCAGCGGCACATACCACGTCTCAGAGCCCAGTCCTCTCACGCATCTTAGCCCCAAAACACTGGTCACTAAGCTATGCAGCCACCATAAAACTGCCTCCGCTGGGCTTGTCCAGCCCATTTTCTGTTCTGGGGAGATTTCTGAGCCAGCTCTATGGGTCTCTTCTCCTCCTCCTTCTACGGGAAGGTTCCACAGTGCTTGGAAACTCCACCTGCTGGCAGTAGCAAAGAGTGGTTGGAGGGTGTGCATTAAGCTCCTAATTAAATCACAGGATCTGGTTCATGAGGATCTCACCAACCAAAACATGAACAAGACACTTTTATCATTCAATTAAAAGCAAAGGCAGAATCTAACTGCAGAACTAAGAAACAAATAGTTAAAAAAAATTTTTTTTTAAGATGTTTGAAGGCAGTGAGAATGGCCAAGAGAAACAGTTATTGTCAATCCTGCAGTCTTCTGCCTTGAAGTCAGGAACTGAGCACAAGACCTCAAAACAGATTTTTCAACCAGGTACCAAGATGCCATCCCATCAACATAGGTAAAGAAGGAGAATGCTTTATCTGGCTCCTTGCCCCTGCAAAACTTCGAAATCCAAAGAAACATTTCCTTACCTGCCAGGACCCTGTTAACAGAAGAGTGAGTAGCCAGGCCAGGCTGTCCACGTTCATGAAAAATCCCAGCATAAGGCAAGTACTCAGGCAGCAGGAAACGCCTACAAAAAGGAAGCATGTATGAAAAGCCTACTAAAGACTCCCATAAAGCAAAGGAGCCATGCCAGCTCCCTACCCTCAACAGTCGAGGCTAAGGGATCCATTAAGCCCAGGAATCCACAGCAGCCCAGAGAGGAGTAAAAATTCCTAGGATTTGTCCTTTCAGATCTCCTTCCTTCCCGATCTTTCTTCTCAAGTTTCCCAGGGCTTCTAATCTTGAACAGGATTAGAAGCCACTTTTCTACCATTTTATTGTGGTCAATCATCTACTGTCAAGACTTTAGGTGGCAGGGTTGGGTGGCAGGCTCACTAGAAAATAATCCCAGATATTGAGATCCAAAGACCAGAAAGTAGGTTTAAAAACGAAACCCCAGGCTCTCAGAAAAGTCTCTCATAAAAACTGACTACCCAGTTCTTACCTCGGGACAAAGCGTCCAAGTGACGGTGCAGACATCCTGGCATTGCGTGGAGCTCGGTGCCTGGATCTGTCACCATTGTCCCTGGAGAAAACAAAAAGACTACACATAAGAGAGTCACTTAAGCAGAATCAGCCACCAGCCCCAAAGACAAACATCCCTCGAACTAAACGCCTACACTTAGGTGAAGACCCCAGAGAAGTCAGTCATCTGGCTGCTTACCAATATGGGTGGCACATTAATATACTGCATTTCTAGAGTACCTCGACCACAAGATTTACAAGCATTTAGTAACAGTTTAGTAAGAAGGAGGAAGATTTTCTTGAGTTAATGTGATCTCTGAACCCTGTAACATCTGAAACTGAAGCCGAGGTTAGATCTTCTAAGAGATATGCAATGGATATATACAAACTTCTTTTTCTAGATTGAAAGATACAGAGAAACTTTGGCTTGTGGAGATCTTGAAAAATGAAAAATTCCCCCAACAATTTCATTCAGCAAATGGTTATCTTTAAATGAATCTGTTTAGGTCCTTGGTGTGGAAAAATCATCCATTAGTCAAAGAAAAACAACACAAAAAAAACACTACGCAGTCCCTTCTCTTGGAGACTAAAAAATTGGAAATGATGAAGAATATGAGACAATACAATCCTAAGCCAGGTCATTTGAGTAAAAAGAGAAAAGTCTAGGAGTTTTCTTTATGGTCTGTTAAAGCAATAGTAATAACCACCATTTATTAAATATCTACTAAGTTCTAATACAACGGTTATTAATATGTTATCCCATTTAATCCTTCTAGCTATCCTATGAGGTATTATTAGCTGTTTTACAGATAAGGAAACTAAGAACCAGAGAAGCCAAGCCCAAGGTCACAGAACCAGTAACCTGAGGCAGAATTCAAGGAATATGACTCTGAAGCCTTGCTCTTTCCACTACGCTTCACTGCTTCCTACAAGAGAAGAGCCGACAGAGCCTTCACATGGCTTAGTTCCCCAAGGCATCAAAGGAACAATAAGCCAAAAGGGCATTGGCTGGACAGAGCAGTTAATTAGCTGCTTAACCAACTCCACAAAATAAAGGAACCTCTGAGAGCTTGATTTGAGACATTTTCTGAATTCCCCCTCTGGATTGTCTTCAGCTTAATGAGATAATCTTCAAACTCGCCCTGGAACCAAAGTTAAGACAACACTTCGGCTTTCAAATGGACCATTGGGAGCTTTACAAGCCAGAAATGAAAGCCTAGGAAGGTTTTTATATCTTGGTAGAATTGGATGCTGAGCATTAAGAGATAAATCAATACCAGGGATATTGGAAGCTGATCTATTAAAAGTTAGTACTTGGTTTTTATTTCCCCAAAAGAGAAACCATTCTATTATTTTCCTTAACATATCATATTTCTTTGACTTGAAACTCTACAGTTGAAGGAAGAGGCAAGAAGAAAGAGAGAGAAGACCATATGGAAAGTAAAAAGGGGATTAAAAAGAACAATGAACTCAGAAGTTCCTGTCCAGCAGACACTAGCTCTGGGGAGCCACATGTACCCAAGTAGTAACTGAATATCAAATAAATAAGATAGCTCCCAAATTAAGCATATTATTATTTTTCAAATATATGTAGCTTCAAATTGTGATCAAAGTACCAATTCACTTAAAAGTACAAGTGAATTCATACAGCTTTTCACAGTAGCATATTTTACTTTTCAACAGGCACTAAAAGTACAACTAATTAACACAAGAGGGGTTAGAAAATATTTTGAAGTTAAAAAGGGTCCAAAAGAAGAAAAAGGGTCCTAAGCCTCAAAAAGGCTGAAAGCTAAGCTACAGGAAGAAGCACATGGGACAGATCTCATTGCTTTCTTCTACAGCTACCACACTGTGGAGCATCAGATAATGCTTCTGCAAGGTCCAAAGATCCCTCTCCCTCAGGACAACAAACAGTACTCTCCCTGGTGTTAGCAGAGGGAGGGGGAAAGGAGAAGTCACGCATAGCCTGTACTGCTCAGCAGCTGCCACTGCCCAAAGATGACACAGAGCTTGGTGAAAGGACACAAAAAGATAACCCAGAAAAATGGACAAACACCAGAGCTGGGGAAAAATCTGGGCTCCTACAACATATTTCACAAGCCTCTATTCATTGTTATTAAAACCTAAAAACTTCCTGAGTTTCTTCCTCTATTTATAAAAAAGGGGGAAGGGGAACATGGCCAGAGATAATGGCTTCATGGTATTTAGAGATTACCAGAGGATGTACATATAGGAAAATAAGAATGAGCTCAGCTGGCTCAGATACAAGCACTCTTAGACTGACGGTTACATTAGGCACCACGAAAGGGGCAATACATTAAGTAAGTGGAGATGTACCTGCTGGTCCTCAACTTAATATCTTGACTAACAATAGGGAAAGTAGAAGCTAAATGGCATCTCAATAAAATGTTTAGAAGACTTCAAATTGAAAGTGTTGAGAGCTCTAGCAAAGAAGGAGAAATCAGAACGGGACCCAGAATGACTAGAAAAATGTGAAGCGTGGTGAACACACAAATGAGATGCTGCCTATGAGAGAAAAAAACAAAGACATCTAGGAGAAACAGCCTACCACAAAAGCAGCTCAAACATTTACTGACTAGGAAAAACCTAGAAAACAGGAATCAGGAAGGCAGCAAAAGGTCAGAATGTCCAACCAAAGGACGTTAGGCAAGAAGAGGGAAAAGGCCCTCTTTAGGGTTTTAGTACTGGCACACAAACTCCCTGACGGAAGGCACAGCTCCAGATAAACCAGAGGTAAAACAACAACTAACGACTCTGGATTCTACAGGCTAGAAAGAAGGGAGATTAAGAAATAAGGAGTTTAGACGGGGAAACAAATTTCAATGCATAGGATATTCTCGGGGCTAGGGGTTGGGGAAGTAGAAGCAAGGGGCTCTCGAGAGAGAGAGAGAGTGGTAAAAGCTGCAAGGAAAGAGCAAAGGAATTAAAAGTACTTAAAATAATGTATTTAGAAAACTGCACAGACTCTGCCACTCGTTTCAGTGCTGATACAAGATCAGCACGAAGCAAGGCTCCACAAAATGAAGGAGGCCAAACTAGTCAGGTAGAGACTGAATACGAGTGTACTGGAAGATGTTTGCCAGACAAACAGTGGGAGAAAGGCAGACCCAGAGAGACAGTTTACCTTAGGAACAGCGGAGGGTGCTAAATCCTGGGGCCTAACATAACATAGCCTGCACCCTTTTCAAGGGGGGGCTTAAAAAAAAAAAAACAGCGAAGACCAGACTATGCAAATATGCTGGTCCTGCTCCTTCTTCACAGGAGGACTCCTTCTCACCAGAATACCTTTCAGGGAAACACCAAAGAAATCCTCATCAATTTCATCAGCCAGAAGCTGCCTTTAAGCCAGCAGGATAGAGGCTGGCTCAGTTATTAATGGCCTTTCCAGTTGTTGAACTCTGTGCATCTCTGATTAACTCTCAGAGGGATAATTTGGGAAGGAGAGTGAAAAAAATAAGATTTTCTTGTAAATGATTTCATAAGGAAAAAACATCCTTCAAACAATCAAGCATCCAAGACAAGTGCCAAATACAAGAAAATGCATCTCTGGAACAAGGGAGAAACACAGCGGCAACTCTTGCTAAATGCCTGGGATTAATCGCCTCAGAGACAGGCTGTAATTTAAAGGAATGAAAAACAAACCTACAGACTGCTGTCTGAGTCCTGACCAGACAGGTGGGTTGTCATTACTCCTCACCGACAAACGGCCCTGATCTGAGCTTTTATAAATGAAGCTCTTGCAGCAAAAAGCTCAAAAGGCCACTGCCCTCTTGACAATACACAGTTGACTTTGCTGAAAACTAGACTATTAAAAAAATACCTGTTTCCTTATGTTCCTCTGTTTCTACTCAATCTCCAGACCACAGAAGGCCGAGCTGGTATTCCTGTCCCTGGACGGCACAGTCATCTTGGCCAAGTCCCTTCCTTACTTGGGTGCTGTTAGGAAAACACTGTGCAGCCTCTACTGCCAAGGACTGTGCACATGTGTAAAGGCTTAGATTTTTGGGAGGCGGGTCCAGGCCCAGCTGACATCATTTACAGGGGATACCTAATAGCAGAGGTCTCTCGGAACTGCAGAGCTTAATTTTCCTCCAAGGAATAGCAATAACAGGTAATTACCATGTACAAATTCCACTCCTTCCTCAGTCTACCTTTAATTCATCTGCGTACATTATGCAAATCCACATTCCTATTGTGTATTTTATGTTAAAAAAATAAATATATATCTCTAAGTGGTGACGTCCTCCTTTGCCCTCTCTCCCCTCCTGGCTATTTAATTCTTCCTTTTGTATTTTCCTATTCTGAGCCCAAGCATAATCCAGACATATTCCATTTTCTTTCTCTTCTTCTGCATCACTCATAATAAATATTCATATGTATTTTACTTGCCAAAGAGTACTAATTCTCAAGTTGCCAAGCAATATTATATATTTCTAAGCAATAGGCTCAAAATCCTCAGTAAAGAGCTAGAATTCAGGTAGGCATATATTTTATAAATATACTGGGGCTCTTCAGGTACCAGAAATCCTATTCCTAACCCTCAGGAAGTTACCCCACATTTCGGAGACTCTTTCTTAATTATTCTACCTCTGCTGAGTACAAGGGAAATTCTTCTAAGGTAGTTAGTTCCTTAGTTCCTAGTTTAGCTCTCAGGCTAAAATAAACTTCAGAGATTATCTAATCTGATTTTACAGATCCGACATTGAGGCCTAGGGCGGGGGAGGGACTTACCCACGATCAAATGACAAATCACACGCTCAGCCAAAACTAGGACTCAGGGCTATTCCCTAGACAGAGCTGTCAGGCCACGGGGCCAGCAGGCACTGACCCAGGCACTGACAAGTGATCCCAGTTCAATCACAGCTGTTCTAGAAGTCACTTGCTGTTTTATAAACTTAGTTCAAAATTGGTTCCAGTAAGCGCAAAGAAGGACTTGGGCAACATTTTATTTGGAGAAGTAGGAAGTGTGACGGCTGAGCTCTCAGACAGCTCATTCCTCTGGGAACATTCACAAACAGTCCCCACTCTTAGAAAACACCAAGGCCTCTGAGACCCAATACTCAAGTCCTCACATGTTCTCTGCTGTATTTCACCCACTGCTTTCTAACTGGTTTTCCTGCTTTCATACATTTGCCACTTTAGGTCACCCTAACCAGTGCTGTCAAGAGTTGGCTGCTTAAAATACATATTGAATAATGGCTGCCCCCAGATAAAAATAAAGTCAAAACTTCTCAGCCAGGCATTCCAGGCCCTCCACAGTTCAGGCCTTTCAGATCTTCTCTCTCATATTACAACACTCCACAGCTCTAGCCACAAATTTATTCAGAGTCCCTGAATAAATTCTGTAAATCTTCTGTCTCTGGGCTTTTGCTCCGCCCTTTGTCTACGATCTCCTTCCCTACCCCATCCGCCACATCAATTCATCATAGCCTGATGAACCCATCAAGCCTTCTCACATCTTTCCAAACACTCTCTTCCCTGCACACAGTGCTGCCGTATAATTCGGTAGGACCTTATTAGTCCATCTTGTAAGATGGTACGTAAAAATCTGATTGTGTTATTCTATAGCTTAAAACTCTCCAACGACTTCCTCTCACCTACGGGATAAAGCTCACCTCCACCGCAAGGCACATAAGACTCTAAAGATCTGGTGCCACTCAAACTCTTGGGGCTCATCTCCTGCCACGCATCTCGGACTTTGAGTCTAGCCATACTTATCAACAAGGGAATTCCTGAAACACTCCATACTGTTTCACGTTTCTATGTGCATTTATTTGCCTCTCTCCCAAATACACCTAGAGACGGTCCTATTTTAAGACCTACGCCTTTCTCTTTTATAAGCCCACTTTGTAAAAATAACCAACCACTACAAAAATAAAGTAGTTGAAATTATTTAAAACTTTCTGGTAAAAGGGAAGAGAACAGTGTCTTCTCTCATGCCACTTTAAGAACTACTTCTGTACAATACCACCACTCAACAAATGGAGTTGGATCCTGACTGCTTTCGTAGGTTCCAGTCTGTAAAGAGAATAATAACTTTACAGAGTGTTTCCTTAGAGTCTGTCTTGCACTTCTAATACCAAAAAGTCTACAGTTTGTATGTCAAAGGAAGAGACAAAGGCAACTCCATTTCAAAATGAAGTAGACGACGTCCCCCTGCAAAGATTTACCCTTTCCTTTCTAGGCTACAAGTTATCAACTTGTTATCAGGAGTCACTGACTCCCACAGGAGTCCTGGAAATCCCGGGCACAGAAGAAAGAGCAGGAGCAAGCACTACCAGGACACGTAGCTTCATGCTACTGGAATTTCTTGCCATGAGAACTTGAAGCAAGCAGGAGAGTCTCGCAAAGCTGTCAAGATTTCGCCTATAGACAAATGATAAAAGTAGCAGTGCTTGGTTTCTAACATATTTTCTTTGCCATGGCTCAACTAAATTTCAGTTATGGCAAAAGGGCAGATGAATATTAAATTATGAACTAAAGGCAAGCAACTTCTCCTGTGCCACATCCAATGAGATGTCAGAGCTGAGTGACAGCCTTCAGAACTCGCCTCAGCTACAATATACACCAAGAAAACTCATAATGATTCCCTTGCCAGAGGTGCTAGCAAGGGGACCATAAAAGGAGAAGCTCTTTCTGCATGAGGCTGCTCTGTACATGTGTATGTGGTACAGCTAGAACAGATCATGCCAAACTAAGGAACCAGAACTCATTTCTGGCACCCAGAAATGACTGTCATACTCACAATGAAATATCGCTGCAGATATGGTCACAATATGGATTTCAAGGTAAAGGAAACCCAAATACAACCAGATAAATTAGAAGAAGTAAGAAAATAAGTGTAATAGACCTAAAGAGACTTCATCTTAAGGCTGAAAGACTAGAATTCTCACTGAGATGTTTTTCCAAACTACAGCCCAGTGTTACAGCTGTGAATAAAGGACCTGCTCTCTTCCATGCCAGCAACAGTCAAGAATCTCCCAGGGGCCGGCCCCGTGGCCAAGTGGTTAAGTTCAAGCGCTCCGCTTTGGCGGCCCAGGGTTCGGATCCTCGGCGCAGACATGGCACTGCTCATCAGGCCACGTTGAGGCGGCATCCCATGTGCCACAATTAGAAGGACCACAACTAAAATATACTGGGGGGATTTGGGGAGAAAAAGCAGGGGGAAAAAAAAAAGACTGGCAACAGTTGTTAGCTCAGGTGCCAATCTTTATTAAAAAGAAAAAAAACAATTTCCCAGTGGCCAGCATGCAGGGTAGAGATATTTGTGACGGATTTAATTGGAAGCTTCTCCAGCTCTGTTACTAGCTCAGGGTATCCTTTGTCTTGGAAGGCAAAGTAGTTACAAAAAGCAGGAACATGAGCTGGCGACGATTCTGGGATTACAATTACATTCAGAGTAACATAAAATGAGGAAGGGGTTGGGGACAGCTGGAACAAAAGTCATAAAGTCACATAACACTATCTCTTCTGTAGGCCTTAACAACTATTGGGACACAGCACTCACCCTGGGCTTCATAAAAACCTCCTTCCCACTTTCCAGAGGAATGGTGAAAATGAAAATGGGAATTTTCCTAATGCTTACTTGCTATCTACATTCTAGCAGGTGGTCTGGGCTCAAAAGCAGGCAGACAGCAATGTCAGGGGCAGTCACACCTTTACCCTGCTTGTGAACATCTTTATGCAAAGACAGATGCTCAGGGCTTCAGGACAGACCTCCTGACGACAGGTTTCTGGATGTCCTGTTTGTGCATTTTGATAAACACAGGGACCATGCAGCCTCAATTCTCGCCGCAGACAGAGATGAATGGCAGGAGAAGATGCCTGCCTGGGAGGACGGTCATTAATCTAAACCACAGAAGTACAGAAAATTTAACCCGATGCTGACCAACCTTCAAAGCTATCCTCCCTAGAGATAAATGTAGATAGTCTTGTTCCAAAGCAAGCTCATGGAGCAAGGGCTCAATAATAAATACGGTTGTACACCATTTTTAAAGGTTTCTAAATCTGCAGGTCAATAGAAGTCAGATATTAAATATGTTTGTTTCTAGTCTCTAATCTTAGACATGTCTGATTTTGGTCAAGTCTCAGTATCCTCATTTAGAAAAATACCACAGTGGAGTAAATAACTATCTCATTGGGTTATTATAAGGATTAAACAGGATTTTTAAATGTATATATTATATATATTAACATTTATATAAACTACAAATGCTCTGTAGGTTATAAATTAGTATACATAAGAAAAATACTATAGCTGATATTTTTCATTCAATGGATGATGGAAGAGAATCACAAAAGATGGGATCTGGGCAATGGCTCCTTTTGTTTTCTGGGGACTATATACACCTGGATGGGACAAGCTAGAGAATGGCAAAATGATCTACAACTTAGCAAACGGCAGGAGAGTGAAGAGGCTGAAGTGGAGTGGCAAAGGCATATGCTGTGAAGGTGAAGAAACCCAGGAGAAGAACAGCCTCTCTTAATGGTACCCTAAGCCTAAGCATTCCAGGCCATATCTAACTTACCCGCTTCCCTGTTCCTGAAAGAACTATAAATTATGACTGTATAAGCCTCCAACTTTCCTTCTAGTTATCAATGCTAAGGAAAAAGATTGAGGCAAAGAAATTAAAACGGGCTGGCACATTCCCTAATTTCTCACTCTCTCCCTCCTCAGAGCACCCAGGAACTAAGAGAAGAGGAGCAACCACAAGCAGCTCTTGGTTTACAGTGGGGGGAGGAGGGCAGGGAAGGAGACAGAAAGAACGAACAGACGGTAAATTAGTATCAGCCAGCCAGCAACATCCTTCACTAGAAGACCTGGACTAATACTGAGGTGACTAATCCTCAGCTGCCATTAAAAACAAGATTACAGTCTGTCTCAGCCCAAAAAGCAAGCAAACACCCAGAGAGGGACTTTCGGAGGGGTGTTAGAGAAGCAGCCCATTGTTACTAATCAGGGAGCAATACAAGGCCCCTAGGAACAAACAATGGTAAGTCAGTGCACGAAAGGTGAAGAAGGCAATGTAAATTCAGGTCGTGCTGAAGCCAGGGGGGAGGTGAGAGCACAGGTGGGCCGTGGGGAGCACAGGAGGAGGCAGTCTGACACAGGAAAATCGAGGGGGTAGGAAGGGGAAGGGAGGAGGTGGTAGCAGAAGAAAGAGAAGGTAAGATGAGAACAGAACATTTTAAACTAACCCAGAACTCCATTGTGAAGGACAAGTCACGAGGCAAGATACAGCTCAAAGGCACGAGCCCCACGTTTCACCACTGCAGAGAGATAACACAGCCTTCCAGACGTGCACGGAGAGGGCTATGCAATCTGCACTGACGCCCAGAGCTCCACAGGATTACTGAGGCTTTTCAGAAGCACTAAGTCCCAGCAGCCTCAGCGTGTACGTTGAAAGTGCTCCCCTGAATAGACCTTGGTGCTGGGAAAATAATCATTATCTACAGGGGACCATATTTCACTACAGGTGTCTGCTTGGCTAAGGGAGTGGAGACTCTGTTCCCTTCACTGCCGGTATATGCATCCACCTTGCCCTAGAGAGGACAGAAGGCAGAATGACGCACGCTGAGAGTCAGAGAGGAGCTGGGCTCTTCCCGCCTAGTTGATGATAGAGGACTGCCACCCCTGCTCCATGGCCACACCACAGCTGCTTCAGGGCATCTCTGCATTTCTTTCAGATTTACATCTTCCTCAGACAAATGAACCTCCCACTTAGTCTTCCTTCTGCTTCCAAGTACACAATTGCCAGTGTGTTTAACCCCAGCATCAGGAAGGCAAATTGGGACCAAGGTTGTTCCCCCCTTCTCAATCCTCTCTGGCAAAGAGATTCCTCAAACACACCATACAGCACTGCTGAAAGAGGCTCCTGGGGAACTAGCCATTCAGCTCACTGCAGAGGAAGAAGGCTGAGGGGAGGCAAGAGCTCTTAAGATCCCAAACCTGACCAGGTTATGTCAAGATGGGGGTTGGGGGGTGGGGAGGGAAAGTAACCGACAGGCTGTCCTATTCCAATACTGCCAGAAAAAGAGGGGAAAAAATGCTTAAGCATCCTTCTCTCTCTCTTGTTTTACATGTTTGAGAACATCAAAATATAAGAATCAAAACGAGCGAAATGTCCAATTTGATACAAGCCAGGAAAGTTCAGCCTCAAGATGAAAAAACCCATAAAGAATGGCTAGAAAGGTCAGGAGAAGCAGGTCAGAGACTGCAAAACCCAGCAGCAAGGTTGGGGAGCTGGAATTCTAGAGCCTGGAGCTGACCGTGCTCCTTTAGCTCACCCCCACCCCACAACCAACCACTCAGAGACCAGCAGAGCAAGGACTCACCTCTCAACCCGCCATATTAATTTGACAGGCAACTTTCAAAGGATCTTTACTCGGGGGAGAGTGAGAAAGCTTAGGCAAGGGAGTAGGACCTCCAAGAACTGGTCTGATCAAGGGTACTAAGAGAAGATGCTTTTTAGGGAAATCCGGGTATTTTCTTTATTTTTAATCTCTATACCTACTCTGCTTAAGAGAAGAAACACAAGCCCTTCTGCCTCCCTGGTGCTACAAAGACAGTCCATGAGAAGCATTTCCCCAGTCACTGTTCATGAAAGGGAAATAAAAATGTTGCCTAAAGAGCAGCAGCCATCTTCTCCCAGTCTGGCCTGGGGCCCAATGGGCCGTCTCTTCCCACAGGCTCTGGTGAATCAGCAGTGCAACTGCCAGAGCGGGGAGCCCTGGGCATTTTAACCCTGTTCCTCACCCCATCCTATTACTCATAAATAAGAACTCAGGGGTTCAAAGCAAGAGTGTCGACCACTGCTGCTCAGACAGTGGCCAACTTGGAAGCACTCACAGCTTGGGAGGAGAGGGAAGAAAGTAAGCTGAGGAGGTACTTACTCAAAGTCCTCAAACTCCAAGTCGGTTCCCTCTACTGATGGACCCTGGTTGTCTGAGGAAGAGGAGGTGGTGGAAGAACGGAGACGGTTCTGTTGGTAGCGCATGGAGCGCTGGCGAATACTGTCTCTCCGTGAGAGATACTGGATCATCCTCTGGGCGTAGTATGCAGCAGGAGATAATCTGAGAGAGACAGAGATGGACAAACACAAACTAGCACTAATGTGGAGAACACTGTGCGAGGCAGGAAATCCAGCTCTCCCATGGCGTCTCCCTGCCGAGGCGAACTCCAGAGACACGAAAAATAAAGGGCATTTAACTCACCAGGAGGTTTGTACTGCACAATATGCTTATCAGACTACCACCAGAGTTTCTGTTCTGACATAAGGCAAAGAGGTTGTTTAATCAGTCATCATCTGATCAACAGCTGCCCCCTCCCAAGAGGGTAACACTGGACCTTTCTTTTTAGTTTCTTTTAGCTTCTCAGGGCACCCTTTATACAGATTCACAGCTTTTCCTCAATGATCCACACTCAAAATGTAAGAAGTGAAAGGGACCAAGGCATCATCTACAGGTCATCTCTTCTTTCATTTCATAGATAAGAAAACAGGCCAGGAGATGGCAAACCTGAGATGACTAAAGGCATCTACAGGCATCATCTTCACCAGAACTCCTTCCTTCTCCAACAAATATACATAGCCCCAGATTTGTCCTAGCTCCTTAAAATTATCTCTTTGAACCTCTTATCTCTCCTTTCCGGATTATTCATAGATAACTGTAACAAAGAGAAAATATTTAGGATAGAGACAGAGTAAAATATACTCAGAACAGAAAATCTACAGAAAAAAAAGGAGATTTTTCTCTTTCTTACAACAGAGCATCAGAGGCTACATGGGCACGGAGCAATACAGAAAGCACAGGCATTCCTTTTTCTTCTCCCTCAGTATGGCTATTCTCAGTAAATAATTCATCTAGGTCTATATTCTTCCAACTACGGCCTAGTGTCTTCACACTCCACGAAAACATCTAGTGTCCCATACAATTTGCCACATTCCCTTCTTTCTCAAATTTTTCCTCCTTCTTTCACAACGCTTACATAATTTGAGGTTGTGAACTGAGAAAGGGGGAGAACAATAACAGAAAAATGTTTTATATGATAACATTAAGTGGATTACTAAAAAACTTCCAGACCTAAAACCTGCCTGAGGCACACACTGACTCAACAACTCCACTAGGAATTTTATCCTACAGAAACAGACAAGGATGCAAAAATATATATATACACATAAGCACATCGCCAGAATTAGTGAAAAACTGGGAAACAGCAAATGCCCACCAACATATTAAATAAATTACATCCACACAAAGAAACACTATGTAGCTATTAAAAAGAATAAATTATCCCTATATATGCACAAGGAAAGCCCTCCAAAATAAAATTTTAAGTGGGAGAAAAATTGTAGAATGGTATGTATATACGAATATGGATATAAAAATATATATTTATGTAATGAGAACAAAAAACTAAAAGGAAACACCACAATCCTAATGAGGATTCCTGGAGACCTTAACTTCTATAATGTCTAAATAGAAAAGGAAAAAGGCTTGCATCTTTTTTTTTTAATGGAAATCTGGAAAAACTGAGAACGGAAATAAAAATAGTTATATGAGAATTGTAGGAAAAGTATTTACAAATATCTTGCTGCCTAATGTTTCATCATCCTGGGCAAAATCTCTGGCCAAATCCCCAGTAACTCTACTGACTCAGGCCAAGGTCACCTGGTAGAGGAACTACGCCTGCCTCTGAAATGTCTGTCATCTGACGGAGTGTGCTTCCGGCCAAGCATAAAATGGAATTCCCAGGCATGCCAGCTGACAATCTTTAGATCTCAAAAGTCTGTGTTATGAAACAATATGCTGCATTTGGCACCCCTGAATCCAAATTATCTTTACGTAGCAGGTGGGCATGGGATGCACAGATGCCTTGGCCAAGATCATCGGAGTACGAGAACTATTTCTCAGAAGTCTCAACTTGCACTGAGAACTTTATTATCTGTTTGAGTCCCTGTTCCCGTGCATTTTGTCACGATGAATCAAGAATTCTAAATTTTCAACAGACACAAATCAATACTCTTGAGTTGTTCCTCTATCTATCAAATATACAGAAATCTTCCAGTAGAAATCAACCATTGCTAAATTCTCAAGTCAATCAGCCTAGAAAAGAATGTAAAAAAAGTTTCAAGAGGAGAATGATGAAATCTTTTTTTGGAATTGATTCTGAAAAATGACCACGAGTACACTCATTCCTCAGTTGATAGCCTACCCTAACTAATGGAAAAATTATAATATTATTGGTGATAGAGGCAGAAATAATGTTGGTGCTGACAGTAACAATAAAGATGGCCCTTTTATGTAGGGGCACAGATTCAGCACTAGGTAACCCCAATTGTTTAATTTCACTAAAAGTCAGGAATTCCCTGAGCTACAAAACTATGCATCAACGGTTAAAAAGGATTCCTGGCACAATTATTAAATGCAAGTACATCTTAGCCTCATTCTTTTAGGTATTCAGAGGGAAGCTAAGGATCTGAATGATGAGCTGTCTCCCAATGGCTCTGACATATACATCTTGTGTAAGGTGAGGACTAAGAGGAAAAAGAAATTAACCGGTAATGATTTAACAATGATCCTCCTACAGAAGAGCTGGATAAATCATCCAACTCTAAAGTGTTCCAAGTGAAAATTTTAAACGTTTAAATAAATCTTCAAGTTTTCTTCAAGGAAGAATATTTTCCCCTCCCAAAAAAGCCTGTTTTGTGTTCAAAGGGAAAATATGAAAACACCAACACCACAATGTATGACACTCTCCGTGATAAAGAGATCTGAGTAGGAATAAATAACAAATTCATTACATGAAAGGAGGACAAATAATGGTCTTTAAGAATCACTGTCAAACTTTGTCAGGTTAAAGGTTCTGGGGATGAGACTCCCATTGCTGTCCTAAAAGGCACTGTTTTATAGCAAGAAGTTCTCTATCTCAGTGTTTCAGAGTATCTGATTCATGCAAAAAATTTCCTTCTCCCATTTAGGGCTTATAACTTTCAAATATGATCAGAGACTAACATAAACTTGCCTGCTTTAGTCATCAGCTAAAGTCGTCCCTCTCCATGCTCCCTGAGCCTTGGACTTGCCATTTCCAGGGTGTGGACAAGGAAGTAAGAGGATAATGGGGAGTCTTTCCCCGGCACCTCAGAAAGAATGCTCAGTATCATGGCATAACTGTGGCAACAACCAAATCATTCACTATCCCCGGAATCAACTTGGCCTGAAGGTTCCCACACTTGAAATTCTTAATCTACAGCAAAGGTCGTTTGGCTTTATCTGACCTACACTGTTAACTTGCCAACCCCACCATTATAAGCTACCCTTTTCCTTCAGCAGAGACTCACAGTGTGCTTTGCTATTGCTTAAATAATGTGCAGATTTATCCCCTTTTTAGATCATTAACAAAATCACTAAGTCTGGCTGTGACAAGCCCAAGGAGCTGCTCTCTATAAATAAATGTTAACACATCAACTCAACACCTCATCCTTGGTCCTCAGCTACCACTATCAGGTAAAGGCTGGCCTTGAACTCATTTGAATGTTTGGTGTTTTTTTTAATCTCCTCAAGAACTTTTCCAAAGTCTTCTACTCAGTGTAAAACAAGCATTTTAATAAAATGCCAACTTGTTTTATTCAGTTACCCTTGTCAGTCATCTCTTCTTTCAAGTATTCTCCAAAAATTCAACATGTGAATGCACTTGATTTCTACCTTTGAATATTCTAAATTCTCTCTCAAATGAGAGCAAGTAGGATTTTTTGTTTATTTAATTTGTAAGTAACTTCCTTACTAATAAAAACTTTTGTTTCCCTTTTGGCTAGCCATCTGAATGGCAAAAGCCTCTCTTAGCAGCAGAAAAGGAATATCCTGTGACTCTGCCAGTGGCCTCCTCGGGTTCCCCCTCTAGTGCCCCACTTAAAGAAATGAGCCCCAAAGAACAAGAGCTCAATCATAACCCTCTGTCACCAGAGGCTCTGTTCACTTACCTGCAATACTCCCCAATCACCTGAACCACCTGTCTCAAAACTGTAACTGAAGAGCAAAAGAGCGCCAGGCCCAGAGAGGCACAGAATGGGGCTTCCAACAGCCTGGCAACCCCAAGGGGAGCCCCTCCCCCCCACCTAGTGCCATTTCTCACTTTGGCCTTACCTCGCTGGGTCTGGGTAAATTGGGTGCTCTCTGGATCCTGCTCCATCATAACGGGATAATGAAATGAGGGAAGACTCCAGCAGCCTCCTAGCAGAGATTAAAAAAATGGCAATAATCCCTGTCAATTACCAACTCAGAGGTCATTCATAAGGAAAAATTCGGGGAGATATAAATAACATCCCCCTTTGCAGCTAGCTAACACCTGTTATCTGGGATCACACCCTTCCTACAAGGTAAATACTTAGAGACATAAATAAATGAAGAGCTACAGAGCTCCCACACTGGATCCGGCCGCTGTATCAGGTTGAATACTGCTCTTCAGTGAGAAATGAACAAGCGCTTCAGAGACGTGATCTTATTTCTATTTGCAGTACCTCCAGGAGACAAATAGGAGGTTAGGATCAACACAGGAGGGAAAAATTAGGCATACCCAGAGATTATCACGTAGTGCCAACATTTATCTTGGTGTTCAGTTCCTCCATGTCAAGCTAAGCCACATCCCCTTATCTTCTAATCAGTCTGCTTTGCCCACACCTTTTGTGAGGAAGAGTACTCCTCGGGCACTCTTAACAACCGACAAAAATCTTTACTTATATAATCTACACCAATCATAAATTCAACTGATCATACGTGATACACACACATTTTACTGAGCATTTTTGGTGCCAGGCAAATATAAGTAATTCATATATATTTCTTTATTTAAACCTCATCACAACCTGGAAAGGTAGGCATTACTATACATACATCAGAACACTGGGCCCAGAAGTATACTCCCCTGTGGCACACAGCTGTTAAGTGATAGGGCTAGGAGTCTAGCGAAGGTCTGTCAATTTCAAAACGCTTCAAACTACTATGCTATACCACAGGACCTTCCAGGTATCCACCGTGGTCCAAGCAAGAACGTGGGCCCAGTATTGCTGGCTCTTCCTATTTTTTAAGAGAAGCCAGAAATCTGGCCTTTCACAAGAAATCTCTTTTAGTTAAATTTTAGCAAAAACATTTTTCCCTTTTCATACAGCAAGGGCCAGTTAAAATACATCTGCTAAACATGGCCCAGGCACCCCCCAGTTTGCCATGTCTGCCACACTGCTTCCCAACTCAAACGAGTCTTGGCAGCCAATCAGGCTCCTGCCATAGAGCACGTTTCAAAGGAAATGTCTCAGAAAGAAACGCACATTGTTCCTCTCCAGCAGCATCTTGCCTGGCTCTCCCGGGAACAGGTCTCCAGCTCCCTGCCAGACTCTTCTTTAAAGCAGAGCTGCAGGATAAGGACAGCAGCTACCAATCTTCTCCAACTGAGTTAATTCAATTCACTGTTATTAAAACCAGCTGGCTTTAGGTATAGTCATGTGCAGTCACTTTATCTCAGCAACTGGCCCACAGAAGCACTGCCCCCAACAGCTTGGGGAAGAGAGACAGCAGAGGCTCTGTCAACCTGGCTTGCTACCTTCCCTGCCCAGGACAAGCAATTGTTAAATGATGTTTTCTATCTGGACAAGGCCTGTAACCCTCACATTTAAGACATTTGAAATAGTTCTACCATTGAAGGGAAAGGATACAATGTAACCAAGGAGGAAAAGAAGAAAGCAATAAAATACATCTCTCTGGTTGAAAACCTGAATCTTCAATGATATCACTGTTCACAGCAGCAGAAATGCTGTTTCATCAATTCTAAGACACACTTTTTCCTCCACATTTCAATGTCTCTGAAATTGGGATGCATCTTACAATTGCATGACAGTTTAATTCTTAGGATTTTTTTCTTTCTTTGGGGGAAATAAACTAATGGCATGTCTCTGAGTCTGAAATACAGAATGTTTGCGAGAGGTAGGAGTAGGAGAGGTACACCGACTAGACAAAGAAGAAAAGCGAAATTGTGAGAAAAGTATCTATTCAGGACATTTATGCCATCTTAATCATTACGAATTCATTACTTATTCATTACGAATAAATTAGTTCTATAGGAGTTGGGTGGGAGCTGAAGAAGGGAAGGAAGATCTCGGAGCAGCTGGCTGTCCTGAAATACCCAGAAGCTTGTTCCACCCCCGAGGGCTCTGGAGTGAGTCCTGAATGTCCCTGAGCCCTGTCCTGTTCCCATCCAAATGGCTGCTTAGTAAGCAGAGGGCCTTCGGCAGGGAGCACCCTCCAGAGTGACCAAGATATATCCTTCTTAAGTACTTCTGCCTAGAAAATGACCCTGGCAAGTCAGGAGGCCAATATTCCCCCCTACTATGCCAAGGCAGTGAGAGGATTCAGAGAGATGACTTTAGAAGGGTTTGGATTAGATAATTTCAATTTTAATGATTCCATTTTATAATCCTGCAAAGTCTACTTCCCACCCTAACTTCCTATCTTAATTAGGAAGGCTTCTTTAAATTAGAGTAAAGCCAAAATGTTAAGCTTTGTCTCTGGAGGGTCCCTGATGAGGTTCTTTTGGAATATGCATCCCTTGTGTCTACTTACGACACAATCTGTTGGCACCATTTGCTCCTCAGACAATACAGTAGACTGGCAAGCCATATATATATGGCATTTTAACTGCTGATACACAAAACCAGGAGAGCCAATGACTACGAATGGTACCCCCACACACATATCACTGATGAAACATTAAGTTCTCTACGGTTACAACACAAACGCTATTTGAAGGAATAAAAAAGACTTCTGCAATTGGTATTGAATGAAGAAAGAATGAGAGCTACTAGATGAGTAAACATCGCCACCATTTCTAGGAACCTCAAAGAAAGATCTTTCTCTCCTCCAGTTAGCTTCTTGCAAAGAGCCATCAATGGAGAAATGACATAAGAAAATGGAATGGGGGACTGGTCCTGTGGCTGAGTAGTTAAGTTCACGTGCTCCACTTCGGTGGCCCAGGGTTTCACTGGTACGGATCCTGGGCACAGACATGGCACTGCTCATCAGGCCATGCTGAGGCGGCATCCCACACAGCACAACCAGAGGCACTCACAACTAGAATATACAACTATGTACTGGGAGGGGCTTTGGGGAGAAGACGAAGAAGGGGAAAAAAAAGAAGACTGGCAACAGATGTTAGTTCAGGTGCCAATCTTTAAAAAAAAAAAAAAAGAAAACGGAACGGGAGAGCAGCTGCGAGCCTTCTGCTCTGGCCACCGCAAATCTGACTTGACCTAACGAGATATCATGCAATTCAACAATGTGAAATCAGGTAGGACTCAGGAAGGGCTCAGACAAGCATGTTCAAGCTTGAAGTTACCATATCATTCTGACCTATAATCTCAATTCAGAAATGTTTTAAAGAGTCACTGAAGCCGTGACAGAAAAAAACAAAAATCTTTTCTTTGCAAGCTTGCCTGGTTCATTCTCTATAGCAGTGGTATCCAGGTGAGGTACACCACAGTTTGTGCTATTTTGATACACACACACAGGGATTGCTCAAAAGTCTTTTACTAACGGAGGAATTTTTTTTAAAGTTTGAAGGCCACTGCTCTATCAAACTATACACCACTTTAAGAAAATTCATTATTTAAAATATATCCACAAATATGTAAAATATAAATATAAAACCCATAAATATATAAAAGTATAACCACACTCATATATAGACAGCAAAAGAGAGAGAATGTTAAAGCAATGTAGCAAAACGTTAACATTTAGAGAATGTGGATAAAGAGTATTCTTTGTACTATTTTTGCAACGTTTCTGCAAGTCTCAAATTATTTCAAAATTAAAAATTAAAACATCCAATATACAAAAATCTAAAAGTAAACCACCGAAAACTAAAGAGATAACCGTTCATTTTCAAAACAATTACACACTTCTTAAAAAGGATTTCTTCTAACAGCAAGTTGCCCTAATTCTCTAAGGCAGGTTTGGTAAACTATAGGCCCTGGGCCAGCTGCCTGTTTTTGTAAATAAAGTTTTATCCAAACAGAGCCACATTCATTCATTTACATCTTGTCTGTGGCTGCCTTGGAGCTGGGAAGACAGAGTTGAGTAATCCTGGATAGGGACAGGCCTAGAATATTTACTACCTGGCCCTTTGCAGAAAAAATTTGCCCATCCTTGCTCTAAAATATTTGCTTGCATAAGATTCCTTGAAAGATAAGGTGGAGACACTAAGGAATGGAACAGAAAACTTGAAATCAAAGTATTACACACTATCAAAAATGAGTATCAAGCCCCGCTAAAATTCTAAGTCAATAGGAACACAATTCAATCTGTAAAATTCCTAGCATTTTAAATGACTACAAATATTTCTTCCTTCCTTGATTAATACCCTGAGTATATACAACGGAGTTCCCCAAATCCGCTGTATCCTTCAATGACAAAGAAAACAATCAAAAATAGTGGAAGCAGCACTGGAAAAGAGCAAAGCTGTCAGGGCAGATGAGAAGGGTCACGCAAAAGAAAAGAAGCTTTGTTTCAAATTCAGACAGAAGAAACACGCCAGAGACAACTCTTCCTTAGTAAACAATCATATCCTGAAGATATTCTTTTAACTAGTTGTCAGCGCACAGAGAAAATCAGTATCCTAAAGCCAACTTTAAGTTTAGCTCTCCTCCAATCACTGGAAACAATGAATTGCCACAACTCTGTGACCTGTACTGATAATGGAAAACCTGCTCCTAGAAGCTAAGATGCCACCAGTACCCGAGGCCTAAACAGTAATTTCCCATCCTGGCTTTGATGTCTGAGTGACATCTGCTATTTCAGTTCAGGGGAGCCAAACCCAAACTAATAGCTCCCTTCTGCCTAGGAAATAAAATCCAAATTCCTCAGCTTGGCATCCAAAGCTCTGCAGCCAAATTTCTCATTCCTCCTGGGTACACTATATGCTCTAGCCCAGTGGTTTTCAAACTTGGTCTCAGAACTCCTTTAACACTCTTAAAAATTGAGGACCCCAAAGAGCTTTTGTTTACATGGGTTTTATCTACCAATATTTACTATACTTGAAATTAAAACCGAGAAATTTTTAATACACAAGGACACACTCCATTAGCCATCAGAGTGATAACCTCATTACACATCATGTAGCCTCTAGAAAACTCCACTGTTTACGTGCGAAAGAATAAAAGTGAAAAAGACAAAGAACGTCTCAGTATTACTATAAAAATAGTTTTGACTTTGGGGACCCCAGGCCACACTTTGAGAACTATAGGTTCTCTAGCTAAACTAAACATACCTTCACTATCTCACCTATGTATTTAGCTTGACCATTTCTTCTTTCTGGAAAGTTCTTCTTCCCCATCTCCACCTGTAAAAATCCTTCAAAGCTCAAATACCTGACTCTCCCGGGCAAAAGTTCACCCTCTCTTCCCCAACACCCCATAGCATTTTGAAACCTCTCTTAAAAGGCCTTCTCCCAGGGCTGGCCCCGTGGCCAAGTTCGCACGCTCCACTTCGGCAGCCCAGGGTTTCGCCGGTTCAGATCCTGGGCACGGACATGGCACCACTCGTCAGGCCACGCTGAGGTGGCATCCCACATAGCACAACCAGAAGGACCTGCAACTAGAATATACAACTATGTACTGGGGGGGCTTTGGGGAGAAGAATAAAGAAAGAAGATTGGCAGCAGTTGTTGCTCAGGTGCCAATCTTGAAAAAAAAAAAAAAGGCCTTCTCCTAAGTCACGTTGTACTGCAGTTACTTTGAGTATGTCTCGCCCCAGCTACTGAACTACAAGCTACATGAAAGCAGGTACTGGATCCAAGTCATCTTTTTATTCCCACTCACATCCTAATTAACATGTAATAGGAGACCAATAAATAACTAAGTGAATACGTCAGCGGCCCTAACTAGATTTGGAAGAATAGGCAAGAAGACATATTTGATTGCCCCTCATTAACCTTGTGACTTTCAGACGAGGTTGCCAAATGTCCAAAACTCACGCTAAAATTCCCGAAGGAACAAGGTTTTCAGAAACTGCTTATATCACCCTTCATCTCTCTGGTCACTTAAGCTGCTCAGGTTAAAGTGCTGACATAGTTGTCCTGATAAATGCAGGGCAGCCTAGTCCCTGGGAGGCTTATTAATTCATAAAGTCAGAGGCTGGCTACTTGCCTGGGAAACTACCAATGATGCTCCTGAATGGGGTAGTGCCTAGAGACCTCAAAGGGGAAAGAGGGCAATGTTTTCGGCAGAAGAAGGGGCAGGGGGCCAAAGAAACTTGGATGCACTAAATGCCTTCTTTCCTTTCTGAATCTTGCTCTGCAAGCCCCATATCTATGCCTTGGCGCATGCCTGGGCTGGGAGATGACAAGCCCTTATTCTTTGTAAAAAATAATTGTGTGTTCTGAAACGACACCTCTATTATGATTTCCAAATTGACATCTCTGCTGTAACGCGGAGGCACTGAAGCCTCCCCATTTCACACACTGGCAATTATCGTTTAAGTTATCCAACGATAGGCACTCATCTGATCGCTGCAGGGCCCCCTACTTCTAGGGGTGCACTTGCAGCACATGAGGCAGTTGCCAGCAGAGCCTGGCAGGCAATTCCTGCCCCTGCTCTGGGGCGGACCAAAGCAAGGCGGCACTGCTAAAAGGCTGATGTCAGGAAAAAACTGACATACTACAGAAGGAGCTCACAGTGCCTGTCTGTGGATCGGCCTTATTTTACTATCATCAAGCACAAACAATTCACGGGGCTCAAAACAACGTCTTTCACCAGAAAAGCTTTAAAACATCTTTACAAAACATTAACATATTCCTCAATGCCTCTGTGCAGTGAGAGATAAATGGCAAAACATCAGAGCACAACATAATCAGACACCAGAAGGGAAGAAGCTGGAAACAGAATTCATAAGTGGTGTGCAATTGTGTATCTAGCTATACAAAAGTCTTGCCTGAAGAAGCAGCCAGACCCCTCTGGAAACATCTGATCCTCTGCTGTTTGGTGGGTGGTTATTTTTAATACAAGTATAAAACGATTGGTTGGCAATATGTTTGGCTCTTGTATATCCTCAACACATTACACTATAGTTACAAAACTTCAATTTATAATAAAAACTCACTCAAAGGCCCAAGGTGACCTACATGGACATGTTTACTCTGTCTCCAAATCCATTTTCTCTGGGAGACTTGGGGGTCGGCTCCCAGACCACAGACTTTTTTTTTAAACTAGGAATTTAGACCAGAGGCTTTTCACCAAATGATGAGTAAGAGCATGTCAAAGACAACGGCCAGTTCTGATATTCACATGTGCACACACCCCGACAGGCAGCAGCTGTGACATACAGGTTTAGACTTTAATTAAGAGGCAGTGCATCCCAATTGACTGGCTTCCCCCAAAATCAAGAAGAGCTTTAGAGAATTTGATCCTGAATTCTCAGCTAATTTTATTTAGAATAACACAAAATTCCAAAACAAGTCTATGTCTAGACCCACTAATACTACAAAGAATATCTTGGTAGAATCATTCACCGCTTCAATAACAGCAAACCTGTACATTTCTTCTTAGATGATTTTTCACATTCATATTCCTGACCTGAAATTTCTAAAACCCTTGATCAAGGCCATTCGTTCTTAAGTGACAGACCATTGACCCTGGTATACTGCAAACACTGTACTCTATAATATGAAGTAAAACCTTAGGGCCAACATCAGGAGGACAAAGAGTGAGTAAATGAAGCCTTACAAGAGAATGAAGAAAAAGGAATGCACAGTGGGCTGAAGCATTTACGAAGCAGAGGCAAAGAGGCAGCCTTCCTGGCTCATGTCTGTTCAAGCAGTGAGATTTCTGGAGTCTACAGAAATAGACAAGAGAGCAGAGACTCCAGCTGGGCCCCCAAACAATCCATTGTTAGCCTTGAGCTAACACAAAGCTCAGAGTATAATCACTTTTCTCATATCACGGGTTCACTCTGAACTGCTTCTCCTAGTGACTTGCCTCGGGGGGTATACTACTTGCCCTTCCATCCTGATCCTGACTTCAGCAATCTAACTGACTCCTTTTGGACTCAGCATTTGACTCCAGTGGAATAATTTCTCCACCATTTCCCTCTGTCTAGACAACATGAAATTGTCATAAATGACACCTAAAGAATAATTAGTAGAGAAAGTGCAATTTCCACTCTCCTCCCCCGTTCCCCAAAAGAACTGCACATTAATGTCCTCCGGCATGTCAATTAGTAATACCCTGAAGATTAACCCTGTGGAACCTGGAAGCCATTTAATTCCCAGCTTGCTAAATATTATGCATTTCCCCCCAGACTATAATCAGAAGATGTAAACTGCCTTCTTTTCACTGGCACTAATGGTTATAATCTCAGAGATCTGAATGCCTGCTGAATCGATACCTGTGTAAAAAGTCCTTACAAACACCACTTTATCCCGCTGCATTTTATTTAGGGGAATCCAGACAAAAGCAAGAAGACAAGGCAAAAGAGGAGAGAGGCAATGAGAGAAAGGCATGACTCAAGACCATCAGAACCAGGCAATACTATCATAATTATTATAAGAATAAGATGCTTTGAAGTCACTGCCAGTTCCTTGTGAGATGCAATATTCAAAACACAGCAAGGTCAAAGGACAGCAAATTATGAAATAACTCACCAGTGGTTTTCAATGGGAGGGGCTTCCCTCCAGGGGACATACAGCAATGTCTGGAGTCATTTTTAGTTGTTGCAACTGGGTTGGGGGAGTGCACTGGCATCTATCTAGTAAGTGAAGGCCAGAGATGTTGCTAAACATCCTATAGTGCACAGGACAGCCTCTCACAATACAGAATTGATCCAGCCCTAAGTGTTAATAGTTCTGCTGTTGAGAAATCCTCTGATATATACTAATGGTCTGAGACCAACCAAGAGGAACTCTGAATAACTAATAGATGAGGAAGTCAGTGCTTCAGCTTTAGAATCAGATTGCAGTTTAAATTCACCATCTTGTGTCCCTTACTAGCTGTGTGACCTTGGGCAAGTTCATTATCATCAGCATCCAAATTTAAGGAGAAATCCCTACTTCACAAGGTGTTATGATTAAATAAGAACATATGTGTGGCAGCCAGCACACAGTCCAGTAAATAGTGACAACTTTTTCTTCCTTGGATTACAACTCCCAAAGTGTCTACAGGGAACATGAGGCACTCTGGCCACTCAAGTCACTATGCTTAAAAAGGTGGTTTCTTGGAAAGAAAGACATGTGTTGAAGGATGGGTACTGTAAAGGCATAAACATGGGATCTGAGCCCTAAGAATCTCATCAGCCTCACCCAAATACACCAACAAAAGCAGTCAGTCACCCATCCACCAATCTGTCTGTTGGTCCATCCAATCACTGATTCAAACCACAAATATTTATTTAGTGTCTACTATTGGGTATATATTAGTATATAAAATAGATACGGTCCCTGTAGTTGCTGGTCTCTAAAGATGGACCCCAAAGAAACGTACTTCTTGGTATTCTTGCCCTTGTGCGGTCTCTTCCCACACTGAATCTAGACCAGTCTGTTACGTGCTTTAAACAAGAGAATGTGGCAAGCTGTGCCAGTTCTGGGCCAAGCCTTTACAAGGACTCACAGCTTCCATCCCCTCCCTCTTGGAACTGTCACTTACGGAAGCCCTAAGCTGCTACGTAAGAAGTCAGGCTACTCTGCTAGAGAGGCCACATGGAGAGAGGAGTCCCTGACACTACATGGCGAGGGAGAGAGGCCTAGCTGTCTCAGCGGAGCCTCCAGATGACTCTAGAGAGACCCCAAGCAAGACCAGCAGAAAAACTTCAACTGAGCTCAGTCTACCCAAAGAACAAAGAAAGTCAATAAAATTGTTATTTTAAGTCACTAAGGTTTTAAGTTGTGTGGTTTGTTATGCATCGATAGACGAATGAAATGGTTCCTGACTTGTAGAGCTTTCAAGCTAGCCACAACAGCTGCATTAGAACTAAGCCCATAAAGTTGGCTTACCAGCCTAAAGTAATCACATTTGGACTTAAAGGAACCTTGGTGATCAAAGGAAAAATCCCACTAAACAAGACATTTGGAAACAATAAAACTCAGTGCAAACTTGCTCACTCTGCCCAAAGCACAAGGTCTTGGGACTGGCTGGAAGGGTCAATGTCAATTTCAAAAGCCTTGCTACGCTTTCCTAGCTATCCCAATCAGGCTCTCCGTCGTTCTGAAACACACTTCTACTCCGGATGGCTCCCTCTCAATGTAGAAGGTGGCCCTAGAATATGGGAAATTAAGGTTATCTGTGCTTCCTCTCTTATCAAGAGGCAGGACCCAGTTCCTTTTGCACAAATCACTATAAAAGAGTGCAGGAAAAATGAAAATAATATCCTATTCCCTTGCTATGGACCAGGCTACCTTCTGAATTATTGAACTTTCTAAAATAGAACCTCATTGTGTCTGCTGCAAGTGAGTCACCAGCAGCAGCCCCATCACAACAGCCATTCCTTACCCTCCCTTACAAGGCGCTTCACTTTTTCATGTGTTTGGTTTACTCTAATTTTACATGGTGAGATTTCACGGATACCCCATGAAGCCTGAAGTCCAAGAAATGATACAGACAGAAAAAAAACTGACCTGCAGGCAATGTATCAGGCAAAAGTTTTTTTTTTTTTTTTTGAGCAAAGTAATAATGGAGAAAGGGAGAAAAGAGCAGACATTTCTTGACCTAAATTTGAAAAAGCAACTGATGTTTAATTCATTTAATCCTCACACAATTTTACAACTGAGGAAACTGAGGTTCAGAGAGGCTACTTAACCTGCCCAGGTGACACAAGAGAGCCAGAATTTGAATCCAGCGTTGCTCAACTCCAAATCTTTCCATTAGAATAAGTTAGAAGGAGAGAGACCACCTAAGGACACTGACAGTTAAAGCAGCATTGCATCACAGGGGACAGGAGCAAAAGGAAAAATAAAAGCTGACGGTCACGCAAAGGGATTTAGTACACAGAGGTGTGGGGGAGGGGGAGGTGGTGGTAAAGAGTTCCTAGATGGTCTAAAAGAGTGTTCTCTAACTTAGTGCGGATCAAAATCACCTGGAGAGCTTGTTAAAAATGCAGACTGCATGCCCCCCACTCAAGTTTCTGATTCAGCAGGTCTGGGGTGAACCCAGAAACTTGTATTTCTAACAGGAGAAGCTGATGTTCCTTGTCTGGTGACCACACTCTGAGAACCACCAGCCAAAGATCTCACAATAAACACATTCTGATACATCTACCTCTGTCTTCTGACCCTATCACATCCAAAACAGTACCAAATTTAGTGGCTCTATGAAGGACTAAAAATTCAGCAACGCTGTTAGGATCCCTATTACAGCAATGGTCCTTTGCCTTCAAGGAGCGAACAGAAAATAACCAGTTCAGCTTCTGCCTCAATTCTTTCTGAGAATTCATAAGAGGTAAGTATAAAAAGGAATCCGAAAAGCATGCAGAGAACAAAGAGTGCTTAACTGGGAAGACACTAAATTGGAGAAGTTCAAAGAAAAAAAGAGCTCCTTCTTGATTGACTGATTGATTGATTGATTTGGTGAGGAAGACTAGCCCTGAGCTAACATCCGTGCCCATCTTCCTCTACTTTATATGTGGGACACCTACCACAGCATGGCTTGGCAAGCAGTGCCATGTCTGCACCCCAGATCCGAACTGGCAAACCCGGGGCCGCCGAAGCAGAACATGCGCACTTAACCACTGCACCACCAGGCCGGCCCCTAAAAGGATCTTTTTGAATGCCATGTCTTCTCAAGCAAGGGAAACAAAAGAAAAAATAAACAAGTGGGAGTTCATCAGACCAAGGAGCTTCTGCAAGGCAAAAGAAACTAGGAACAAAACCAAAAGACAAGCCACCAACTGGGAGAAAATTTTTGCAAATCATAAATCTAGTAAGAGGTTAATCTCCATAATAAATAAGGAACTCACACAACTGAACAACAAAAAAACAAACAGCCCAATCAAAAAATGGGCAGAGGAGATGAACAGACATTTTTCCAAAGAAGCTATACAGATGGCCAATAAACACATAAAAAGATGTTCAACATCACTAATCATCAGGGAAATGCAAATCAAAACTACACCAAGACCACCTTACACCTGTTAAAATGGCTATAATCACTAAGACTAAAAATAATAAAAGTTGCAGAGGATGTGGAGAGAAAGGAACCCTCATACACTGCTGGTGGGAATGCAAACTGGTGCACCCACTATGGAAAACAGTATGGAGATTCCTCAAAAAATTAAAAATAGAACTACCATACGACCCAGCCATCCCACTACTGGGTATCTACCCAAACGACTGGAAATCAACAATCCAAAGTAACATATGCGCCCCTATGTTCATCCCAGCACTATTCACAATAGCCAAGACATGGAAACAATCCAAGTGCCCATTGACCGATGATTGGATAAAGATGATGTGGTATATACATACAATGGAATACTACTCAGCCAGAAAAAGACACATTCATCCCATTTACAACAACATGGAAAGACCTGGAGGGAATTACGCTAAGCAAAATAAGCCAGACTGAGAAAGACAAACACCAGATGATTTCACTCATATGTGTGGAATATAAAGTAGCACATGGACAAAGAAAACAGTTCAGTGGTCACCTGGGGAAAGGGGGTGGGGGATGGGCACAGGGGGTGAAGGGGAGCACTTACGTGGTGACAGACAAGAAATAATGTACAACTGAAATTTCATAATGATCTAAACTATTATGCACTCAAATAAAAAAAATTAATGTAAAATGGATTAAAGACCTAAACATAACACCTGAAACTATAAAACTCCTAGAAGAAAACAGAGGGGAAAAAGTTTATGGTATTGTAATGGGCAATGATTTCTTAGGTGTGACACCAAAAAGACGGGCAACAAAAGCAAAAATAGATAACGGGACTGCATCAAACTTAAAAAACTTATGTACAGCAAAGGAAACAAGCGAGTACAAAGGCAATCTACAGAATAGGAAAAAAATATTTGAAAACTATTTATCAAATAAGAGGTTAATACCTAGAATATATAAAGAACTCCTACATCTTAATACCAAAAACACAAATGATCCAGTTAAAAAATGGGCAAAGGACTTGAACATTTATCCAAAGAAGATATACAAATGGCCAACAAACATATGAAAAGATGTTTAATGTCACTTATTATGATGGAAATGCAAATCAAAGCACAATGAGATATCACCCCATGCCCATTAGGATGGCCACTGTCAAAACGCCAGAATAAAACAATGTTGGTAAGGACGTGAAGAAACTGGAACCCTTGTGCATGTCGGTGAGTTTGCAAAATGGTGCAGCTGCTAGGAAAACCAGTTTAAAGGTTTCTCAAAAAATTTAAACTAGAACTATCATATGATCCAGCCATCTCGCTTCTGAGTATACATCCCAAAGACCTGAAAACAGGATCTCAAAGAACTATCTGCACACCCATGTTCACTCAAGAATTATTCAAAGTAGCCAAGATGTGGAAGTGAACTAAATGTCCACCGACAGATGAATGGATAAAGAAAATGTGGTATATACATACAATGGAATATTATTCAGCCTTTAAGAAGAAGGAAATCCTGTCATATGCTACAACATGGATGAACCTTAAGGACATTATGCTAAATGAAATAAGCCAATCACAAAAAGACAAATACTGCATGATTCCACATATATGAGGTATTTAAAGTAATCAAACTCATAGAAAAAGAAAATAGAATGGTGGCTGCCAGGAGATGAGGGGAGAGAAACAGAGAATTGTTTAATGAATATGGCCTTTAACTCAAGCAAGAAGAAAAGGTTCCTGAGATCTGTTGCACAACTATATGCATATACTTAACAATACTGTACATTTAAAAATTGCTAAGAGGGTAAATTTATGTTATGTGTTTTTTATCACAATAAGAAAAAAGACCAGGGGCCGGCCCCATGGCCGAGTGGTTAAGTTCGCACATTCAGCTTCAGCGGCCCAGGGTTTCGCTGGTTCGGATCCTGGGCGCGGACCTAGCGCCACTAGTCAGGCCATGCTGAGGCGGCGTCCCACACAGCAGAGTCAGAGGGACCTACAACTAGAATATACAACTATGTACAGGGGGTGCTTTGGGAAGGAGGAAGGAAAAAAAAAAGAAGAAGAAGATTGGAAACAGACGTTAGCTCAGGTGCCAATCTTTAAAAGAAACAAAAAGAAAAAGAAAAAAGACGAAAAAAAAAAAGAGGAGGGAGGTTACATTTACCATCAGAACAAAGAAAGGAAAGGATAAAAGCCACCTTGCTGAGGTGAAACGATCCAAGGAGACAGCAGGGAGCTAGAGGAAAACTAAGAAACGTATGTGAACACCTGTAGGGGAGGAAAAAAGCAAAAGAGGCAAAATGATTTACACTTATGCCCTCTGATGCAGCAAAGGAAGAGGGCACATGTTAAGCTGCAATTCTCTTTCTATGACAAGTCATACTTTCAGCCTTTGATTCCTTTATCATTATAATTTTCTACTCCTGGTCTAACTTGATTTTCATTTTCTGGCAGGTGACACCCAAATCAAGTGCATTTTCACTGGAACTCACCCCTCTGTCCAAGGCGCTCTGCTCACAGGGAGAGGTGCAGCCATTCTTCTCCAAGATTTTACATGGTCTATCATTAAAGGAAGCTTGCTTTCATCCTGCATAACCTGACATAACAGAGATCTGCTCACTAAAGTGTGCCACAGCCAGCAAACAAGCCGGGCACCCCCACTTTCCCTCTTTGGAAACGGAGGAGGAGTTTATTAATTGTTGCTATTAAAAAGTCAGGCAGCTTCTCAGGTGAGGGGGCTGTCAGCATGTCAGCCTACAGCCAGCAGGGGAGCCCCTTGTGGGTGAATTTGGCAGGGTGGGTGGGGTAGAGGAGAGGGGACGGCAATGTCCACTGCCTCCCCCTGGTGGAGCCGAGTGGTAGGGCACTTGGGAAATATGTACTCGTCTACACATAGCCGTCAACACATTTTGCTTGAGCTAATGCAATGGTAACCAGCACAAAACACTGGAAGTAAATGGGTGAAGTCAACCCAGTGTAGACTAAGGCACAAAGAAAGTCCACGCCTCGACTAAAGGGGCAACAGCTACTCAACTCCTGCTGATTGTTATTCTGTGGGAAGGCAGGCCAGAACTTCTAATTTTTTTCAATAGAATCCAGAAATCTGGATTTATGTGGAAAAAAATGAAATTTTAAGAAAGACTGTGAGGGCCAAACAAACATACCTGAATGGCATCCTGCACTCTTTGGGTTAATGTAACAGGCCCACCCATTTAAGCCAAATTTGCTCACGTGAACACACTGTCAGGAACGCTCCTCAGAAGGAGAAGGAAGATGTACTGGATCCCCCCCTCCCCATAAATATAGAAGAAATCCAAGAGGAGGCGAAGCTCCGTGCACAGCTCTAATGGACTGAGAGAGATTACAATAAGCAAAACACATTACGCAAACAGAACCCCATACACCTGATGTTATTGTCGGTAAAACCTCCAACGCACCCTTCAGAGCACTGCTCTGAACAGAGAGTAGAGGAGGGGACCTGAAGGGGGAAGAATGAGGACACAGGAAATGGCTCACACATAGAGATCCCACCTCTCCAACACTCGGGGCTGCCAGGAGCGATCACATCTTTTCAGGTTCTCAGTGTGTATACAAAGCACCTAGCCTGCTCTAGACCATTGAGCCCCAGAAAGAGAGTTGATGGGGCATCATTTAGCTCAGCCTAACAGGTGCTCATGTGACCTGCCATGGGGGACTGGCTGTCCGTCAAGCACACTGCCAGGAGGACGTGGAGGCTCACACCGTCCCAACACCAGGGCAAGCCTCCTCACTACCAATAATTCCCAGGACAGATACAGACAGAGGCTGGAAAACCCTGCTTCAGGGCAGACAGCAGGGGAAACAAGCAACTCTCTGCACTTAGACCTGCTCTTAACCAGCAAAGAATCTTCTAAGGGCCAATACTTAGGATATCTAGTCCAAAGTATGGAGACAGAGAACAGTGCAGGAGCGCCCTACCACCTCCTCCTGGCCCTCATTATCACAATGCCTTCTATTACCACAGCACCTCTCTTCCAAATCACATTCACAATTTTTTTTTGTTTTGAGGAAGATCAGCCCTGAGCTAACATCTGCCACCAATCTTCCTCTTTTTGCTGAGGAAGACTGGCCCTAAGCTAACATCCACACCCATCTTCCTCTACTTTATACATGGGATGCTTGCCACAGCATGGCTTGACAAGCGGTGCCATGTCCGCACCCGGGATCCAAACCGGCAAACCTTGGATGGCCGAAGCGGAATGTGCAAACTTAACCGCTGTGCCACCAGGCTGGCCCCACATTCACATTTTAAAGCAGGGATTGGCAAACTAAATCTGGCCTGCTGCCTGTTTTTGTACAGCCCAGGAGCTAAGAATGTTTGTGATATTTTTAAATAGCTGAAAAATATCAAAAGGCTATTTCATGACATGTGAAAATGAAATGAAAATCACATTGTGTCCATAAAAGTTTTATTGGAACACAGCCGTTCTCACTCACATATTGTCTGCGGCTGCTTTCATGCTACAACGGCAAAGTTCAGTAGCTGCAACAGAGACGGTACAGCCTACAAAACCTAAAATATTTACTATCTTGCCCTTCATAGAAAACGTTTGCCAATCCCTGATCCAGAGGATATAGCCATGGATCACAGTCAGAATTCAAAGAGGTTCAAATATCGAGTGACCTAGTTGGACAGGTGAGCAGTGAAGGTGAAAAAAGATTAACAGCAATGGTACCTCCCTTCCACCCTATCCTCACCCTCATGTTGCCAAAGAGAGAAATGAGTTTTCTCATTACCTCTGAAGATAAATAAGTCAAATAGCTAAATGTTACTGCCATATGATGGGGCAAGAGATGCCCGGATTTCCCCAATCATTTAACAAGACCCAGAAGACCAGGGGGCCCAGAGCTAGTAAGTGAATGTCAAAGACAGAAGCAAGGTTGTGTCTCCCTCATACAAGGCTGCTGGGGAAGAAAAGCACACCAACACCTCCAGGTGGCAGATACCTAGAATTAAGAAAACAGAAGTCCTTCTCAACCTTGGAGCAGGTTCCTGAAAATCCCAGTGGTAGCAGAATTAACTACTTAAGAAGAAACTTAAGCCTTTACGGGAGAAAATAAAAACAGCATTGGGAATCTCAATCTATAAAATGATGAATACCTATGAAATTACATTCACTAAAGTGGAATAGGAAACACAAAATATCATTTTAAACATCTTAAATTAGTAATGACGAACACTATACAATTAATTTTCAATTATCATGAACAATGTTCATACTCTTGAGCCCCAGCAACTGTACTTCTAAAAATTCATCCTCTACTAGAAACCCCTGCACAAGGACACAAGATGCTGCAGCCTTGTCTGTGGAAGCAAAACCCAGAAACAGGAGACTGGTTAATTATAGTGCGTCCAACTGTTGGAATACTATGCCACTGTTAAAAAGAATGCGGCAGATCTATACACATCAACACGGAAAAATGTCCATGACATATTAAGCAAAATACGTAAATACTGGAACAGCAGGATTTAGTATGATCCCATTTTCACAAATAAAGAAAAAACGTGTTTTCATTTGTAGAAAAAAATTCTGGAGTTCACAGACAAACTGCTACCAGTGGTTAGCACTGCAGAGGACATTCACTTTTTGTATCACACATTTCTATAATGTTCGAATTTTTATAAATGGATTCATATTAGTTTTGTCCACAGAAGAAACAGGCATCTCAAAATTTCCATTGATGATCCCTTTGCCCACTATAAATTTTTCAGGCTCTCCCTCCTTCGCAGTTTCAGTAATATGCCATTATGGTTTGTAGGATGGCGGATGTTACTGGCAGGGCTTTGTTGCAGAAGATACGCCTGCTAAGAGGCTTTATGTCTTTATTTCTTTAGCAATTTCTTCATCCAAATATTTAAGGCCTTCCTAATTCTGACACAATCACTGACTCTCGCCTTCTGGTTTTCACTACAGTCTCAAGGCATAAATTAATCTAAAAGTGTGTGATGTTGGCCTAACTTTAATTTACCCTATTTAGCAAAGCCTCTTCTGTCTATTCTCAGTTACCAGCCACAGTGATCCTTTAAAATATAAGATCATGCTACTCCACTTTCGACGGCTTCGCAAGCCACTCAGAGTAAGAGGTAAAATCCCTTAAATGGCTTAGAAGGCCCTGCATAATCTGGTCCCCATTACCTCTCTAGCTTCATCTTCTGTCACTTCATCCTTTGCTGTGCTCCAGCCAGACATCTCCGGGAACTTGCATTTGTCCTTCTCTTTGTCTAGAATGCCCTTGCCCCCAATGTCTACAGAGTCTACTCTCTTACTTCCCTGAGGTCTCTGCTCCAATGTCACATTAGCAGCTTCCTCTGATGACCCTAATTAACACTGCAAACTTCCACCCCAGCACCCCCTATATTTTTTACTACTTTTCTCCATAGAACTTACCAACACCTGGCATACTAGATATTTTATTGATTTGTTTATTGTTTTTCTCCCATTAGAATGAGAGACATTACTGGTGCTTAGTAAATATTTGTTAACTGAATGAATGAACGAATGAATGAACGGATCAATCAGAGTAATTATTTCACCAGCCCGATTCCCAGGGTTACTGTAAGAGCCAGGCTCACGCACGGGCAGCCCTTGTCCGTACTCCTCAGCTCCCTCCTCGAAGGCCTGGGTTTACCTCCCCGGCTTCCCTTACCTCTCTTACAACTAAGCTGCTTAACGCCACCATCAGCTTTGTCTCCTTTTGGATTTCTCAATACCTGGTTCTTTCTTTTCTCAGAAGGAACAACTCATGATTTGCCCTTCCACAAATTAAATTCTCTTGGTTGTAGATTCTTCCCCATTCTTTGTCCTCAAATGCCACACTTCTGAGAACTCAAAAGTTAGGAAGGGTTTATTGTAATTTGAACACCAAAGACAACAATTCCATCAATTTTTTAGGAGCATAATTAAAGGTAAAGCAAAACTCTCTCTTAACATAAGGATTCTGTGCGCGCGCACACACACACCCCTCCCCTGCCAAAAGAACCTAAAATCATCTCAAAACTAAAAAAGATTCATTCTAACAATGCTGAGGTCCCAAAATGAAAAAAGGTGAAAGCACCCACTTCCTCAAACCCAAAATATCCTACTTCTAAACAAATTCAGTGAAAGCCTTCCAGAGAAACTAAAAGAAACACAAAGCATCAACGGGAAGTAGAACCTTCACTTTTAATTTGGCTCATTCATATCTAATTTGGACTTTATCAAGACCAAGCATTCCATCATTGAGACTACAGTCTTTAAGGAGGAAAAAGCAACAGCAGCGCTGACTGGCAGAAACATTAATATCACAGAGATGCCCAGCCAATGGTCCCCAGAGGAAGCTGCATATGATGCCAGTGCACTGAAGGACTGTGCGGGCCTGAAGCTGTCAGTGGGAGACAACATGAAAGACAGCTGATCAGGTGCACAAGACTTATTACAGGCTGCAGGACAACCAACACACAAGTTAAAAACACGGCACAACAGGAGATATCAGAGGAACAAATTCTAGGTCACCTGAGCTCAAGGCATGGAAGGTGTCGTCCATGTACCGCCTGGGTACTGCCACTTCACTTATTCAGCATGTACCGCCTGGGTACTGCCACTTCACTTATTCAGCAAGCAGTGACTGAGCCGACAACTCTCTAGGAGACTAACGGATGCGATGTAATAATGGGTCTTTTCTTCTTTTTTTACTAAAAAAACCAAAAAGGATTTACATTGCATACGCAATCACAGGGGATGTAATTTCGATTCCATTTGTTCAACTAACATGTACTGAGCACCTACTATGTGCTAGGTAGTGTTCTAGGTATAGTAGGGACATAGACACAATCACTGCCTTCAGAGAGCTCACTAACAGAAGGGAAACAAATTCTTTTCTGTCACGGGTGCAATACTACAAGGAAGTATCTATATCTAGTACACAAGCAGCAAAAAAGAGAAAGTGATTATCTGGGGCAGTCAGGGAAGGTTTCCCAAAGGCAAAGTGACAGCTGCGTTAGGTTCTGAATAATAAAGTGAGTATACTCCTCGTCCAAAGCAAATGGGAGCAATTTTAGATATATAAACCCTTCAGGCTCAGTTAGGTCATTGGCAGAGGAAAACTGCTAAAGATGGACACTCCATATACTTTCCTAATTTCCTGATTAGGTACTCTCCTAATTTCCAGGTCACCTTCTCCCACTTAGGGACCTATGACTAGTCCTGCAGACATAGCCATTTATTCCCCTTCATCAATGACGTTTCTGCTGAGAGCTGCCTACAGAATCCCCATGTGACCAGAGCTGAGGCATCAAACAAGTTGGCCCATGAAACCTCAAGAGGCTTCAGATCACTCTAAATGCCAAAGCAACTCCTTCACAAAAGTCTAAAAAATCTCAGAAATCTAATGAGGGCTTCCAATTCGAACCTTCGATGTTCTGAGCCAAATTTCATGCTATAACCATCAATGTCTGTCCCAATCTTCATCTTTCATTAGGGAAAAGTACAGATCAAAAAACAGCTCTCAGAACACGACCTTACTAAATACTCCAGGCACAAGGCCTTGGTACCCACCTGGAGAAGGAATGCAGAAACAATGGAGGTGGGGAAGATTCAGCCCAATCTTGAGCTCCCAGTTACTGAGATTTTAACAGTAAACTTTTCTAACATTTCTAAATTTAAAAGGACTAATCAACGCAGTTCTATAGGCAAAAGACTAAAGCTACGTTTCTCCTGTAGCCCTAGAAATGTGCTGATTACATTTCTACCTGAGACACTAATTACAAACAATCTCAGAACTCCAATTTCTTACAGAGAGCTGACTGAAGAGCCCCCTTTGGCAATGATCTACAGGAGCAACAGAGGTTTTGATGGAGAAAACTCTTGTGTGAAAGGAGTTTCAAATGAAGAGGAGAAAAGACTGCCCTCTTTAGGACCCAGGGGTTCAAATCTCACCTTTGCTACAGTCACCTCTTAAAAATGCACTTCTTGAAGATGCTCTTAAAGATGCACTTCTCTCTACATCTAAGTTTTCTCATCTCTAAAAAAAAAAAAAAAAAGGAGGCTGGACTACACAAACTCTAAGTTTTCTCCAGTTTTAAGATGCCATTTAAATAATTTTCTCTTTTCCCTAATACTAGCTTTTTAAGGCCCACGGGACACCTGCTGCAAAGAGCCACAATACCCTGATCGTCTTCTGCTAGATCCTGGGCTATCAGACCCCAAAAGAAGTGTCTTGTGGTGGAGCAAAGGGGCCTGCCACTGACGTTCTAAGTTGTAAGCTGGAGTCAGACTACACAGACAGCTCACGCTCCACTGCCCACTGGCCAAAGGGGACAAACTGTGAACCGGTTATTACCACTCGGCAACAGAGAGCTGTACTGAAAGACACTTGTGCTTAATACTCTCTACTATTTGCAAACACTACAATTATATCAGCAGCACCAAGGATAAAAACACGCCGCCTCGGTCTATCTCCCACTACAAGGTCAAAGAATAAACCGTCTCCCTTCAAGTAGACATACACATACATTAAGGACATCTTTTCTTCCCTGCCATACTAGCCCAGCGGCAGCAACAGCCCAACAGTGACACCTGCTGGGGAAATCCAAGCAAGGGCCGGCTCATCAGCTAGAAAGGATGGGCCCCTTTAGAAGGTAGCAGAAGATGCTAATTAGCATCTGTTTGTACTAGTGATTTACACTGGAATGCAGCCACTCAACTTATGAGGAAGTGGCAGCCCACCATCGAAGGGTGTGCACTTACAATATTTTACAGTATACCTCATTTTTTGAGTAGGCTATCAGCCCTCCTGGCACATCTCAGTCTAGTTCATCTAAAAGTGACTCCAAAAATAATGTAACTACTGTATTAATACACTATTTTACAGTGAGAACCATGCATTTGTATATTTTAAAAGAAAAAAGGCATACAGATAAAATTATTTACAGCAAGAACACAGGGACTTCATTTTCTACAACACACATTTTTGAATTCTTGAATTTTTAAAATTTAAACCACAAACATACTACTTTTTGTCTACAGAAGTTTGTGGTAGATCCTTAGTAGTTTCTGGGTTTTAAATGGCCTACTTTATTAAGAAGTGACTATTAATATTTTAGTCACATGTGGCTATATATATTTAATTAAAATTTAAAAATTTAAATGTAGCTCCTCAAATCACACTAGCTGCATTTCAAATGCTCAATAGCGCTACCTGTGGCCAGCGGCCACCATACTGGACAGCACACATACCGAACACTTCCATCACTGTAGAAAGTTGTATTGGACAGCATTGCTCTAAAGAAACGTATTGGCGTATTTTCAGATGAAATTATTATGATTTCTGTGTGGGAGGAGTGCATGAGGGATATAGATATAAATGAAAGAAGGCTGGCCAAGTGTTGGTAAGTTTTGAAGTTAGGTAATAGGTATAGTTCATTTATTATACTTTTCTTTTCAATGTTATATATTTGAAGATTTCCATTAATAAAACATTAAAAGAAAAGAAAAATAAATAAAAATCAGTTCACCTAAAAATGAAGTCATCACGTTAAGGAATACACCATGGAAGGCAGTTTGGAAAAATCTGTAGTCACGCAGACCAGAGTTCAAATCCCTACTCGGCAACCTACTGCAGGACCTTTAACAAGAAACTCGACTTCTCTGAGTCTCACTTTCCTCAACTGTATGATGGGAAATTTAATACCTGCCTTGCACAGAGTTATTGTGGAAATTAGAAATAACTGCTGCAAAGCAAGAACACAGTCCCTAACAACACACAGGCAGGCCCTCAGTAATTGGTATCTCAAATTATTATCAAACAGTAGATTTTGGTTTAAACCACTCAGGTATTTCTCAGAACCACCCAAGAAGAGGCAGAGCTAGAAGAGGATGGCCCAAGGCTGACCAGAAGCCCACTGCCACCGTGGTTGGCTTTCAGAGCAGTAACTGAAGACAGTCCTTCTATGGCTACCTTTAATAAACTTATGAATGCCTACCATATGTCAGGCACTCTGCTTGCTGCCTTCTCACTTCTCTTGACAAAGAGGAAGAACAGAGTCCCAGGCTCCCGATTTGGGCTATTATGCAAGGCAAACTATTCCAAAGTCAGGCATTTAGGAGATGTTAATCCAGAACTGGCCTCAATCATATGGGCACAGTAACCACCTCTATTGCTCCGTCTATCTTTCACATCTAACCAAGTCTCCCTCTGCTCCCCTTAGCAACTGCCCTTAGTAACCGCCTACTGTCTTACATACACCATGCCCTTTCCTTCCTTAGCATGTGCTGTTCCCCTAAAATAAAAAGGTCTTCCCCTCTCTAAATCCTACCCATCGTTCAAGACGTGATTTTGTAAAGCCTTCTTTGATGACACTTCCTTTTCTCTGAAATTACACGACAGTTAATCTCAGTACCATACAATGAAGCACTGGGGTCATCTACATTTTTTATATAATTGCACGTAAATAAGTCTTGCCTCTACAATAGCACTGTATATTCCCAGCGGACAAAAACCAGGTATTATGCTTCTTTTGTACTCCCACAGTGCCTAGCACTGTGGCAAAACTGTAACCATTCAACAAATACTTAATGGGTAACTCTCTAAAGGATTCTCCCAAAATAACAAGTACACTATGTGCACAATCCATATTCTCACCCTTGTTAGAAGCTTATGTCAGAGAAATTTCAGTTGCTTCAACAGAGGATGTAATGCAGAGCAATATGCTGTTTGGATCCAACAGGCATATTCTGGGAGTTGGTGATTACGCTAGATTTGACCTTTACAGAATGACAGAAAGAAGTCCCTAATAAATCAAGATAGATGCGCATACGGCCATACACAGAACATGCGGCAGGCAATCAACTACACCCACTCTGTTCCTTCCATGAAAGACTTGCCTGGGATGCTGATCCAAGTATGGACAGGCCCTCCTTCTATGCATTATTCTTCTTCCCCACCCCGAGGTGAATGTCCATCTGGAAGATCTACTCAAAGACTCTTAACTAAGAAAATACCTGGCCGTCCAAAAAATAGGTATCTCTAAGAAAATATGGACTTTCCTTGACATATATATGTATTCTTTTCCCCTTTGTCAAGCTGCAATGTTCCAAAAGATAAGGTTTAAGAGGAAAACACAGTTGTCCAAAGCAACGCAATCCAAGAAGAGCCAACACAGTAATGTGACCCAAGCAGGGTTCTCTCTTACTACTCATTCCTAGGCACTCACTCTGGGACCTTTTCTTAATAACTAGTCCTGCACATACAATCCTTCAAGAAGGTCAGGAAGCAGGGCAGAGAAAGTCAATGGTTCCACCTCCTCATGCCTCTCTAACGTAACCGACACTCTACTTTAAGGCTAAAAGTCACATGAGCTTAGCCAGAAAAGGAGCTGGCAGAGCCAACTGACTCACACTGCCAGGCCCCCTCCTCTCTGTCTGCCACCAGGCCAGATTTCCCAAGAAGATGCAATGGAAGCCAGGAGATCAGAACCAGATGCGTGGGTCCCAGACACTCCAGACCAGCCACAGCATCTACAGCACTGAAAGAAGAGACAGAAGGAGAAAAGGAGAGGATGCAGAGGACAGGAAAGAGCTGCTCACCTCCGAAGTGAATCTTCCTCGGAGCTTTCTTCAGGCATATCCTGGTGTAAGGCCTCCTGTGATACAGTTCCAGATCTGCTGGACTGGGTGTAAATTCTTTCCCAGTGGCCTGTCTCCTGGTTGAAGGCCACCCCCACAGTCCTCTCCTCCTGTGGACTAGCAGAGCTGCTCAACTCCAGCCTGCTGGAGCTGGGCGTTTGGCCCTCAGTCCGCTCGAGAGGTGGCAACTGGCTGCCACTTGACGGCATGCCCTCAAAGGTACTGGGGACCTGCCAGGAGGAGCTGGCCTCGCCAGAGGAGTAGTTAGGTGTGGTTCTTTCCCAGCGCAGTGTATCATTGTTGAAGGTCAGGAGATTGTGGCAAGCACGGCAGCGATTCAGGTGGCCACGGGACAGGTTGGAGTTGTTCTCACTGCTGTGTGGGGTGGGCTGGTGGGAGGGGCCTGGCCTCTCAGATTCAATGTTATTGTTGAGCATTTCCTGGGCTTGTTGGTTCTGCGGGGCTTCCCCACTCAGGCTCTGGTCCAGCTCCTGAAGCCGGTCATACTCCAAAAAGAAGCGTCTCAGGTCACACTGAAGCTCATGGCGAATGCTGCCTGAGTTGTTTTGGCTGGAGCCATTCCCTCCATCTGACTCAGCTGCCAACCCTGACGCTGGAAAACCCCTCCCTTCTGTGGCTGAAGTGTACACAGATGCTTGAGAGCCACCTTCCTGCTGTCTCAGCACAGACAGCAAACTCACCGAAGAGGCACTGGTCCTGGGCGGGGGCATGGATTCCGCCTCACAGCGGGAGTTCAGACTGAGCACTGTCCGGGTCCACTCAGATCCTGTCAGCCCGGGAGCTATTTCTCGATGATACCTAGAAGGGTGGCTAGACAAAGGGCCTCCCAAAGAACGACGGGTGGGACCCAGACTGAGGTTGCGGAGCGTGTTGCCGGCAGTGCTGCTCTGGACTGTACTGAAGGCAGACGGCCGGTTCAGGAGGCCCTGGTCCTGCTGCGTTGACGAGGCCTGCTCCGGGGGATGGAAGGGCTCGGTCTGTACAAAAGAAAAGGAAGGAGTAGTAGCCCTGGCAGAAGCAGGGGGGACACTGTCCTGGTGTGGCAAGAGGGAAGGAACTCGAGTGCCAGAGCAGCGGCTGCAAAGGCACAGGATCCCAAGGTGTTGGCAGCACTCAGCTGTGGGGTAACTGACCCGCTGTCGGAGCCTGATGTAAGCGGAAGTCCTGGGGCGCTCCGTGGAGGGCTGAGGGGGAGGCGGTGGGGGTGAGGGGGTAGCAGAATCTTGCACTGTGCTTTGCTCTCCCACCTGGATGCCAGAGGAGCGGGAGGACAGCATGTGCAGGAAATTGTGGAGGAGAGGTGTCCGGCGAACTGGCTGTGATTGCAGAAGGGCACGCTGACGGTAGTGGGATAATTCTGTTCCATCTATGGGGATCTCTGGTTCATCATCACCCTGCAACGTGGACCAAGGTGGGGCAGGGGCAGAGCAAGGCAGTTAGGCAGAACCTCCAGGTAAATCAGGAAAAAGTAACTATTGATAATCATCCAAGGAAACCACCTTCATAGACAGCAACGACTCTACCCAAGAAGCACTGAGAACCCACTGACTTCAGGTTCAGAATGACCATAAGATATTCACTTCCAATTAGCAACATTTCCGAACGAGTACAGCTGGCAAACCATCTCTCTTAGAAAAGGCATCTCCATGACATGGAATCACTGAGGGGAAGCAAAATGCCATCCAGCCAGAGGCAAATGAATGACAAGCTACCCAACACTGCCTGCTTCCTTCTAATGAGGCGATCATTTGGGGGTTTCAGAATTGACACCCCTGTCAAGATTATGGCTGTAACTCTGAATAGATAGTCTGAAGCTGGTTTTGAATCTTGAGTAGAAAGAAACACTTGGGCATTGAAAATGAAAGTCCAATACAATCAGAATTAGAGCACTAGTTTAGAAAATAACCCACAGTTTAGATGGAGTTGGAACAGCTGACTTACCTGCTGATTAGAGGGGTTAACAATTGCTGTGAGTAAGTAGTGTCCAAGAGGATCAAATCTTACTAGACTGAAAACACAGAGGAAAACACAGACAGAAACACACATGGAGAGATTATGTTAACAGAGAAGAGCAAACGTGTTCAAATATATAGCGATCCCTGATAACTGTGGGGTTACCAAGTTATCCATTTCACGCTAGGGACTTTCGAAACTTTCAAACAGACTAAAATAATAAGGCTCAATACTTCCTGTTACCTCCTCACACTTGCCAGAAGAAGAGAATATTTATCACAAAAATAACTTCAAGAACCATCTAGGCTTCCATCCCAGGAAGCAGCTACATTAAGCACACATTTGCTCATATCTAAGACTCGTCATGACAGTAAAGCATAGAACACATCCTCCCTCTGCCACAGGTTCGGTTCTTCCCTCACACTGCAGTCACACTGGCAAGAAGCATGAGTTGTGCTGACAACAGTCTCAGCATCAAGTGACATAGCTGAGACTAGAAAATTAGCTTATATCCAATTGCAATACCAATAGGATCAAAGAAAAACAACGTATCAACTTTAATTCAAGCAATGTGTGTTTCATCTTGAGGACCAAATATCAATTAGCCCATTTCATACATACATTTCCATCTTTCAGTTTAATAAACAGGGATGAGCAATTATCCACCAAGCTACCCACCTTTGGGTTTCCCCAAAAAAGAGCTCTATCCCAAACCCAGATAGCTTTGAACCTAAAAAAGATTCTAATGACCTTGGTCTCCAGAGACCAGAAGGGGAGGCCAATAAGGAACAGCTAAAATAAACAAAATGAACTGCTTCTCAGCTGATTGGCCAGCTGCTTAAAATATAAGGGGAGCAGCAGGAATAGCAACCTGCCCTCAGCAGGGATAACTATCTGACTCCTGAAGTGACAGCAAGTGTAAAGGTTGTCTACCATGTTAGTTCTACGCCAGACATCGCTGGTGGGCAGAGCACTCACCGGACCCGTTCCATCTCGCTAGCTGTCTTCACCACAGCAAAGGGCTCCCGTCGACTCCAATCCCAGAAGTGGATCTCATTGGCAGTGGCAATCAGCAAGAGCTGAGCCGTAGGGTGGAAAGCCAGAGAGGCGATGGCATTGTTGCTATCTGTGAACCAGCTTTCACTGCCACCCTATGAATGAACAAATCCCAAATATTCTCAGGTTATAAGCCGTCAGCAGGCTAGGATGTCAATTTCACGAACCATCCATTTAAGGTAAAATGATTACTAGAAAGGGCTACTTTAAATATGTCTTCTGTAAAACAACGTAGAAAATCAGTGATCTGGCAGTATCACCAATTTATTAGAAAAATATTACTGTCAGCTCAGTTCTCCAAGTCATCTGCAATCCACAAGCAATGAGCATCCACACAGTTCTGTTTCTGAAGCTTGTGAAAACTCAAGCTTGGTGCATGACATGATGCACAACAACCCACTACCTGATCACCATGACAAGGAGCAATATTACTGTGATGATCAGGATCACAGTACAGTACAATCCTTGCTCTCAGACAACAGAAATCCATCCTGAACACGTCTTAGAGCCTCCTGTTGTATGTCAGAATGGGGAGATGGAAGAACACAGAGATGTTCATCTTAGAATAGAGGACTATGGGCTAGACTTCCTATCAATTAAGCGGGCAATGACTGCCACTCAGTCCGATGCAGTCCTAAGAACCTGGCTCGTCTCTCCTCCAGAGTTAAGAACCCAATGGGAAACAAGTCTCTGCATTAAGAATACCTAAGAAAAGGAAATACTTACATGTAAATCCCAAATCCTAACCTCCCCATCCAGGCAACCAGAAGCAATAAGGCCTGAGATGGTGGGATGAAAAGTGACACACCATGGAGTGCGGCGGTGTCCAATCAGAGAATGAACACACTTGCCAGTCTTCACCTCCGTAATATAGATATTATGATTCACGTGGGTGGAGGCCAAGAGAGTCCTAGGGAATCAAAGAGTAGGAAGTGAATGTGAAGCATGTGGGAGGGTAACAGACTTTATCAACTTTGGACAACAGAGAAAATTGATACTATTTCCCGTCCCAGCATGAAAAAAACCACACCTTAGAGTTACAAAGAACAGAAATATTCTGATCTTTAGAAGCTTTTGGCTTCTCCACACTGTCCCCAGATGACAAATAAATACTCCTTCAGAGAGTATTTTTTCCAGCTGGGAAAACTATCACGCCATTGGTGGCCTATATCACACAGGCAAAGGACTGTTATTGAGAAACTTTCCAAGTTTTGATCCTTGATGTTCATAGTTTCCTTTGCTTATTCCCATTATTTTTATGGTTAGCACTGCTCATCTACTTTCTATCCCTTTCTGATACACTGGCAAAGCTCTGTTCACACAATACTTCAAAGAGCAGTATCTGAAGGGATTTGACTTAGAAGATCAAGCTAGGCCGCATATACAGAAAGCAATGCTGTCACACGTCTTAGGTTAAGTTATAGAGAAGTACGAGGTACCTGTCTGGGCTGAAGGCCAATAAGAAGGTAGAGCGCGGACTATCCGGCAGTTCAACCCTCTGGGAAAAAGAAAAGTTAAAATACATTATTTATAAGCTATGGCTCACTCTATGTCAAAAGCACATGAACCATTCTACATTAGCATTCACAGTGTAAGCTTAAAAACTGGGGACTGTGATCAAGCTACAAACAGAGAGAGGTAAATCTAAATTACCTTTAGGAAAAATGTCTAGCTCTAAAGGAAAAAGATATTTTTAGCCCATAAATTCTTCCAAACTTGTAAAAAACTCCCTAAGTTAGATATATCAATTCTCCTACACAAAATAAATTACACCCCAACTCTATGTCCTTAACTCATTCTAATGCCCCATTCTACTATCACCCATACAAATCATATGTCAAAAATATCCATTTTTCTTACCTTGCCCTCCCATTTCATCCATCGGGTTTTATCTTCCACCAGCTCCTGCAGAAGCCGCTGAGCTCCGAAGGCTCGAGTGCCCCGTTCTCGCCCCCAGAGTATCCGCACAGCATTCTTCTCTGGAACGACCTTCATGGCGCTCAGTAGCCACTGTCACACCAGGCACAGGAAGAGAAGGAGCAAGCAACAGCTCCACACGCTGAAGCAGCTAAAAGGAGGCCATTCAGGTCCTTGTAAGTTGTCTTCATGGAAACCTAAGGTATGGATATTAATGTCAAAGGACCACCAGAGAAGCTGCCCACGGCAGATGCAAGTCTAGCTCAAAGAGGAAAGTATTCTTTTCACATTTAAAGACACTTTCTCAGAAAAGACCCTTCTCCCAGGACTCTTCTTCCAAAAATATTTCATCCTTAAATTCCTCTCATATCCTCCATAGCTCAGCCTCATATCTAAAGAACAGACAATTCTCGAAAGCAGTTATTCTGTTATTATTTTTATCAGGCAGGAAGAACTTCTGCTACTAATAAAAAGGTCTAAAAACCTGTCAAAATAAAACACAACACCACACCTGCCCTCCCACTCCGTGCCCCGCCGCTTGCCTAGTTGCTGGCACCCCTCCTAGTCACCTGGGCAGCCTCGAAACTACACGACAGGTAACTGAGTTTAAAAGGCTATTACCTGAGGTATGGTTCTGAAGTAGCAGCTTCAACTCTATCCACTGCCCAAAAGCAAGGACGTAAGGACTACTGTGGGGTACCTTTCTCGCTCTCTTATTCTCTTCTCCACTAACATCCCAAAGTAGAGGATGGAGGAGGAAAGAGAAGAAGAAAACTTCAGTTCCTTTTTCTCACCCACCACAAGCCTGAAGGGGCATAAAGCTATCAAAAAAGAAAGAAAAATTCTACTAAAATGTCAACTAGCAGCAAAATACACATGCATGCTACAACTGAAGAATGTGGCTCCTCTATACAATGGAGTATGCAGCCCAATAAAATGGCGTTTCAAAAGAATACGTATGTAAATATTATTCCTTGCAGCACTGTTTCCTCAACTCTATTCGGAAAAGTTTCAAATATACAAAAAAGCTGAAAAGACAGAATAAACACACACTATTCACCACTTAGACTCAAGCATTGTTAATAATTTGTCAAATTTGCTTTATCTAGCTCCATGGATAGGGATATAGCTATACACGGGTTGTTTTTAATCCTTCTTCTGGACCATTCCAGCAGGCATCAAGACACTGAAACCCTCTATACCTCACTGTGCATCTCCTAGAAATAAGGACATTTGGCTTCATGTCCATAATTCCATTATCATACCGATTATCTCTAATATTCAGTCCTCATCCAAATGTCCCCAACTGTCCAGAAAAGGTCTTTAGGGGGCCAGACCGGTGGCCGAATGGTTAAGTTTGCGCGCTCCACTTCGGCAACCCAGGGTTTGGATCCTGGGCGTGGACATGGCACTGCTCATTAGGCCATGCTGAGGTGGCGTCCCACGTGCCACAACTAGAGTATGCAACTGTGTACTGGGGGGATGTGGGGAGAAAAAAGCAGGGAAAAAAAAAGAAGATTGGCAACAGTTGGTAGCTCAGGTGCCAATCTTTAAAAAAAAAAAATTCTTTAATAGTTGGCCTTTAAAAAAAAAAATCCAGAATCTAATCAAGACTAAGCGACGAATGAGGATGTTATGTCTCTTTAGTCTCTTTTATTCTAGAATGGCCTCCAAGTCTTCTTTTGATTGGTTTTATGTTTGTTTGTTTATTTATTTACAACACAAGCTTCTTAAAAAGACCAGGACAGCTGACTTACAGAATGTCTTACATCCTAGTTTTGCCTGATTGTTCCTTCACAGTGCCATTTAGTTTGCCTCTCCATCCCTTATATTTCCTGTAAAAAAGGCTAGGTCTAAGAGACTGATGAGATTTAGGCTAAGCGTTGTCGGCTAGGATGCTTCACAGGTTATGCTATCTATGTATTTCATGATGCAGCATATCAGGCAGCATATGTGCTCAGACTGTCCCGCTTAGTGGCACTTGGTAAATTATGTGACCACTTGGCAAAATATGATCACTTGGTTGAGTCTGTAACAGCCAGAGCTCTTTTTAGAAAGGTCTACTCCACCTTTACAATTAGCAATCTGTGGCTAACATTTGGCACCATGTGAATATCCTGTTCGTCCTCAACCTTTTGCTTAACCGTTTAGCAGTCATCGATGATTCCTTCTTAAATTATTTCATTTGGGGGCTGAAAAATATGATGTTCTAATTCCATCATTATTTCTACATTTTTTTTTAAGGAAGATCAGCCCTGAGCTAACATCTGCTGCCAATCCTCCTCTTTTTGCTGAGGAAGACTGGCCCTGAGCTAACATCTTCCTCTACTTTATATGTGGGACGCCTATCACAGCATGGCTTGCTGAGTGGTGCCATGTCTGCACCCGGGATCCGAACCAGCAAACCCTGGGCCGTCAAAGCAGAACATGCAACTTAACCGCTGCGCCACCAGCCAGCCCCTATTTCTATATTTTTTACCTGGGATTCTTCTGGGAAAAAAACTTCCCCGTACTAACTGAAGCAGGGTAAATGCTTAATTTTTTCCCCTTTAATTATGACTTCTGTCTTGTTGTTTGTAATAGAAAAACCTGGGGACAACAAAAATGTCTCTCTGAAGGGGACTAGAGGACTAATTTACAGAAAGGAAGATTCTCTGGGTACTGATAACAAGAGATCTCCAAGATACCTTGTTAAGAGCGGGGAAAAGCAAAGCACAGAACAATATATATAGTAATGCTACCTCTTGAATAAGAGGAGAAATTAATAGTCACTTATTAGGGACTGAAGGGACAAGGTGAATGGAGACAAAGACGAAAGCGAGCCTTCTCAATGTTTTTGTTTTATGTCATTTTTACCTATTCAACATTTATTTTTAAAAATTTAATGACGTGAAAATACATGTTAAGTGAAAAAAGCAGAATACAAAATTACACACACAGCATGATCTCAATTTTGTTTAAAAAAATCTTGGAGAATAATGGCACAAAAGAAATATAAAAAATAATAACCATGGTTGTTTTGGGGTGGTGGGATTATACGTAATTTAATAATTAGAAAAGGCAGTGTTCTTTTCACTTTTTAAATTTAAATGCTTATTTCAAAACGTCAAACAACAATTGTCTCTTTACATTTCACGAAGGTTGCAATCTAAAAAGTACACAACTAGTGTATCCAAATATAGACAGAAGGAAAAATATTTATAGCATGTGCTGAAAGGAGTTTTCTTCCTGGAATATTAATATGCAAAAAGTTAGAAAGATTCTACAGAAAGACAGCTCCAAGTTCCTTGTCACATACAGCAGAAAGTTCCCTAAGGAGGGACAAAGGAACGAACTCTAGCCTCTACCCCCATGGTATAGCTCTCATGCCTCATTAGTACATGATATAAATATGTACACACTGAAAATGTCAACATGCTGCAGGCCAACCTCCTGAATAAACTACGGATGAACTAACTGGAAGGAAATAATCTCCTTGGCGACCCTGACAACTCATGGTTTAGCACCAAAAGTCTGGAAGTGAAACTGCCACACAGCTGAATAATTACTAACCAGCAAGGTGTCAGAAATAGAGTTCCCATTAGTTCACCTTAACCCTTTACTGAGTCTGTAATTTTTTTTGAGCCTATAATTCTTTTACCTAATATAGAAAAGCTCAGAAGAAATGAGTTTTGAGGCTCCCTTACCCTAACAGTGCAACATAAAAGTACTTTCAAAGAAATATATTTGAACCATTTATAACCTAAAATGTGGTAAAAACAGCAGCAGTCCAATCCCTCAAAAAAAATCTGACCTTCTGATCTTGTATAACTCAAGAGGAAGAAGAAAATATAGGTCAGAAACATCGCACAATTTAGAAAACTGGGATGCAACTTCAAGTTCCTACAGAGATCAAAAGGAAAAGGGAAGAGCTGCTACAAAGACCACTGATCAAGAAAACTAAAAAACTAAAGCTCAGGACTACCAGAGAGCTTGTCTATCAACTCCCAGGGACCCAAACACACTAAAAGTTCAAACCAGAGAAAGTCTGACTGATGGCAACAAGTCAAAGGGACTCAAACAATTGCACAGTCTCTCTTTTGTCTGAAGAAAAATATTTGCTCTGTTCCTTTAAAAGGATAAGAACTTCTCTCCTGAAAGACTCCTTACAGCCACCTGAGAAGAGATTTTTACTTTGCTCTCTATAAAGAACAAAAGGCGCTAAAGCAACTGAAGTCAGACAGGCCTGTCGCGAGGAGGAAGTGCCAGTCAAGTGTGTTTTTCATTCCTCTTTCTAAATAGGAGGAAGAAACAAGTTTCCCAATCTGTCCCTTAAACCAGACTGGGACAAAGGGTGCCAGGAAGAGGCTTTGTGATGCCTTTACACAGTCCCCAGAATCAATTCTGAATCACCAAAAGCTTTATGCAAGTAGAACCAAAAGGAGGCAACTGGGATGCGTACATAACACAAATGCCAAGATTCTACCCCATTCCCACCCCCAACTTCCACATAACATGACTGAGCACTCTAAAAAGATGGGAAGATAAACCACCTTTCAAGATTTTCTGCGCTTAATTCTAAGACATAATTATACTTAACGACTACTAATAGAAATCGCCTAGAGAGTATGCCACAACCAGGTGGGAACTCAAAGTTAGAGTTCCGGGGTCCCTTGCAATTTGATCATCTGATGTCAGCATTTACTCCACATTCCAGCTATTTGACTTGGGGCAAGTTACTTAACCTCTCCGAGACTCAGCTCCCTCCTTGTAAAACAGGAATCGCAATATCTGCTTCATCGGGTTGCTGCGAGGCTCCAGTAAGAAAAGAGTGGTGGAGAGTTACTGTTGTCATTAGCACTCAGTCCTCTCTGGGGCTCACTCTGGTTTCCCTCACCAAACAATACGGCCAGTAAAACCCCAGAGACCCAAGATGGCACAACTCCTAAGAGGAGCAGATTTCTAAGAAACACTTCAAAGCTGTTACCAGACAACAAAGTAAACAGCATTCAGGAAAATAAAGGAGATTTGTGTAGCAAAAATAATTAATGAGATTTGGCAAAAATAAATTAAATAAGTAAAGTGAATTAAAAAACAGAATGAACAACTTTAAGCTCTATCTGCAGCCTGGCTGATAATTCAGACCCTCAGCCTCCCTTCCAACAGCATTCAGAGCGGTGAATCGGAGAACTATCGGAAGACCTGGAAGGCACTGTTCAAACGGAATCCAACCACCTCGTTTACCTGAGGAGCTGCATCCCTCCACTGTGCCCATGCAGGCGAAGTCCAGGAGTCAGACCATTTCTGTCATACCAGCATACATTCCACAACACACAGGATTCAACCCCAGGTTAACTCTTTAAAAGAAAAAAAGATCCTTTACATACTAAATCTAGGATCACTTGCATATGTAAAGTTCTCACAACAACTGGAAAATTAACTGAAAAATGTCAGACCATTAATGGGAGGCCTAAAAGTGACCCAGTACCCTTTAGAAACTCCATGTGGGTGGAAACACACAGGGCTTTCTACAATTGGCGGCTTTGTTTTCATCAACAGGACTTTCTACAAGGCATTTCAGGACACTTCAAATGACACCATCTAGGATCCAAGTGCCAAACGTGAGCACCACAGCCAGCAACATTACCTGCCTCCACACAGCTCTTGCCTGACACCTAGACAAGACTGAACTTAGACGGGGGCAGGGAATTTGGGGCAAAGCATCACAAATCTAGAAGTGTAAACAGCTAACACAATCGGAAGGCAAACACACCTGCAAGCAGAACAACTTCAACCACTACCTGAACTGTGTACCTACCGCGTGCAGACAACTAAAGGACAGCCTAGGATGTGCTAACTGTGGTTAAATCTAGATAGAGAAATGTTAAGTAGTGTTTATTTTATTTTTTAGCCATAATTTCTAAGTAAGAGATAGTATAGTATAGTGGTATATGGGCCCTGAAATCAGACTGGCTGCTTTAATCCCAGCTTTGTCGTTTTCTTGGTATATGAAGGTTTCTTGGAATGGTTACTTAACCTCCTCATACTTCAGTTTCTTCATCTGTACAATGTGACTACTGATAGTACGTATATGATAAGGCTACCATGAGAATCAAAAGATTTACCATATGAAAAGTGCTCACTATTATATAATTCCAATGTTTATACTAGAATAATAATTTCATTCTGTAATAAAGAATTAAAATTAAAATGGCAATAAGAAAAATAAACTTTTGGGGGCCACAAAGTCCTGTAAACAATCAGGCAAATTAATTTAAGACAAATTCTAGGCAAAATGAGACTGTCCACTGCAGAGTTCTCCACACCCTTTCATATAAAAGGACTTACCACTGTCACCTTTTTTAAAAAAAAAGAAACCATGAGATAATGGTTAAAATAATAACAACTAACACTTTCACAGTGCTTTTCGTGCCCCAGGCACTGTTCTTAGCACTTTACATAAAGTAACTCATTTCTAGTCCTCACAGCACCCCCATCAGGTGCGTGAGGTCCCAGGAGAACAAACCACACTGTCGGTGGTGGATTCAGGATTCAAACCCAGGCAGTCTGGCTCCACAGTCTAGATACTTAATTACTGCAGAAAACTCCCTGACGCCTGAGATAAAACCTCCTATCCTATTTCATGTGTTAGGCCCTCCATCAATGTTCACTACCTTACAGGATCAACTGGAAATCTGCTGGCTTTCTATTTTGAATGTTCATTTCCTCAAAGGTGAAGAAATTAAAGAACGATGCAGAGGAAAAACAAAAAAAAAATTCTCAATCTTTCCTTTACAGTAATTCATTTACACAGTTTTTGAGAGAAAACGGGACTTCAAAACCTTTGACCACAAATAACTCTTGAGTTTGATAAAGTGCCAAATGAGACTCTATCATGAAATTCGGCTACTATGAATTTACCCTACAAAACTACGAACTCCATCAAAATAAGAAAAATTACCTATCAGGAAATAGAGATGTCACAGTAAATTTACTTTGTCAACCAGGATAGAACATAAATCTTAAAAAATATAATCAATCAACTCATGACTGGATAAAGAAGATATGGTATATATACACAATGGACTACTCAGCCATAAAAAAGGATAAAATTGTCCCACTCACAACATGGATGGACCTTGAGGTATTATAGTAAGCAAAATAAGTCAGATAGAGAAAGACGAAATATGTATGATTCCACTCACATCCAGGAGATAAACAAACACATGGACAAAGAGAAGAGATTAGTGGTTACCGGGGAAAGGGGGCTGGCAGGTGGGCACAAAGGGTGAAGTGGCGCACCTATGACTGACAAATAATAATGTACGACTGAAATTTCACAAGGTCGTAAACTATCATAACCTCAATAAAGAAATATATATATATAATCAATAGAGGATGTGATCGTGCATACTCTGTCAAACCTGTGCATACCCTTTTGTCAAACATGAAATATGACATAAACACACTTGAGTCTTCTTATGGTTTCAGGCCAACCCGTTCTCATCCACATGGCAGACACAAGTGCTAGTGACCTCCCTGCACTGCCAGAGTTGGTCCCAAATCAAGATTCTCTATAACTAACTTAGCTTACCTGCCTGGGCTAGATTCTCTGCAAAGACAGCTGCCACCAATTCCTTCCTATCCTACTCCCATGCTGCTGTACCCATCAAGAGATGAGAATGGGGGCGGGGCCGGCCCGGTGGTGCAGCGGTTAAACGCGCACATTCCACTTCGGTGGCCCAGGGTTTGCCGGTTCGGATCCCAGGTGCAGACATGGCACTGCTTGGCACGCCATGCCGTGGCAGGCATCCCACATACAAAATAGAGGAAGAAAGGCACAGATGTTAGCTCAGAGCCAGTCTTCCTCAGCAAAAAGAGAAGAACTGGCAGCAGTTAGCTCAGGGCTAATCTTCCTCAAAAAAAAAAAAAGAAAAAACCTCAAAAAAAAAAAAAGAGATGAGAATGTATTTCTCTCCCCTTGTATGACTTGTTCTGACCATTGAATGTGGCAGAAGTGATGATGTGCCAGTTCCAGGCCTGGCAGTTTCCACTTTCACTCTTGGAAGCCAACCGCCAAGCTGCAAGGAAATTCAGGATGTCCTGTTGGAGAGAGTGACCCGGTAGAGAAGCCCTGGATGATAAGACACCACTTGGAGAGAGAGAGGCCAGGGAAGACTATCAGTGAACCAGACCAATGAGTTGAAATCCTACTGAACCCTCTAACCCAGCCCAGCCACCAGCTGAAAGCAGACAAATGAGTGACCCCAAGTGATGCAACACAGAGCAGAAGAACCATTCAGATGAGCCCTGCCCAAATTCCTAACCCAGGAATTCAGGATAGGATATGTTCTGAGAGATATGTCGTTAGGCGATTTTGTCACTGTGTGAACATCAGTGTGTACTTACACAAACCTAGATGGTAGAGCCTACTACACAGTTAGACCATATGGTACTTCTCTTAGGGGACCACTGTCCTATGTGTGGTCCTTTGTTGACCGAAATGTTGTTATGCAGCTCATGATGGTACATATTTGATCTTCTTCACCATTCCAGGCAAAAAGCTCCTAAACCCCTTGGAATTTCCTGAGGGGCAGCAGTGTCTTTTGTCATTCATAAGAAGCCCCCTTCTAGCTTATGCTAACGAGGTGACTTGTGGTGGGGTCCCTGATAGCCCCAGGATGGGGCTGGTCACCAGAAAGACCAAGTGATTAGAGTATTGGCACTTTCAGCCTCCAGCCTCTGGGAAGGGGAAGGGAGTTAGGGAGGCCTGCAGATTTAGCTCTAGAAAAACTCTTGAACAACAAGATTTGATGAACTTTCAAGTTGGTGAACACATCCACCTACCGGGAGGGTGACGCACCCCAGTTCCATGGGGACAGAAGTTCCTGCGCTTGGGACCCTTTTGGATCTTGCCCTATGTACCTCTTCATCTGGCTGTTCATCTGCATCCTTTACAAAAAACTGGTAAATGAGGGGCCAGCCCGGTGGTGCAGCGGTTAAGTTCATATGTTCTGCTTCTCGGCGGCCCAGGGTTCGCCAGTTAGGATCCCGGGTGCAGACGTGGCACCGCTTGGCAAGCCATGCTGTGGTAGGCGTCCCACATATAAAGTAGAGGAAGATGGGCACAGATGTTAACTCAGGGCTAATCTTCCTCAAAAAAAAAAACTGGAAAACGTAAGTAAATGTTTTAGTTCTGTGAGCCGCTCTCAAGTAATTCGAGCAAATTACTTGAATCCAAGGAGAGGGTCACAGGAACTTCCATCTACAGCCAGTCAATCAGAAGCACAGGTGACAACCTGGACTTGCAATTGGCATCGAAAGTTGGGGAGGGGGTGCAGTTTTGTGGAGCCGAGCCCTTAAACCGGTGGGATCTGACACTATCTCCAGGTAGAGAGTGTGAGAACTGAGTTAAATTGTAGGACACTCAGTCAGTGTGCTGAGAACTGGAGAAATGCTTGGTGGTGCTGGAAAAAACACATACTAGAGGTGGTTTGTGTACAGCAACAGATAACTAAACCACTATCCACCTAATAGCCAGTGTAGTTCCCTGTTGGGACTCTTTCTTCCTTACTAGACTACAAGCTCTGAGGACAAAACCATGTCGGTCATAGGCCCAGTACCTAGCACAGTGCCTAGCACAGAACAGAACGAATATGTGTTTGTATTTATATCCAGTTATGAGGAAAACCCAAAACAAACCCCAAACTCTCATAACAGCAACATCTAGATGAAAAAAAAAATGTGGTCAGTTATGGGGTGGTGCTGATAAGTTCCAGTTCCACAAGTCAAATATCACTGAAAAGAGAAAACTCTGTACCATTCTCAACCAGTCATTTCATTATGCACATGTCATTAATCACGACAAGGCCAGGCAACAGAGCATGTCCAGGGCAAAGGCATCCCCACCACTACCACAGGGGGAAAAAACCTAAAAACTTACATACCTTAGCAATGGAAGCAACACTTTTTTATCCTCATGTTTGAAACCCAGCATATTTCGAACAAAGTAAAGAGGCAGGGATGGGAATATGGGATATTATATCTTTCAAGCTTGAGAGTACAGATATAAAAGAGATGTGATTTAATGAGTAAAGATAAGATTAAGAGGTAAGAAGCTTCAATGACTGACTTTTACCACTGAGTTGTTATATAATCTTGGACAAATCACACTCCTGCTGAACTTCAGCTTTTCCTCCACCTATAAACTGAAAGTAATAACACCCTCTTTCCACCTTAAGGGGATAATGTCCTTGGAGCATCTTAAAAGAAATGGGTTACAAAAAACTCAAGGCAGGATTACTACTTTTCGAAGTAAAAGCCAAGTTAGGAACCAACAATAACCAGAGTACACAACTAATGGAGTTCACACAAGGAGGTCTGGCACATACCAATCTGAGGGCAAAGGAGATGACAGTGGCTGTGAAGCAGAATCAGAGAGTACCTCTAATTAATCACCTGACAAACTGAAGGAAATAATTTTATAGAATCAAAACCAATAGAATTAAAATTATACACAGTCTTGAGCCAGCCCTAAAGGTTAAATGTCAACACACTCTGCTTCGGTGGCCTGGGTTCAGTTCCCAGGCGGAACCACACCACTCGTCTGTCAGCAGCCATGTTGTGGCAGCAGCTCACACAGAAGAACCAGAAAGATTTACAACTAGAATACGCAACTACGTACTGGGGCTTTGGGGAGGGGAGAAAAAAAATTATACACACTTGCTTTACAAGAAGCCAGAAACCCAGAAAGAAAATGCTAATGGACAGCACCTGCACCTCTATCTCAGCTACAGTGTTGATGTTCAGACTACAAATACTCTAAAACACACTGGTCTCCATCTAGAAAGTCAGGCTAAGCAGCAACAACGAATCAAGCACCTGGTACAAAGGATGTCAGCACAAATTTACCAAGAGACAAGCAAGCAATGTAATCTCTTTTTTGTTCTCATATCCATCTCCCCCAGGTTCTTCATATACAAACTCAGAATAAGGCAGACATCTACTGGGTATAGGCTAACAACTTTACAAAACACTTTGAAGACACAAAACTAAATAAATTCTAATTACGCGTAGTATAATAAAGGGGAGGGGAAAGCTCCAGCTTTTCTGCTGCAGATTTTGCTTACCAGGGCTTCCTAAAGTAACTCACAACAATGTAACCTAACGTCTGAGACACAGGCAAGTTTGTGCTCAAAAACAAGGTGCGATCAGCACCGGAAATAGAGAGCCAGAAGTCCCAAATTTGAGACTGACAATCTTCCTTACTCCCTCTTCCCCCAGAAGGATGAAGAAAAAGAAATGAAGTTTTATCTGCAAACTACTCTGGGGGAAACTGTGCGCTGAGAACAAAAGAATCTCCAAAAACGCAAAAGGAAGAACAAGGAGGAAACCACTGAACCAAGAAGAAAGTGAAGCTCAGTTTTTTAAGTCTCAAGCTATCATCAGAATCAAGAAGACCAGGAGGGCTACCCTTAAGTGCACAAAAATGGCAAGAGATTTTCTATTAGCAAGCAAAGAAAAAAAAGAGTCACTTTTGATGGAAGCAATTTCACAGAGGCACAAACAGCTTAACCCCAGAAATGGGAACTGACCCCAGATGCCTCAGGCAAACAGGCCTAACAACTCTGGCAACAACATACCTTTCATCCACCAACATTAGGAGGCAGAAATAGAGCAGATTTCAAATCACGAAGGATTCTATCTTTCTGTTTTCTGTTTTCTTTGGGAAATGGGCAGTCCCACTCTCCTTCCTGGAGCACCACAATGCCCCCAACAGTTCCTGGAAACCCCTCGAGCCACAGCGACAGCACTGTAAAAAGTTTTGATAACATGAACCCAGGAGTCCTCACAAGCCCCAGGACAGATGAGATCACTCGTCAGACAAATAAGAAAAATAAAACCTGGAAGACGTTAAGAAATTCCTCTAGGTTTGCAGGATGAGTCAGTAGCCAAAGCAGGATTTGAATTCAGGCTTTTCCTTCAGATCCTATCAGAGCCTGACGCCCGGGCCTTGGCTCAGCAGATACTGCGCTCAGTGTTCTCCAGTGTTAGAGTCAGCCCAGGTCAGGTTCTTGGCTCACTAGGACAGGGAAAGGAAAAATTTCCCTCAGGCTTCAGAAAAAGGAGAAGTCAAATTATTAAATGCAGAGCTCTTATGCTAAAAGGTCCAGATGCCCCTCCAGCTTGCCAATCACACTTCTCAGCCAATCAAAATAAGGCACTCGATTTAAGAACCAAGTCGTTTCAAGCTGCGTAGAAGCTGATTCCATTTCCCCAACTTTCCAAACAAAAAACACTTAAGGGGAGGGGGAGGATGCAAAAGTAATGACAGACAGCCAACAAACGTTTATTTAACATCTACTACAATCTCAGCACTATTCTAGGCACTGGGGATACCACCGTGCATAAGAACATTCCTGCCCTCAAGAAGCTTATGTGGGGGCTGGCCCAGTGGTGTAGCGGTTAAGTTCGTGCGCACTCCACTTTGGCAACCCGGGCTTCGCAGGTTTGGATTCCGGACATAGACCTACACACTGCTCATCAAGCCATGCTGTGGCAGTGTCCCACATACAAAATAGAGGAAGACTGGCACAGACATTAGCTGAGGGCCAAGCTTCCTCAAGCAAAAAGAAGATTGGCAACAGATGTTAGCTCAGGGCCAATCTTCCTCACCAAAAAAAGAAAGAAAGAAAAACTTACGTGATTACTTATCTAATTAAAAAGTGATAATACTTTCATTCAAGTACTAATAAATGCTAGGAAGAAAATATAGAAAGTAATGTTTAGGGGAGCAGATTAAAGGGAGGAAATCAATAGTTTAGAATCATTTCCTTCTTTTCTATGAATATGAGCCTGAAAAATATGAATAACACAGAAGAAACTTTAAAATATTTTCATATAAATACTACAATAAATATAATCCAACATTACTTCCTATTTTTAAATAATTCTACATAAGGCTAAATTTGAAACAGCATTCAAAGAAAGTATCCTTACCTCAAAAGTAACAGCAATCAAAGTTTTGTAAATACATGGCAGAAAAATCCCGATATTTATCCAATTATCTGCCAACTGATAAAGACAAGTCACATAATATAACACACATATTTAAAGCAATACTTTTTTTTTAAGATTTTATTTTTCCTTTTTCTCCCCAAAGCCCCCAGGTACATAGTTGTGTATTTTTAGTTGTGGGTCCTTCTAGTTGTGGCATGTGGGACACCGCCTCACCATGGCCTGATGAGCAGTGCCATGTCCACGCCCAGGATCCGAACTGTCGAAACCCTGGGCCACCGAAGCAGAGCGCGCGAACTTAACCACTCAGCCATGGGGCCGGCCCCTAAAGCAATACTTTTATCTAATATTCATTGAACATTTGCCACACACCTGACAGCACTAACTGCTTTTCCACACTTATCTCATTTATTTCTCGCAATGACTCTATGAAGATAGGTACTACCACTATCCTCATTTCACAAATCACAAAACTGGGGCTTAGAGAAGTTAAATGATTTGCCCACATGGAGGAGAGATTCAAAATCAAATCAGCTGCCAAACTGCGTGCTCTAACCACAGTACACATAGCTTCTAAAGAACAGGCAGTAAACCTCAGACACAGAAAAAAGCCCTTTTCGTGTCCTCACACCTAGGTCATAACTACAAAGAGCTGATTTAGGAGACAGAGAGAGAGTGAATAAATCCAAATTCGTCTGAGTCACAGCACGGTGACTCAGTCTGTGACCTTAGGCAAATTCATGACATCTATGTCTCAACCCACTATCCACAAAGGAGCTGACTTCACCAGAGCTAACCATCACTTGCCTCCTGGGGGGTCGTGAGTGTTAATTAATATCTGTAATATATACACAGATCACCAGATGAAAGAGACAAGGAAAACTATAGCATTATTGTTACTGCTTTGATACTAGAGCAAAGCACCAGAAATCAAGGTAAGTATGTGATGTGCAAGAATGTAGGGTTTGAGTACTTTGAAAAAGAACCATATAATTAGTTATTTTACTTTTAATTTTTTCCTTTTATTTCACCTTAAAAAAGCAATATAGACCATATGACCTAGCATTTATCCCAGAGAAATGATAAACATATGTTCACAGCAGCTTTACTGGTAATAGCGAAGAACTGGAAAAAACTCAGATGTTCTTCAAGGGTCAACTGATTAAACAAATTGTGGCACATCCAAACCATGGAATACTACTCAGGAATTAAAAAGAAAGGAACTATGGATACATACAATTTGGATGAATCTCCAGGGAATTATACTGAGTGAAAAACACCGGTCCAAAAGGTTACATACTGCATGATTCTATTTACATAACGTTCTTGAAATGACAAAGGGTGACAGATTAGTGGTTGCCAGGGATTACAGATAGGGCTGGGGGAGAGCGAAATGGGTCATCTTCTCCCATGGGTATTTTCCCTTGATTCTCTGTGCAAAGCTTTATTGTAACTTTACCCACTGTACTATCTGAGCATTATGATTTGAGACTGGGAGAGGCTAAGAAAGGGCTTCAGGGGAGATCCTTACAGCGATGGACACGTTGTGTATCGCGACCTGTACCTTGCCTGTATTACTGGCAATACCCTGACTGTGATAGCGTACTATGGTTTTCTAAGATGTTACCACTGGGTAAAACTGAGGAAGGGGCACACAGGATCTCTCTCTCACTATTCTTTCGTACAACTGCATGTAAATCTACATTTATCTCAAGACAAAAGGTTTAATTTTTTCAAAAAAGGTAACACATGTTCCTTGTAACAAGTCAAACAGTCTGTGGTCAGTCTCCCTCCTGAGCCCGCCCATTCCCACCCTCTTGAGATAACCACGCAAACTCACTGCTTATACAAACACATAAGCATGTTATAGTTCTGTTTTCTGTATCAAAATAAGATCAAACACACTACACACTATCCTGCAGCCTACTTTCTTCACCTATAATCACTTTATTATAGAAAGCTAAAAAAAAATCTTTAAGCGCCAAGCAGGATGGCAGGTACAGAATATTTTCTGACTGGGGTAAATCTGACAAACGTTTACCGTGCTAATGTCAACAGCCGAGTCAGCTGCATTCAGCGAGAGTCAAACAGAGAGTGCAATATAGAAGTAACATTCTAAAGAGATCTGCAAAATGCAAGGTCTTCAGCAGCTACTCGAGGCTCCCGTTCCCCCTAGGCCTCCTCCATTAACCATCCTGCGGGCCCACAGAGGAAGAAATGCTAAAGGATTTCTTTTCAGCAGAAAATTGCAAGAGGGGATAATTCTCCCATGTACTCAAGCCACAGCAAACAAACATCTCGGAAAATACATTCCTCCTTCAAGCAGAAGGGCAAGATGTATTGTTGATAATTTTTTAAACATCATTTGCAATATTAGCTACCACCACTATTCAGTGCTCATGCTTTACAGACTCTCTCTCTAAAGCTCCCTCCTCCCCACGCCTGTCTTACAGATAAAAACCTGGCTCAATGGGAAATAATTTGCCATGACCAAACAGCCAGTAAGGGTGAAGCTGGCGTTCAAAGCTACAAAACTAGTGCTTTTTCCACTTTATCAAGCTTTTCTATATTATCACATGCCAACAGAAGAGAGTCAATGAATTTAACAAGTGTATTTAGGCAGAAGCCATTTTCTAATATGTCTGCTGACTTTGATTCAACTTTTTTTTTCTCATTTAGCATATTTGGGGGGGACTATATTATGTGCCAAGCCCTACTATAGGTGACACGGACAGAGAGGTGGGAACAAACACAGCAAAGCCCAGCCATCTCAAAGAGCTTTCAGTCTAGCGCGAGGGGACTGCAATACGCTGTTAAGTGTAACTACCACACTGAAATGCGGCCAGTGTCACCCTCAAGGAAGGACAGCGTGCTCTGGGTTTGGAGAATGCAGCTATCCTCCCCAAAACAGATGAAAATCCCTCACGTTAGCTTCCTTACAATTGTTCTTAGTTTCAACACTGCTCTGATAGTTCGACAAGTCACACATTGTTTCCTTTCTTGATCCTTGGGCAACACATCTGCGATGTCCTTCTACACATAACGCTGGCCTGGACACACTCAATAAGTAAGAACGGAAGCTCACCAGCTCGAATCAGCATAAAGCTCCTTCTCCAAAAATAATCCTGTAATTTTTTGAAATTTTGGCGCTGACAATGAAATATCCTTAAGCTTTTCGGTCAAATCATGGATGTACAGAGTTAAAAGTGACTGAGACATCATTTTGAACACAAAATCTTAAAAAGTTAAATTCACCCGTCCATTGTTTCCAGTCTCACTAAAGGCAGCTCTGAGACAAAAAGCCCAGGTTTCCCAACTCATTGCATGGGGTTCCTTCCAACTGCTGCTTCTCTCTTTAAGTCCAATGAAAATGAACTTAATCAAAGTCAAGTTTCCTCACTTCATAGATGACAGATGCATCCACGAATAAATAATCATGTGCAGTTTAAAGACTAACTTTATCAAAAACAAACATGCTAAGCACTCATGATGAGGTACATACGGAGGTCAGGACTGCCTATCCTTGACGTGGCAGAAGCTCTTCAGGCATTTGGGAGGAAAACGTCAGCATGTTAAAAAATTGCCATCACACCACCACCACCATCTTAGCAATAGCTAGCATTTGGGGGGTATCTACTGTGAGCCAGCCACTTTACCTGTTATTGCTGATCCTTACACCACTCTTGAAAGACAGGTGTTATCACCGCATTGTACATTTGCGCTCACCAGGTTTCAAGGAGTATCCCCGAATCCACGGCTACCCAGGGGCTGAGCTAGAACTCTAACTCGAGTCCGTGCTCTCCTCCCACTAGCCTATGCTCCCTAAGGACACGGTGACTGCACTGCAGGTGTGGCTGTGCCATCAAGTCATGACTGACAGTTACCTAACTGAACCATCTTTTCAACCTTCAGATTGTTTTAACTAATTTTCTTTCATGGTTCCTCAGTGGTCTTCCAGATTTTCCTTTTTTTTTTTTTAAGAAGCAAAACGATCATTTCAAAATGAAATCTTATTGTGAAAACACTAAAATACCAAACAGATCAAAGTTGAGCTGCTCTGGTTTACGCAGAGTGGGAGAACCAAAGCTTTTCTTTTCTCTCACGGCCACCCCCTAGGCACCTCCAAAAAACACAGTTTGAAGAACACGAGCTTAAAAACAGAAGATTCTGCCTTCTGCATCTGAGCTTTGCCATTCACTCTATAATCTCTGGCAAGAAAGTATTTCATTTTTTCTTGTCCTTTACAATAGAGATGCCACCATCAACTTGGTAGGTTTGTTATGAATATTACATGGAGGAACAAATATCAAATTCCCAGCACAGTAAGCATTTAAAAGTTGGCCCCCCTCTCTTTTATCCTGCAGAGGTAACAGTCGTTGCCAATTCAAGAAAGCTCAATAAATATATCTGATGATATTTTCAGTAGGAGAGAACTGAACAAGTAAATGCTCCCATAGCTCAACTAAAACAAACCAACCTAACAAATCCTTCGTTAAAGGTACCAACAGTAATACCCCCTCCCAGTTTAGCTTCCCAGTCAGAGGCCCATGGACGGCGAAGCTCGATTTGATACTAACAAGAGACCCCTTAGGAGATACCTTAATGAAAATAAGTCTCAGGTAAGAACTGATGTTCTGAGTACTTTAACTTTGGCATTTCCTGAGCTGAGCACTGAAACTGGCAACTTAATACTACATTTAATGAGTATTTTTATGTTCATGTTCTACAACAGAATCTAATGTTCACTTGCTCATCTTCTGGGCTTCTATTTCTCCAGGCAGCACAAACCAAAAATACGTTTATGTCATATGTACCTTCACCGAAGCAATTTTAACCTGGCACTTCCTGAACTCTTAGTGATAAGGTGTTCCCATTTCTACACGTGCAACAGGAGACCAAATCAATTTTTACAGGAAAGAGATTCTCAGTCCCCATCTAAGCCCAGCCAATAACTCTCCAGTCACACACTCTATGGACACTGCAGATGCTGGCTTTGATCCCTACGGTTTAAGAAGGATCATAACAATCAGAAAACATCATACAGCCATGGAAAGACTCATTCACGAGAAAGAACACAGCCTTGAGCATTCAACATGGGAGCCAACAAGATTCAGAATGCTAATCATCTATTTTACCAGGAGACCTTGAGCAATTCACCTACTCTCTATTGATTATTTCTTCATAAGGAAAATGAAAATATACTCATTAAAATGCCAGAGATACCGTTTTGATTAACCATCAAACAACTATGTTCTGGGGTTACCAGGGACCTCCACAAGTCATCTTTGTCATCTCCCTCATTTCTTAACAAGCCCACACCTAAATCATCCTAGAAAGACAATTATCAAGTCTTTGGGGAAGATATTTCACAACCGCCTGTGGTAACATTCCAGCACCTCGTAGTTAGGAAGTTCTTTCTAATTTGTAATCTATATCCCTCCTGTTGCAATTAAAACACATTCCCTCTTGTCTTGTCCTCTATGGAAAGAGAACATCTGCTTACCACCACCTGAACAATATCCCTTCAAGAGATTATAAAATATAGGAAGCCCATTTCAAACAGCTTCATGCAAACGCGACGTGGTTTTAAAGGGGTCACCTTAGACAATGAACATGATTAAGAGTCTTAAATTCCCAATTCCATCACTGACTGGCTCTGAAGATGACAGGAAGTTAAAACGATGCAGACGCTGTACTTCAATTATCCCATCAGTAAAATGCAAATAATAAAACCAGTGAGTTAGGAGAACTCACTTCCTCAAAAGGTTAAACCTACAGGAAAGAGATTCTCTGTCCCAATCTAAGCCCAGCCAACTCTCAAAGCTCACACTCTATGGAAGCTGCAGATGCTGGCTTTGGTCCTTATGGTTTAGAAAGAATCATAACAATAATGCATTACCACAGGGCCCTGCAATTCCACTCCTACGTACATATCCAAAACAACTGAAAACAAGTACATGCACATGCATGTTTATAGCGGCATTATTCATGATATCCAAAAGGTGGAAATAGTCCAAATGTTCATCAACGGATGAATGGACAAAGAAATTATGGTATCTACATACCCAAAAGGTTACATATTATATGATTCCACTTACATGAAATATCCAGAACAGATCAATCCATAGGGACAGAATGCAGACTGCTGGTTTCCAGGGGCTGGTGGAAGGGGGGAATGAAGAGAAACTGCTTAATCAGAAGGAGGTTTTACTCTGGAGTGATGGAAATGTTTTGGAACCAGAGAGAGGTGGCAGTCGCACAACATTGTGAATGTACTAAAATGCCACTAAACGGTTCATTTTAAAATGGTTAATTTTATGTTATGTGAATTTTACCTCAATAAATTATTTTTTAAAAAAGAATGCTAGGAGAACTAACGTGGACAATATCCACAAAATGCTTAGCTCTTCCCAGGAAAGTCATCATATAAAATTCTAGGTAGAATGACAACCAAAATGTTTAACATTACCTCAATAGAGCCTATCAGACTCTCAGCAAAGAGTATGTAAATGGGAAACAAACAAGAAACCAAAAGTCTAGAGTCACAATTACACAGTATCCCATAGGGAAATAAGAGCCAAGAAATAAGTGAGTGAAGAAAGATAAATAAAGTAAATAACCAAGCACATTAGCTAATTAACTATAGCAACAATGACCATAGGAAAGCAATAAGAAAAAATAAAGGTAAAGAAAGAATTTTAAAAGCCAATAATAACAAAATATGGACCCATTAGGTAAGGAGGTGAAAATAGAAAGGCTAATGGCACTAACGTTGAAAAGTACATAAACCCTTAAATTCCGAGGCCACGTATAAGGACCATGAGAATCATTACTCTCACCATCTTGCAAGTATCCTCATTGCCTTGCCCCTTTCTCCTTTTATACAACCTCCTGGCAAGACACCAAGGCTAAGCAGCCAAGGACACAGAAATGAAAAGGTATTGTTCCTACCGTCATGGACCTTATTATATTACTTCTTCTTAAAGTATTACTTCTTACGGAGAGGCAGACAGGCTAATAATCAAAATATACAGACCATTTTCACTTCCTCCCTTTCCACTTCTTAAACCCACTCCAATCTGGCTTCTGGCCCTACATTCCTCCAACATTTTTCTTGCTATGATCATCAATGATCTCTGTTGCTAAATCCAACAAAATTTAGGTGATCACTTCCTTCTTGAAACATGCGCTGCTATCAGTTTCTGAGATTTTCTCTTAAATTCCTTGGAGCTTGGTCCTGAGCACTCTTCTCCTCCTGGTCTATACACACCCTTCCTCTAGGTAATCTCATCCATTTTCCTTGGCTGTAAATACCACCTATATACCAAGAGCAGCCAGATTTATTTCCAGCGCCACTTTTGAGCACTAGCTCAAAGACTGCGTACTTGATGTCTCCACTTCTATGTTTTCACAGACATCTCACACTTAGCATGACTCAAACCGAGGTCTTCATTCCACTCCCCAACTCTAGTCCAAATCTGCTTCTCCTCCAATGTTTCTGTCTCAAAAATGGCAACTTCATCTACCCAGATGCTCATGCCAGAAATCTGGGAATCATACTTGACACCTTCCTCTTCCCACATATCCAAGCCATCATTAAGTCTTGCCTGTCCTAATTCTAAAATATCTACTGAATCTTTCTACTTCCCTCAATCTCCACTGCCTACAGCCTAATCCAAACCATCATCACCTTTGGCCTGGACCACTATAACACATCCTAACGATTATACTTCCCCTACTTGTTCTGTTTCCAAATTTTCCACAATTTCCAAATTTTTTTCGACAAATTTCCAAAAATTTCCACAATGTAGCCAGAGTAATCTTTTAAAGTCATCTATTAGGTCACAACACTCATTCTTAAAATCCTCAAAGGGGGGCTGGCCCCGTGGCCGAGTGGTTAAGTTTACGCGCTCCGCTGCAGGCGGCCCAGTGTTTCATTGGTTCAAATCCTGGGCGCGGACATGGCACTGCTCATCAAACCACGCTGAGGCAGCGTCCCACATGCCCCAACTAGAAGGACCCACAACGAAGAATACACAACTATGTACCGGGGGGCTTTGGGGAGAAAAAGGAAAAAAATAAAATCTTTAAAAAAAAAAAAAAAACCCTCAAAGGTTCCTATTATACTTAGGGGAAAAATCCAAAATCCTTGACACAGTCCGAAGTCTGTACTCTTGTCCTGTGCCCCTCTCCTGCCTCACCCACTGCTCACTGTATTCCAGCCACACAAATGTTCTTTCGGTTTCTCAAATGTGCCAAGTTCTTTCCCACCTCAAGACTTTCATATATGCTGTTCTCTTTACCTTCCCCTTTCATGCTTCTCGTCTCTGCTTAAATACCACTTCTTCAGAAAAACCCTCCCCAAAGCTCCAATATAATTCAGGTTCCCCCACTATACTCTCTTTTTCACTTTTCCATCATAGGACTTTACACACATTGCAAGTAGACTTCCACTGGTGTATTTTTTGTTTATTGTCTCTCTCTCTCCCCTCTGGACTAAGGGCATGGACAACATCTATTTCTTTCACTCTAGCCTTAGTATGGTGGCAGTAGTTTAGAGAGTTTACAATTGTTTAAAGTAGGTTAGAATCAGTATAATTTACGGATTAAGAGCAGGAAACTATGGAGCCAGGCTGCCTGGATTCAAATCCTGGTTCCACTAGTCACTAGCTCTATGACCTTGAGCAAACTGCTCAACCCCTCTGTGCCACAATTTCCACATCTATAAAATGGCAAGAATAAAAGTAGCTACACCATAAGGTTGTTATGAGAATGAAAAGAATCAATGACACAAAGCACCTAGCCAAGTACCTGGCACAAAGCACTTCAGTAAGTATTGGTTCTGATCAGCTCTTATGGTCTCCTCACCACCTACCACAGAGGGAGACATTCAATAAACATTTACTGAATGAATAACTGAAAAAGAACAGACTCCACTCTTACCATTAAATAAGGTTGTTGTTGGGTTTTTTTCCTGCTGAAGAAGATTGGCTCTGAGCTAACATCTGTGCCAGTCTTCCTCTATTTTGTACATGGGTCTCTGCCACAGCATGGCTGCTGACAAGTGGTTTAGTTCTGCCCCTGGGGACCGAACTCAGGCGACCAAAGTGGAAAGCGCTGAACTTAACCACTAGGCCATGGGGCTGGCCCCTAAATCAGTTTTTTAAAATGACAGAGCAGGACTATTATAAAGATATAGAGAAGAAAATATGAACAGTTAACGCAAAGACTGAAGCCACCCACAATTTACAATGGCATAAAGAGACAAGAGTAACCAAAAACTAACTCCACTGGATTCCTTGCATACCACTATGCAAAAAACATGTTCATTCTTCCACAAGTTTACCCAAGGTGATTTGGTAGCTTTGACTTTTCCCTAAATGTCATTTTTTTCCATGCCTTTAATCAACTTCTCCGAAATCCTTCAAGCACCAATCACAGTTCAAATAGATGGTAAAATTCAGACGCTAACATCTTCTACCTGTTTTGCAAAGAAATGTTCTTCTGTTCCTAAAATAACTCTGGCCTGTTATGCTACATATATTACAAAAATCCTCAAAACTTTGCCATTTATCTGACACTTGGAACTCTTTCAGAAAATTTTGTTTTCTACGTTTCTCTTGCCCAGTAAAGACTCATCTGCTTACTTTAATTTGAAGGGCAGTGAGGGGAAGGAGGGACTGACACGCTGTTTTTTGTTTTTTAACATTTTCTTTTTCCTTCTTCTCCCCAAAGCCCCCCGGTACACAGTTGTATATTTTTAGTTGTGGGTCCTTCTAGTTGTGGCATGTGGGACGCCGCCTCAGCATGGCTTGATGAGTGGTGCCATGTCCATGCCCAGGATCCGGACAGGTGAGACCCTGGGTGGCCAAAGCGGAGCACGCGAACTTAACCACTCAGCCTCGGGGCCAGCCCCTGACATGCTGCTTTAACTGCCTGTTCCCTCTTCAAGTCCTCTTCAAGTTTTCTCAAGACTGTAAACTTCAATCTAGCATCACTATTATTTGTTCTCCTTCTGAAGAACACACAGTGTGTTTTCTGTTTGTTTTCTGAGGAAGATTAGCCCTGAGCTAACTGCTGCCAATCCTCCTCCCCTTGCCGAGGAAGACTGGCCCCAAGCCAACATCCATGTCCATCCTCCTCCACCCCATACGTGGGACACCTACCACAACACGGCTTTTTGCCAAGTGGTGCCATGTCCACACCCGGGATCAGAACCAGCGAACCCCGGGCCACCGAGAAGCGGAACGTGCGAACTTAGCTGCTGCGTCACCGGGCCAGCCCCTGAACATACAATCTTTATCTTCTTATAACAATCATATTGAAATGGTAACAGCTGGCATAGATAGTGCTATGTGCTGTTAAATGCCTTACATCTATCAACTCCTTTCATTCTCACAACAACTGTGTGATATTCTACAGATGAGAAGAGGCACAGAGAGGCTGAGTAACTTGCCCAAGTCACAGAGTAGTGGCACTGGGATTCGGACCCAGACTGCCTGGCTCCAGAGTCAGTGCCACTATGTTATTCAAGAGTCTGGGAAGGGGCCGGCCCCATGACCAAGTGGTTAAGTTTGCACGCTCCACTTCAGCGGCCCTGGGTTTCACCAGTTCGGCTCCTAGGCATGGACACGGCACCACTCAACAGGCCACGCTGAGGCGGTGTCCCACATGCCACAACTAGAAGGACCCACAACTAAAAATACACAACTCTGTACCAGGGGGCTTTGGGAGAAACAGGAAAAATAAAATCTTCGGAGGAAAAAAAAAAGAAATTAAACTCATTAGTCAAGAAAGCTGGATATTTATAAGTCATAGTTATCCTTTATGATGCCAAAGCCAGTGTCATCACACATTAAGTAAGAGACAAATATTACATGGAGCAATCTTAAATGAAGGCTTCCACTGTAATGGCAGCAGGGGAACTTTAATTTACTGAATCATGGTATGTTGTGATTGCAACTTTTTAGGGGGATTAAGGATATCATAACTGAAGACTCCAATCCCAGTGAACAGCCAGGGAACACCTTCCTCACTGCTTCATCTCTCTATCAGCCCTTGTTTGTTTCCTTCAAAGCACAGCCTAAATTTCAATATTCATCAGATACCTAGTCAACTCTGTTCCCCAGTGGAATAAACTGTACAAACCAGAACACTCATGTCTACCTTTGTACCCCAGCATCTAATGAGCATTCAATAATATTTGCTAGCTGAACGAAAGTCTGAAAAGGTGAGGGTGGAACACAGAGTCACAATCAAGAAATAGTTCCGGGGCTGGCCCCGTGGCCGAGTGGTTAAGTTAGCGCCCTCCGCTGCAGGCGGCCCAGTGTTTCGTTGGTTCGAATCCTGGGTGCGGACATGGCACTGCTCATCAAACCACGCTGAGGCAGCGTCCCACATGCCACAACTAGAAGGACCCACAACGAAGAATATACAACTATGTACCACGGGGCTTTGGGGATAAAAAGGAAAAAAAATAAAATCTTAAAAAAAAAGAAAAGAAAAGAAATAGTTCCAAAAGGTCTGAGAGGAATATTTCATAGCTCAGGAAAAACCACAGTCCAAGAACAATACTCAATGAAGAAAGGAGAAAGTTTAGGTAGAAAAGTGGAGATTATCAACCCCACAAGAAAAGGAACAGACAGAGAACGAGACAGAAAAGATACTTCCTACACTAATCTACAGACAGCCAAGCCAGCACTAACTGGAAGAGAGGGCGTAGACAACCTAGTCTCCCCCATCTCAACACACAGCACCTAAAACCCGGCTTTCACTAGGACTTCCAAGCACTTACTCCTCTCCACATCCACGTGAGTAAGCTCCTCCAATGCTGCTGTAGTGTTTGTCACCACTAGCCTCCATGACTGTCACGCGTAACGCTGCCCTGAAAGAACTAAGTTGTCCCAGAACCTAGATGACATCTGTTCACTGTTGCCGTAAGATAGCACAGAAGTTAACATTTGAAGAGCACTTTATCTTTTTAAAGCAGCTTCACGCACTTTTTCTCAACGGAAGTATTATGATAGAAGTATTATCTTTCCCATTCTTTACATGCGGACTCATAAAAGCATTCAAAGCCCTCGATTTGAATACCAGCTCTACTACATGGCAGCTGGGTGATCTTGGTCAAATTATTTACTCTCTCTGAGTTCAGTACCCATGGGGAAAATAGTATCTATCTTAAAGGACTGCTAGGAGTGTTAAATGAGACAACCCATGTAAAGGACATGACACATAAGTGCTCAATAAAGGACAGTAACCTTTCCTATAGCCTCCTTAAATAATTTGTACACGATTTCTCAGCAAGTAAGCTGGTAAATTTAAGACTTAAACCCAGCTCTCCTGATTCCTTAATCTGTTTTCTTCTTACCACATCACTTTGGCAGACTGCCACATGCTACTGGGCACATAAATACATTCCGCCAATAACTGATCGCAAAATTTTTATAAGTAACTAATTTTAGCTTTGCGCAAAGGAAAAAAAATAGATCTAATTAACTTGGAGGGAAAAGGGGTTTGATATTATAAAATATAAATTACCCCCAAACCACAGGACAGGTTGTACCATAGCACTTCTGTAAAAACAGAAATTATGACAAGAAACAGAAAGTTCTCTCTGGGTTTATGAGGAACAATTGGAGAAAGAAACAAGAATGACTATGATTAAAGGAACTTAAGGGGTTTTTTTGGTAAACCAAACCACTGGGCAAAAAGATCTGTATTCCATTCCAAAATAAGTCTATCAAGGCTGAGACACATCTTTAAAAAAAAAAAGAGGCCTCAGTATGCTAACAACAAAACTTTTTCTCTAGTTCCTTTAAGAGTGGGATACATGGGAAGAGTGAGATAAATTGTCAACATAAACTGCCAACATTCATGGAGATCCTTAAAGACCATAAATGTTTAGATTTAGCATTAATAAACAGCATAAAGCAGTCTGACCAAAAGAGAAAAAGTTCTGTAAGTTTTATAACACGTGTTGAAAATATTTTGAAAATTACACGGCATAAAGTTATTACTCTGCTAATAAAAATGACTAATTTTTATCAAGTGATATACATAACGCCTTCCAGGACAAGTTCCAGATGACATTCAAAGAAGTTCACATTTTTAATAATCTCCAAGAACTTTCCTACTAAAGAGAAGACGGAATACCTCAGTCACATTCTGAACCTGTAAATTTCCGAAAGGAAACTCCAGAAGAGAGCTTGATCTGACATTGACAGAATAACACAAGATTTAACCAAGAAGGGTAAAAGTGGAGTGAATTTCGATCACAAAGCAGGTGAGAAGCTGATAAGAAGCTGCATCCCCATATCCTCCCCACCACAACTAAATTTCTTGCCCTCCTCAATTCAACATCTCTGCTGTTTCCTACAGAAACGTAACAAAACGTTCCTAACATTTCTCTGTGGTACTCACAGCATACTCCATTTATTATTTAGCGTTCATTAGGAGCCACTCAGAGACTAACTCTAAATTCTACACAGCATCCATTAAACACCAGGAGATAATGTGCTTCCTTCTCTAAATTCTCTCCTCTGACATAAAGTCTTTTCTATCACAAAAAATTTTTCAGAGAACACACATCCTTAGCCTAACTTCCCAATCTAGATTCTCCATAAAGATAGTCTGGTGGCTTTTCATTAATCCCTTTCTGGAAGTACAGAGGTCCTTATAACTAGGAAAAATCATTCATGATCAAGGGCCCTTCATTTAAATCTTGCTGACCTCACACCCCCCCAAAAAATTAGAGCAACAATAATCTTTCCAAAACTCATATGAGAATTCTAAAATTATTAAAGGAACATAGATTTGTAGAGTTTCCATCCAAGAACTAAGAATTTAGTCTGCTCTCCCTTAAAACAATTCTGTTACTGATTCTACATACTGTGGAAATACTTATTCAACCTAGAATGACCTCTAGGCTGATTATTTTTTTCGACAAAGAAGTCACAGAAATTAGGATCATGACACTAAATCCAATGAAAATAAAATGAGTAAGAACACTTAGTCCCCAAAGTTTCCAAGTTGGGAGAGAAAAGGAAAACATAATGGAGTTCCCAGAATGTTAACTTTTCATTTAAATAACTCAATATTTGAATGATTCCTACACACAGCTTTTTTAACTCTTAGTACATGCAGTAACTAACCTCCTAACCAAAGATAACAAAACTGTTCTGAAAGAGACCCCTTGGGTTTTCTCTGGATTCTTCCTAGAAAGCAAACTCTCTCGGGACAAATATCTGACTTCAAAATCTGAGCATCCTCTGCTGGACATTAACCATTCAACAGCAGAGTTGAAAGACGTCCACTGAGAAACAGGCTGAGGGGAAGGAGGAGAAATAAGTATCAACCAGAAGGCAAAGCGTACAGCAAACAAAATTTTCTATCAAGAAAGGAAAAGAAACTGTTACTGCTACTCTCGCTAAAATGATACAGACTTTGAAAAGCAAAACCAGCCACAAGATCGCATGGTCCCTTGACTTCTGAAGTCCCCAGAGACAGAATCTATATTCCTAGGAAGGAGGGATTACAGACAACCAAACGGCAAACCACTGACTGGTAAAATGAAAAAAACAAAAAAAAAGTGAACTGGTAAATGACAAAAAACGACATTTAAAGATCTGTCGGGGATATGGGGAAAAGTCACATCCCAGACCTCAGCCTCAGTTTCCCCACCCGAAAAAGGCGAGAATGTGACACTTCGCTCCGAGGAGCAAGAGGGCCTTGTTCTACATGCCTCCACCTACTCAAGGGTCCCTTCAAAGGCTGGACTCAGAGGGGATCCTCAGTGCAATTGAGTCATGACACCCAGAGCATTGGGGGCGGGGAGGGGGTAAGAGGAAAAGGGGGAGGGTCAAAGCGCGCAAAGCTCCATCCGTTCCTAGAAAGCGATTTTCCCCACACACTGGGGGTGCGACACCCGCCCTCGACCCCACATCCCCTCCCTACCGAGCCACACCGGGAAGCCCCAGCATCTCTCCCTCTTTCCGGCTTCTCCCTCAGCTCTCCGCCGCCTCTCCGACCGCGCCCCCGAGCCCAGCCGCGTAGCTCCTCCTCTGGCCGTGACTCCGCGACCGAGCCGCCCGCCCACCCGCCGGCGCCAAGGTCTTCGCAACCCGGCGGCGGAAGGATGCCGGGCCCGGCCTCCCAGGCTCCTCCGGGCCTACCTGCAAGGCGGGCGGGGGCTCGGTCGGCTGCCCAGCGGCTGGACTGAGCCACAGAGAGGAAGAAGAGGCAGGGAGGTAGCAAGGGATCCGCTCCACCGACCAGCGGGAGAAAGCAGCTTGAGCGCGCGGCCTCGCGGAAAAGTCAGGCTTCGACCCGGTGCCGCCGCCGCTCAGGAGACATCAAGCAAGAAGACGGCGCAAAAGATCACCGAATCCACGAACGCCCCAGACATCAAAGCAGGAGCGCCCGAGCAATCGTTCAAGGAACTACAGTCGAGCGCCGAAAAACAGCTCCGCTCCGACTCAAGGTCCGGCTCCTGTCCAAGGCATAAGTAAACAAGCCCAGATCAGAAGCCATGGAGTAAAGGAGCTTGTGCTTCTGCCATTTTCTGTGTTGGTTGCCGGCTGTCTTAGTTATTTAGAGAACCGAAGTTTTTATTGGGAGTGTTGAAGATCAAGTCATAGCACAATAACACGTTGTCTAACTATAGGTGGGCGACTGCCTTAGGGACTCGCAACATTATTTATCCCAATTGAGCAAATTTGGCTCTTAGTTTTCTCACAGAACAGTGAGGTGAATAAAAGATATACAGAAATATATATATGATATATATGATCGAGGCACGAAGAGAGAATCCAGACTGAGGAACAAAGTGAATAATGTCTATTTAAAGCTCCAATTTGGCTCCCATAAACATAGCAAAGAGAAGCTGGGAAAATTCAGGGTTGAGTGGTCTGACCTCAAGACAGGAAAAAACGTAATACACGTACTGCTTTCCTCTTTTGTTTCCCTCCAAAGGCCGAAACCATGGGTGTGCTTCTTACTAAATGAACAGACGTCTCTTTGGGTTCAGAACCTGTCAAAGTGTGTTGACATTTTTGTCGTCACAGTAGCTTCTTTCTGAAGTCTCTTAGTAGACAAACTAATATGCTTAGCGCAAATATGGATTAATATGTACACCCTGGGTGCGATTCAGTAAATCACATAGATCCCTACAAATATGGATTACCAAGTGTGGGCAATAACACAGTTTATCCTACCTCCTCCTAAGAAGGGGGGAGACTTGGAGAGTAAAGGTGTAAAATGGAAACAAGATAGTCCCAGCTCTTAAAGAGTTTATAATCTAATCAAAGTGAAAGACACCTCCCCATCCTTACAATATTAGCTTTATTTATAATTTATTGTAATTTTTTAAAAATCTCCTTTAAGTCAATGAAAATACTTAAGGGACAACTTGTATATATAATGGAGGATAAGACAGCACCCATAATATGAGGACAAAACACAGGGCTTTCAGGTAGCCCATGGCATAGTAGTTGAGTTTGGCAGCACTGGTTCTTGGTTTGGATCCCAGATGTACACCTACACAACTCATTAGCCATGCTCTGGTGGGGACCCACGTATAAACTGGAGGGAGATTGGCACAGATGTTGGCTCAGGGCTAATCTTCCTTGAGTAAAACAAAGAGGAAGATTGGCAAGAGATGTTGGCTTGGGGCAAATCCTCCTCAGCAAAAATACCCCAAAACACTGGGCTTTTGTTGTCTACCACTGTTTGAGGAAACTTTGTAAGTCAGTAAAAAATAAATAAATAAATAAAGATTTTTAAAAATTAAAAAAAAAAAAAGCAGCTGGCCCTGTGGGATAGCAGTTAAGTTCACACATTCCTCTTTGGCCACCCTGGGGTTCACCGGTTCAGATCCCGGGTGCAGACCTACACACTGCTTGTCAAGCCATGCTGTGGCAGGTGTTCCACATATAAAGTAGAGGAAGATGGGCATGGATGTTAGCTCAGGGCCAGTCTTCCTCAGCAAAAAGAGGAGGATTGGTGGCAGATGTTAGCTCAGGGCTAATCTTCCTCAAAAGAAAAAATAATAATTTAAAAATAATAATAATAAAATAAAGTCAGTAAGCATTATAGCAACGTTTATGAAAGTCTAAAACAAAAGAAAAAAATTAATAATCTGCTTCCAAAACACAAAGTTTTAATTTGTTCATGTTCCCCTGCAGTCCTTGGAGATATTTTACATAATTTTTTAAAGTTTAATTTAAGCTGAGATACAACACTGTTACTGTTTTGCATTATATCGTTTCCCTATTAAGGTCTTTAGTAGTTATTTTTAACAGTTGCATAATATTCCATTGAGGGGATATACTGACCATGCTCCCCATCGTTGAATTTGTATGTTGCTTCCAAACATTTTCTGCATAATAGGTATTGCTGCTCTTGGAAAGAGGCAGTTATAACTTTATTATTTATGATTGGGACCTATTGCACATAAACAAAAAGAGTAAGGAAGCAAGGTAGCTGTTTATTTCTCAGTCACGTAAAAGAAATCCAGAGATGTACAGCCTAGGGTGAGGTGTGGCCGTTCAGTGTCAGGGACCAGGCTTCTGTCTTGTTACTTTGACATCTTCAGCAAGAGGCTTTCATCTCAGGTCCGAGACAGCTGCTCCAGCTCTAGCCATCATGTCTACATTCCAACCAGCAGGAAGCTGAAAGAGGAAAGGCATGTCTCCTAGCCATAAGGACACATCTTGAAAATAGCACAGGACATTTCCACTTATATGCCACTGACCAGAATTTAGTCACACAGCCACACCTAACTGGGAATTAGCCTTTATCCTGGGCAGGCGTGTACACACAAAAGTCAGGGACAAATGGAAAAGGGGACAACTAAATAAGCAGTCTCTGTCACATTCCTGGAGCCAGATGAGGAGCGTGCAAATAGACTTTCCTTTGCTGTCATCCCAGGGCGGAGTTTCTACTCCTAGAATACATGCTCTAGAGAAGATTCCTTCTTGGGGAGGCGTGTGGGGCATAACTTTCTAGAGTTACAGCCCTCATTCAAATTTGACCCAAATAACAACATTATTTTAAACCTTGATTTCAGTGAGAAAAAACAAAGAAGCTAATTTCAAGGCTACAAGAAGTTTTCAGTTTTTCAAAAGCTGGAGGCTTTTGGGGGGAAAAACACCTGAAGGTTATGCAAATATGAATCTAAAATCATCATCTGAAAATGGAGATATACGAGCAGCTTAGGCTAGCCTGTGAAACCATGGAAAAGATGGCTTATTCTGCAGGCAGAGCTGTAGCTCTACAGGTAAATTTCTTTAGAGAGCCGTTTCTTTTCGAGTGTGGATTTAAGCTTCAGTGTGACAGCAAACTACTGCTTGTTCTTATGGAGAAATCCATTTGGACGGAAGAGTAGATCAGTAGATCGGGAGGAGAAACCCTCAAGTCTACAGGAAACTCCTCACATTGGACGAAGACCTGAAAAAAAGAAACCAGGTGGGCAGAAGTAAAGATCATCCTGGGATGTACCACTGATGCCTATATATTGGTGTTAAGACTCAATAACTCATTATTACTTTGATTGTTGATTATCGTATTCTGATAGGATTCTTCTGGGGGAGCTGCCCCCTGGAAGGTAAGATTTCATTTCCCCTGAGGTAGGGTGACCAACTGTCCCAGGTTGCTGAAGATTAAAAGGTTTCCCAGGACACAGGACTTTCAGTGCTAAAACTGTGACAGCTCCAGGCAAACTGGGACAGTTGGTCACCCACGAATGGACCTAGCCACTGTCAATCATGTGGAAAGAATTTGGAAAGTCTAAACCAGAAAAAGAGGATTGGGACATCTTGACCAGAGAAAATTGCCTGGGATGAAGGGTGAACAGAGGGAAAAGGAGAGAAGGGGAGGAATCTGTTCCTTATCTTGGCTCTGGACACTGAGAAATGTCTATCACACTCTAGGTGGTAGAAATCAGGTCTGAACCTAGGATGAGATAATTCCGTACCAGTACCATGAGTCATCTTGTTAGGAAGACCAGGAACAGGAGTCAGGCTTCAAGCAGCCAAAATGATGAGCCAGTTGCAGCTTTTGCTGTTGCAATTCTATTCTGTTCTTTTGTAGCCTGGTCTCATGGCACTGTGGAGTAATGTATACACTTTGGGCTGGATGGGAAAGGTAGAAGCAGTGTTGTGATGTGGGAGCAGCCCAGGGAAGGGGAGAGATCCCAGAACAGCAGGTAACCATTGACAGAATGATGGATGGCTCTTCCTTCTTTGGAATTATTGATATGGGATAAATTTCCAGTGGTGGAATTTATCAGTGGATTGAAGTGTATGAACATTTTAAGACTCTAAAATGACAAAGGAATCAGCCCTTCCATAAAGATAGCGGTATACATAAGGGTTAGAAAAGTCTCAACAAAATGATAGACTTTTAACGTTTGGCTGGGTAAACATGGAGATTCCTTTCAAACAGACTTACTGGAATTTACTAACCTATGATTTCAAGGTCTACTTTTCTTGCTCCTGTTTAGTAGCTGGAGATTTTTCTCTCACCCATTTGATTGTCACAAAGGGGGTCTTAGATGGTAGTCATAGAAAACAAAAAGCCTGTGAACTTGATGTTAGGGAAGTGAGGTGTCCCCAGCCTCCAGCTAGTCTTTCTCCTACCTTCCTTCATTGCCATGCTTACAACCAACACACTCCTGCTTGATTCTGAGTCCCTGATCTCTTATACCCACGATTTCATAAAATCTGGGTGGGATCTTGAGAGCACTATGTATGGGTCCTGAGGACATGTGCATGCACAATGGTTAAGACCCCTTGACTTCTTATTTTCTTGTCTTCCTCCTAACTTCCCCTCCATTGCCAGGGAAAGCGACTGCTGAGCCCGGTCCTTGAGTTGTTCTTGTTTATTGTTTCAGGGAGGAATACAATTGCAGTATGTCATCTGTCTAGCTTTTATTTCATCCCTCCTCACCTCTTATATGTCTTCACTCTGTGACCCCATTGAAATTGTGTTTTGCTTTTTGTCCCTAAATTAGATTAATTTGCTATAGATCCTTTACAGTCCAAGGATCAGGAAGGAAGCTCCATTTCTGTTCAGTTCATTTTAAACTAAGGATATGTTTATAGTCCCTCTTTTGCATAATTTGGAATTGGTAAACCACTGATGACCCAATATTATGGCTTTCCCTTAATATATCCTGGGATTTTGCTGTCTTGAAACATCTAAGGGCAAATCTGGAAAACTCCTCTGCTGGCCAGATGGAGTCATCTACAGGAAGATGAGGCTTACATAAGACAGTCAAGACAAATCCTTGACTCTTTCCCGAAATGGTACTAGGAAGACACTATAAATTAAATCCACCATAAGGAACTCAAGAGAAGATTTCTCAGGTACTTATAAAAAGCCTCTATAAGCAAACCTTTTTGGCAATTTGGAAACACAGACCTTGAGCCCTCCCCTAGATCATTTTGGGGGAAAGTCTGAGCATGGACTGAAAAAATCCTGGCCTCTAAAAATCCAGGTCAAAAGGAGATTAAAGGAATAAATGTGAACAGTTATTCTGTGGAATTATTAGGAAAAATAAACACTGCCAGCCAATGTTCAGTCAGATCAGCACTTAGAAATTATCCTTGGTGTGCAAGTAATAGACTTGAAATTGCTTTTGAAATCTCTCCAAGACTGTCCCTCCCATTCAGGATCATGTCACCGGCTAGTGAGTTAAGTTGTAAAAACTCCAATTTTCCTTTTTTTTTTTTTTTGAGTAAGAGTAGCCCTGAGCTAACATCTGCTGCCAGTCCTCCTCTTTTTGCAGAGGAAGACTGGCCCTCAGCTAATATCCGTGCCCATCTTCCTCTACTTTATATGTGGGACATCTGCCACAGCATGAGCCAAATGGTGCCATGTCCGAACCCGGGATCCGAACCAGTGAACTCCAGGCCGCCAAAGTGGAACGTGTGCACTTAACCGCTGCACCACCCGGCCAGCCCCCAATTTTCCTTTAACTTAGTTTTTTAAGGCTAAAATTCTAGGCACTTTCCAAGATCACCCTCCACCTTGCCACTTAAGATACATAGCTGGCAGTAACCTTTTTCTTGTGCAATAGTCATAATAGAACCAAAATACCCACCTCAGGAAACTTGGCAAGACTGTTAAGAGTTAAAAGATTGTCTTAGGAGGGAGACAAAGCATACTTGGGTCACAAGTTAAACTTTACAGAGAAAAAAAATGTAACAGGACACCTCTGTTGCACAATGAATAGAGCTAGTTTCCAGTCACCTCTTCATCATTCACTCCTATCTCAATGACATCATTGTACATATTAAGCTCAACATCCTGCCAAATGGAACCCACTCTTTTATAGAGTAGGATGCTGATGGGAAATAGCATTTGGAGTAGAAATAAACAGCAGATAATAATCCATAATTGTTTTTAATCTTGAGGATGAGTCACCCCTAATTTATTTCCAAATTTCTTCTGTCATCAGCTGTTCATTTCTTTACTTTGAAAATCACCAGATTAACACTGCCAGAGGCAGGTAGGAAATGAGCCAGCAGGACAATTCAGAGGTATCACATGGTGAGTGGCTGAGAGACTGCGGACAAGACAATCCTCAGGAAAGTCTCTTTTTTGTCCCAGCAAGGCACCAATGTGTGAACCTGATTAACACTTTCATTATTCCAATCAGGTTATTTTTGTATCAGTATAATTTTAGAACAAGACTTGGTGGGGGGTTGTTTATTCCCTGGGAAATTCTGTCCATCACTTGGCACACAAGATATTCAAGTAGGTCTAACTCCAGAATTCATTTAAACCAAGAAATTATATTCCTTTTACCTCTCCTTTTTAATACTTTCACATGCCTTCTTTATTTCCTAAATCTTCCTTCTGTGCAAGGAATTTCAAAGCAGAAAGGTCAAACGGACATTCTAACATCATGATCATAAGAAATGCGATCTCTTTAGATGTCAGCTGTCAAAACCTGGGTGAATCGCCTCTGTCTACCAATCTATCAGGGTCTTTAGATCTCCTGTAAAGTGTAAGCTTGCTATTTTGTTTATATTTGACTTGTCTTCTTTAAGCTGATTGGGTTTTTGTTTTTTTTTAAAAGATTGGCACCTGAGCTAACAACTGTTGCAAGTCTTTTCTTTTCCTGCTTTTCACCTCAATCCCCCAAGTACAGAGTTGTATATTTTAGTTGTGGGTCCTTCTAGTTGGGGCATGTGGGACGCCACCTCAGCATGGTCTGATGAGCCATGTTTGCGCCCAGGATCTGAACAGGTGAAACCCTGGGCCGCTGAAGCAGCGTGTGTGAACTTAACCACTTGGCCACGGGGCTGGCCCCTGATTCGGTTCTTAAACCCATTTAGCCTCTAACGCCTCCTCAGGGTTGGAGATAGGACACTGGAGTCCAGATGTTCTCCCTAGAACTAGGCCCAAGTCGTAGTCCGATTATTGCAGAAAGACTGGAGATGCACGTTGCAGACTGCCCCAATAGCGTCTTAAAACACAAAGCTGCAAACTCATATTGGTAGCCATTTACTTGTCAGAAGACCATTCCCCAACTTTAATTTTTTTACACTTGCCTCAGATTATGCCTATATAGGCAGCACAGTAGAAAAGCTAAAATACTATCCAAATAATTCAGGACAAACAATATAATTTTCATTTGAAATCTCTAGATAATTGAAACCAAAAGAAGTCTTCTGGCTAGATGCCATTTTCCCCTTTGCTTTGATTTCGTAGGACAACCATAAATGTCTGCAACCAGTGAGCTTTCAAATGAGTGGTGCTCAACCTGCAGTCCAACAGATAGTAAGGAATTCTTGTCTTGGTTTTGGTTTAGTTAATAAATTTGCAAATGAATCAAGATATTCTGGCATGGTCTCAACCCTTCTAAAATACCCAGATTAAATGTCAGTTTGTGACAAGTGTCCACACACTCAGTCATGCTAGATGGTGGAACTGTGTGGGGGGTGGTGAGGGGGAAAGTTTGTCACGACTCCTTCTGAAACTTCTGAAAGTTCCTCTCCCCCTCCTTCACATTAGCTAAAATGAGTGAGCATCAGCTCCTGACGGATGCGGTCAGCCTCTAGGTCCAGGGACTCCATGTGCTCATATTCTTCCTCAGGGGGCTGTTCCATGGGTCCTGTCACTGGAGAGGACCAAACATCCATCCCATGCTCCAAGGAGATGTTATGGAGGACACAACAGGCCAAGATGATGTGGCTGGACTTCTCCGGTGAGTACTGCAGAGCCCCCTTGGATCCATCCAGGCAGCGGAATCGGGAGCAGAGGGTTCGGAAGGTCTTCTCAATCACGCTGTGAGTTGCAGAATGGGCCATATTATAGCGATATTCAGCTGGAGTTTCAGGAATGTGCAGTGGGGTCATGAGCCAGGTGCGGAGAAAGAAGGAACTGTCACCTGTGGGGAAGGCCCAAAGAAATCATAAATCATTATAACTGGGATACAAATGAAAGGAAAATCCAGGAACATGTACTGGGAACAGACAAGAAAACACAACAGCTTCCAGAGCCAAAGCGTACCAGAAAAACCAAGAGGGAAATGCTGTGGTAGAGAAGGCATGCCAGTGTCATGAGCAGGAAGACATGAGTCTTGGCTGGGAATATCCTTGGTTAAAACCAACAGACAAAAACGGCTCATAGCTAAAGAAAGTCAAGTCTGAAAGAATGTTCCTAGGAAGGAGGTAAAGGCGCTGGAGGAAATAAAATTTCTGGATTTTCTGAATTCAGATATTGTTCTCTCACAAAAGATTAGTAAAAACCTTCACACAGCAAGCCAACCTTCAAAATCTCTAAAGAGCGAGAGTGCAAGAGAGATAAAAGAGAATTCTGCTAGGAGATCTCAAACACTTTGGAGGAAAATGTCTAACTTTACCATTAAAATGTCAGGTCTGAAAGCACTACCTAGGGATTTCAGAGTATTTCACGGACAATAATCATTTATTCTCCCAGTAATAAGAAAAATAAAAGTCTCAGCATCTGTGGCAGAGATCAGAACTCAGGTGTTCTGCCCCACTAGATATTATATACACTAGAACAACGCCTTTGTAATAAAGGAACTGTTAGAATTCCACATTAACAAGAACAGCATAAATATAAGGATGCAAACAGTAATCGTCAGTGATAAGGAAATAAAATCAGAAGTCAATTAAAATAATATACACGAGGCATTTCCCTCAGGCGACTTCCTTATCAAATGATCCTGGGGAGTGCTAAAAACAAAACAAAAACTGGGGCGCAATGTCCTATTACAACAGTATAATGTTTCTATAAGGTTTAATTGTCCTGACACTACATCTGGCAGATGAACTGTCTCACACAGAGGCACAACTGCCTAGAAATACAGACAGGCCCTAGGAGTACCAAGTTGCACAATCGCTGTGTTCCTGACCTACCATCAATTTTGGTAAATAGCTATGGTCTGTTCAAAGAGTGCTAGACATTGTTCCAAAACATATAGGACTCCTTTGTTTTAGAGGGTTACATTTCTAAGAACTGGATTAACTTTAATTACAAAGTTATTTTACTGAGATGTAGTTGACATATAACACTGTATCAGTTTTAGATGTACTGGATTAACTTTTTTTTTTTTGAGGAAGATCAGCCCTGAGCTAACATCTACTGCCAATCCTCCTCTTTTTGCTGAGGAAGACTGGCCCTGAGCTAGCATGGACCTCAGCAAAAAGAGGAGGAAGACCGGCCCTGAGCTCACATCCATGCCCATCTTCCTCCACTTTATATGTGGGACACCTACCACAGCATGGCTTGCTAAGCAGTTCCATGTCCGCACCTGGGATCCAAACCGGCAAACCCCAGGCCGCCAAAGCGGAATGTGCACATTTAACCACTGAGCCACTGGGCTGGCCCCACTTTTTTTTTTTTTTTTGTAGGGAGAGATTGGCCCTGAGCTAACACCTGTTGCCAATCTTCCTCCCCTTTTTTTTTTTCTCCCCAAAGCCCCCGGTGCGTGGTTGTATATCCTAGTTGTAAGTCCTTTGAGTTCTATGTGAGCCACCCCCACAGCATGGCAACTGACAAACAGGTGGTGTGGTTCTGCGACCACGAAACGAACCTGGGCCACTGAAGCAGTGAGAGCACCGAACTTTAACCACTAGGCCATCAGGGCTGGCTCTGGATTAACTTTAAGTATCTAACAAGCCTCACAAAGTTTGCAAATTTTATATTCAGCTGACTTCCCTGCCCCACCACCCCCAAGTACAACCTATTTTAATTGAACTCATCCCTACTAAATATTAAATTTAAGAAACTGATGTTGTAAATAATAATGAAAATAATATCTATGACTCACTGAATATCTAACATGTAGGAGGCACCATGCTGGGCACTTTAAAAATATTAACTCTTGGGGCTGGCCCTGTGGCTGAGTGGTTAAAGTTCCATGTGCTCCACTTCAGTGGCCTGGGTTCACAGGTTCAGATCCCGGGCAAGGACCTACTCCACTCATCAGCCATGCTGTGGAGGCATCCCACATACAAAGTAGAGGAAGACTGGCACAGATGTTAGCTCAGGGCAAATCTTCCTCACATGCACACACACAAATTCTCTCTTATTATCCCATCCCAACTCTGCTGGATTAGATATTATTGAACTCATTTTACAAATGAGAAGATCAAAGAGATGTCAGCCATCCTTTGATATGTCAGGCAAAGGAAGGAGCTAGTCACTAAATGCTAATGGCAGACTCAGAGTTGCCAAAACAATGGCGTAATGCTGTAAAAGAGAATAATACAAACATTTAAGATGAATGCCATGGCATGGAGTTACTAAATGATATCTGTTAAACATTTCTCTAAGAAACAGTATGGGCCTTAAACGGGGAAACCTACAGGACAAGCTAATTAAAGTAGACCTTTTATAAAATGCTCCATCGTCATTAACTGGTCATAATCCAAGCACCACTGGCAGACAGACACATGGGAGGGGATTAGGATCAGAATTGCTAAACAGATTACAATTGCTTACATGATCAGTCATCCATAAGACATTCTGGCAGATCTTACCCAAAGCTGCTTAACAGGACTAGGCCAGGAGCTGAAGAAGTAAGGACTCAGGCTGAATTGTTTGCAGGAAGAGGTACATTTAGAGAAGAAGAATTAGGTAATACACTCTGAAGGGACAGATGAGAATGAGGACACGAAGGGATGACACCCATGGCGAAAATATGCTAAAAAAACCCAAAGGGGAATCACAGCTAATTCTAGATTTGGCAAATCTAGAACTATTCCACAAATCTGACAGTGTGAAGACATCAGCCATCTTCTCTCTCTCTCTCTTTTTTTTTTGGTGAGGAAGATTGGCCCGGAGCTAACATCTATTGCCAATCTTCCTTTTTTTTCTTTTCTTTCTCCCTGAAGCCCCAGCACATAGTTGCATATCCTAGTTGTAGGTCACTCTAGTTCTTCTATGTGGGATGCTGCCACAGCATGGCTTGATGAGTGGTGCTAGGTCCACACCCAGGATCTGAACTGGTGAACCCCAGGCTGCCAAAGGGAAGCACATGAACTCAATCACTCAGCCACAGGGCTGGCCCCTTATCTCTTTTTCACTTTTTGGAGGGGAAGATTCACCCTATGCTAACATCTGTTGCCAATCTTCCCCCTTTTTTCTTCCCTTCCCCACCAAAGCCCCACTACATAGTTGTATATAGTTGTAAGTTCTTCTAGTTCTTCTATGTGAGCCGCTGCCACAGCATGGCTACTGACACACGAGTGGTGTGGTTCAGTGCCCAGGAACGGAACCTGGGCCACTGAAGTGGAGCACACTGAAGATTAACCACTAGGCCATCATGGCTGGCTCTCTCTTTTTTTAACATCTTGTCATTCCTCACAATCCTGCTAATCTTCTCCTGCATTACCCCACTGTCCACACATCCTCCAGAGACCAGTGTTTTCCAAACTTAACTATTTGTCCAAATCATTTAGGGCACCTGTTAAAAATGCATGTCTAGATTCTTTCCTTGAAGATTCTCATTCCAGAAGTTTTTTTTTTTTTTCTTTCTTCTTTTTCCTTCTTCTCCCCAAAGCCCCCCAGTACATAGCTGTATGTTTTATTGTGGGTCCTTCTAGTTGTGGCATATGGGACACCACCTCGGCATGGCCTGATGAGCGGTGCTAGGTCCGCGCCCAGGATCCGAACTGGTGAAACCCAGGCCACTGAAGCAGAACGCACGAACTTAACCACTCGGCCATGGGGCCAGCCCCTCATTCCCAACATTTGAAGTGGGGCCCAGTGGTGTATATTTTTAATAAATTCCCCAGATGAGTCTTTTGATCTGGAAAATTTGTGAAACACTATACTGGTTCAGGGGTCTTCAAACTACTTTTCCTGTTAGAGCTCATGGAGGCTTTCCAAAGGGTATGTACAAGAACTGATAGTACTAAGGTAATCTATTTCACATGTGTATGCTTTCCCAACATCCTTAGTGTCTAGCATGTGCCCTGGTACCAAAACTGGCCCTAATAAACATTTGTTAAATGTTGTTACAATATCCATTTCTCCTACTTCCACTCTTCTTGTAAAGAGAGGAATCAGAGATGTATATAAAAATTGGTCACAGCTTTCACTTTTCAACTATGTCCTGTAAACAACTAAAAAAACTACTTTAAAGCTATCATTCCAACTGAATCTGGGGTCCCAAGGAAGGAAAAGAAAATCAATTAATTCCTAAATGACCTTAAAGTGCTAACAAAAGCAATATTTGAGGGCTAGCCCTGTGGCATAGTGGTTAAGTTCAGCGTGCTCTGCTTCAGCGGTCCGGGGTTCAGGGGTTCAGATCCCGGTGCGGACCTAGCACCGCTCATCAAACCATGCTGAGGCGGCGTCCCACATAGCACAGCTAGAAGGACCCATAACTAAAATGTACAACTGTGTACTTGGGAGCTTTGGGGAGAAGAGGGAGAAATTAAAGAGAAATAACTCCCGAGTGTCTATTACATGTTAAACGCTGTGTTGTGTTATGTGCATGTGCAGTGCAGATATGATTAGTGGTTTTGAAAGAGAGGTCTTCCAATCTTTAATGCATCTTTTCATCTCTCAATAATATGTTGTAGGGGCCGGCCTGGTGGCTGAGTGGTCAAGTTCATGCGCTCCGCTTTGGCAGCCCAGGGTTTCACTGCTTCAGCTCCTGGGTGTGGACCTCGCACCGCTCATCAAGCCATGCCGAGGCAGTGTCCCATGTAGCAGAACTAGCAGGACCTACAACTAGAATGTACAACTAGGTACTGGGAGGTTTTGGGGAGAAGAAAAAAAAAAGAGGAAGATTGGCAACAGATGTTAGCTCAGGGCCAATCTTTAAAAAAATAATAGTAATATGCTGTGGGGCTGGCCCAGTGGTACAGCGGTTAAGTTCACACATTCCGCTTTGGGGGTCTGGGGTTCACCAGTTCAGATTCCGGGTGCGGACATGGCACCGCTTGGCACGCCATGCTGTGGTAGGCATCCCACATATAAAGTAGAGGAAGGTGGGCACAGATGTTAGCTCAGGGCCAGTCTTCCTCAGCAAAAAAGAGGAGGATTGGCAGCAGATGTTAGCTCAGGGCTAATCTTCCCCCCCCCAAAAAATAATAATAATATGTTGTTGTATACAAGATAACCCTTATCCTATTGCTCACTTAAGAGCAGTACTTTAAGAAAAACAAACAAAAAAACCCCTACGCTGTCAGGCTCAAGGGTTTTATGACTCTTAACTAACTGTATTCCTCACAGCTGTACAGTCACCCCACTTTGCACTATCCCATATTGAATGGATTCTTGTCCTACTCATATCACTAAGCCAGGCTTTGCGATGGCACTTGGGCAGATCTGTAACTGAGTTCCTACAAGAACTGTGTAAGTGCACTGTCTCCTATCATTTTCATAGAGACATCATAGTGACAATCACCAATGGCAAAAATCCTATCTCATACTTGTACAATACTTTATAGTGAACTTTGATATATGTTACTTAATCTTAACAATAGGTATTACTGCTGTTGGTATTATTTTCACCATTTTACAGATGATAAAAATTAAAGCTCAATTGTATGGATGTCCTATATTTAACCAGATCTCTACCAGTAAGTATTTCAACTGTATTTAAAGGGAATGTTTCTGTAGGGTTGTTGTTTGCAACTACAAAACACCGCTGCAATACAAATTCTTGTATGCAATTTTGTTTTCCATCACCAATGTTCATATTTATGAACATGTACCTCCAAGATAAATTCTTAGAAGTGGAAGGCCTGGGTCAAATAATATGTTTTTAAGTTCTAATAAATGTCTTTAAATGTTGATTAAAAAAAATTAAGGCTCAGGGCCAGCCCAGTGGTGCAGTGGTTAAGTTGGCACGTTCCACTTCGGCGGCCTGGGGTTCGCTGGTTCAGATGCTGGGTGCGGACCTATGCACTGCTTGGCAGGCCATGCTGTGGTAGGCATCCCACGTATGAAGTAGAGAAAGATGGGCATGGATGTTAGCTCAGGGCCAGTCTTCCTCAGCAAAAAAGAGGATTGGTGGTAGATGTTAGCTCAGGGCTAAGCTTCCTCAAAAAAAAAAAAAAATTAAGGGGGCTGGCCCCGTGGCAGAGTGGTTACGTTCCCGCGCTCTGCTGCAGGCGGCCCAGTGTTTCATCAGTTCGAATCCTGGGCGCGGACATGGCACTGCTCATCAAACCACGCTGAGGCAGCGTCCCACATGCCACAACTAGAAGGACCCACAACTAAGGATATACAACTATGTGCCGGGGGACTTTGGGGAGAAAAAGGAAAAAAAAAACCTTTAAAAAATAAAAAATTAAGGCTCAGAGAGTTCTCATCTCAGGGCTCATTAAAAAAAGGACAGAACTGAGACGCAGGTCTATAGACTCCCATGTTGCATTCTACTCTGCTACATAATTTTCCTATGGCTATAAAATGAAGCATTTACATCTGCCAACTTACCAAGCAGCCAGCTATCTTTGTGCATTCCAGCTTCAAACTGACTGCTGAGAGAAGACTGCTGCAGCACAGCATAGTCCTGGAGGCTGCCCGGCCAGTTTGTCTCCACAGTCATTAGAGCCCCTCTGATGTCACACACCATCAGGCAATTTAAAGAATGCAGACCTTTGCGGTTCACATAGGAGAGGTCTTCAGCATTTGGCGCCTTGATTGCCACATGGATACAGTCAACCACCCCTATTACCCCTGGCATCCCTGCCAACTCATAGAACTCATCCTTCAGAGCCTGCATGGAGGACTCATCAGCTGGAAAGTGAATGAACTGTGAGGCTCTTTCCACAAGTGCTTCGGTGACATTGGCAACACATCGACTCATCGATGCCTGGCTGATACCAATAGCATCTCCCATTCGAGTCTGGAAGGAACCTGAGGTATAGAAGCCCAGGGCTGCAAGGATCTGTGTCTCTGGGCTAATAGCCCTGGATCTCTGAGTAGGTCTGGAAAGACTTGTCCCCAGGAGCTCCACCAAGTAATAAATGAACTGTCGAGGAAACCCATACATGGACATCAAGTATTCATCTGTCACATCATCCAGCTTAAAGCGGTCTAATGTCCGGTGACCTCGGCCATACAGCAAGAGATCACAGTCAAGCACTGTTATCGGTATAGCCATGGTACACGCAAATGCTGTCTCTCCTTTCCTCTGCTACTTTTCCTGAACCCTTCCCAGCGAAGATGTTCGTGCAAGAAGATATTTAAGGAAGTGTCAGAATTCAACAGCTAACCATCAGTTAAATGGCTCTGGCATTTATAATCTTCTCTCTGTAAAGGTTAAAAGAAAAAAAATTAGAAACCTACCAAAGACTTTAAAGGGATTCAAAGGCTACCCCAACTCCTTTTCTCAAATTTTCATTTTGTGCAAGCAAGAGCTGCAATACCTGTAACTTTGGGTCTTTCTCCACCAACTCATGGCTGCATGACAGCCTTGCTTTGGTTTAAAGGATAATGGGAGCTGAATTTCGGTGGCTCATTTAATGCCTGGCATTTGAACTGGGAAGAGCAAAAGATTAATGGAGGTCACGGCACAATTATCCACAAGGGAAAAGAGGTCTGCTCCTAACTATACAGGCCACGAAGCAGCTGACATAAGTCATAACTAGCCGGGGCAGGGATTAGTCACGGCGGGTTTCATTATCCACAGCCCTCTGGCTCCACAAGTACCGGATGGATGTGCGGGGTGCTCAAACCAGTCTAGCAAGGGAGAAGGGGGCAAAAAAATGCCCGCAACCCAGCCTGGTGGACGCAGATTGTGTGTTCTAACAACAAGCTTTCCTCTACTCCCAAGAAATCCAAATCGTGAGGCTGAGGGCTAGGAAGTAAGAAAGACTAGACAGGTTCGAAGGAAGGCGCGAAAGAAGAGGCTGGGAGAGCAAGGGTTGGGAAGCCACTCCGCCGCTTTTAAAAGGCACCTGAGAAACGCATACGGAAGTCTGACTGCAACGGCCACTCAAAGTCAGGCAAGGCCCGTCACCCACCTCTCGGCGACTGCCAGGTTACCAGCCGCCCTCCCCGCCCTCCCAGCCGGGTGGGCCCTCCTCCGGAACCGGCGCGGCTCCCCAGCGGCCACGGCGTCAGCGCAGGCACCGCCCCCTCCGCGTCAGCGCCCGTCCCACGCCGCGTCCTCACGGCCGCTGCAGCCGCGACCTGCGGTTCGCCGGCGCACATTCCACATGCGGCCCAAATGTGATCGCTCTTTCAAAAAGACCCCTGTGTAAGCCTTTATTTTCTTCCTAGGCCCTTGAAAAAATCAGTGAAAAAGAGTCATATGGAAAGGAAGTCAACTTTGATGGGAATTTCGAAGATAAAGGAGAGTAAATACGGCGTCCATGTTGTAGCGAAAGTGCGGCTGAGGTTAGGCAGCTGTATTTCCCCCATGGCCCTGTCCCTCGCCCTCCGCCTTCACCGAGCGGATGAAAACAAACACTAACGATGGCGGCGCCGGGAAGCGAGTGGCTGCTGGGCTTAAGGCAGGAGTGACCGCTTGAGCTGTGACGGGAGCCTGGAAGAGCGCCGGTCGACGTGAGTGCGACAACTCGCGCAGTCCTGGAAGCGAAACACCCGGGGCCTGCGAGCCACGAGCCTGCCGAGGCGTGAGGTTATCTCTCTGTGACCCGTGCTGTCACTGCAGCTCCGGAGCGCGGAGCCCTCGGCCAGGAGGCGCAGCTGGCCGGCCCCAGGCCCCGGCCTCCGTAATGAGAGCTCCGAGACACTCTCTGTGTCGCAGCTTCGCAGGTACTCACTTTTTGGGGGGATACCCCCAGATCTCTCAGCGCCCCCGGGTGGGAGGCTATGGATCTGCGGCCTGTCGGGACCTCCTTGTGAAGCCGAAGTGGGTCAGCCACAGTCGGGCCCCCTGAGCTTTCTTGGGGGAGGTCGTGTTGGTTGTAGGCCCCATTGGCCCTTGATTGTTCCTAGTCTTTACAAAGGTCCCCAGAGCTTTCGTGTCTATTTTCTTAGCTCTTTGGGTTAAGCCGTAAGGCTTTTGGGAGGTAATTTGGGGGGCCATAACTCCGGGGTTGGGTAACAATACGAGTGAGGTAGGTTTTCATTCAATCAAGATTTGTTGAGTGCCAAATATGTACTCCGCGTAGGTGAGGGTGACTGTTGACTAGTGACAAAAGGGACACAAGGTTCACGACTCTCTTCTTACTGGCAGTGGAACGACCCGTGGGAACCTGCGATCCATTCTCATTCAATAAATCTCTCGGTAAGTGGCTAAGCTCCTTCTTGGGTTCATCGCTAAGTCAGCTCAGTTTTCGCTTTCCCAGTCAGTTAGTTCCCAGTTTGCCTGGTCAGTTCGGCCTAGCATTTTCACTTTTAGCATGTTTTTCTCTTCTGGCCATCCCACAGCCAGAGAGAAAGACAGAGAAAGAGGTCAGACTCAAAAAATTAACTTCCAGGTTTTTGTGTATTGTTTTATGAGTGTTAGTCCTTTTCACGTGTGGATATGTGGCTCCAGCTAGATAAGTTTTTTTGTTTTTGGCTCCATTTTTCGGCTCAGCAGAAGTCATAAATGCTTGTGGAATGGAATCTTGAGTTAGTATTTTTATTACACAGCGTATGATGAGTAAGTGCTGAAGCAAGTGTCATATATACTGATCTGTATAGTAAGATGCCTGTAGTTAATTCCTGCATTATTTGAAAATTGTACCCCTTTGGGTATAAAGTTAAGAAGGCTATGGCAACTTTCGAGATTTGCGTTTCGTAAAAACTGCAGACCACTGGATTTTCCATTACTGTGCTTACACCTAAACGGTTCTTATTGTATATTATATTTTTTTCCCTCAAGAGTAGATAGTAAAATTGAAGCAGAACTACAGATTTTCAGCTACTAAACACTCCAAATTAAATTGTTTTATTTGAGGATTAAGAATCAGCTGGAGACAGTTGAGTCCTACCATATAAGCATACTGGAATTGTACTGTATGGAGGTGGGGGCAAGAAATCTCTTTTTTTTCCATTGTCTTTCCTGCCCCCATCCACCCAACTGCATTAGCTTCTGACCTCCGTGACTCAGAGAACGGTTCATGTGACCTAAATGCAAGAAGAAGCCTGAAACATTATCTTTTGAGCTTCCAAAGACCCAAATCTTACTACGTAAGTGATTTTTCCAGGATAATTTTGACTATTTAGAATGTACCCACTGCAGAATTTATTGCACCCACACAATAAGGTGCATTCCCAATACTCTGCAATTATGTTTTGCTCAAGTGGGAGTGGAAGGTGTTTATTTTTCTTTTTAAACACTTTTTACTTTATTATAGGAAAGATGAATAATTACATTCATAACACTGTGGTTGAAGTGCTGCTTAGATTATGAAGAATGAAGAGTGCAACTAAAACATTTCTCACTGTTATGACCCATTATTATTCAACTTGTTTTTTTATTTTTATTTTTTAATGGAAGAAAAGTACGTATATAGATTCACTGATTACGAAATGCAGGCTATTCAGATAATGTTTGAGCTACCATATTGCTTAAGACTTTTTTGGCTCATGTGACCTGAGAGTCTTATAATATGTACACTTTACTAAAAGTTTATTCTTGAACAAAGCTTGCCTAAACTTTGTGTGTGGATGATTTGGAAATCATTTCCAGCTTGGAGTATTGAGCTCAGTAAGATGAATATCCATAAGGCACCATTTTTACATGCATGGATTTAATAGAGGAAATGGTGCATGGGATTGTGTTGGTCCTTGCTTCCTCTAGTCAAAGTGCTGAGACCAATAAAAACTGCAAGAAGTCCCTGATAGGATAAAGGCAGTGTAGCCAGAAAGAATGCAAAGGAGGCTATCTAGTCCTTTCTGTCCAGGGGAATCAAGGAACTTTTCTTAAAGTTTGGGTTTTAGATCTTAAAAAGATTTTAAATCCTTAAAGAGATTTTAAGCTCATTTTAAATAGTTGATTTTAACTGTAGAGTAAACGTGGGCCAGTTTATTAGGAAAATTCTCTAAATTCCAGTCTCGGTGGCACAGGAAATTTGTCTTATCCCAGTGGTATCCTGCATATGGCCTTGGTTACAAAAGAAGGGATAAGATTGTGAATCCCACTTAGAAGAATAACTCAATTAACACGCACAGTTGACTGTTGGTCAATAGTATCTTCTTAGTAAAAATAAAAGTAAATAAAGAGTTTATAGAAGTAATAACTTAGTATTGTTATTTTGGAAAATGCTGCTTTCATTTTTGACTTTTGATTCATACAGATGTGAAAGAAATACAGAGTTAAAAGTCATTTTGTATTATTTGCAGTCTTAAAGTTTTTTTTTTTTCCTCCACTTCTTTCCATATTGCCCACAGCTACTAGGTCAGTAGGAGAAAGATAATGTTGAGAAATTCTTGTTGAGATGTAGATGTCCTATTTAAAATATAAGCTTAAGGGTGTTTTTACTAAACCCTTAAGGTATTTCTGTTGGAATTTTCAAGAAATCGGATGTTGGCCTTATTTATTCTTTGGACTGGTTTTTAAATTGTTCCTAGTTAATTAAGCAAGGCTTTTGTCTTTATTCTAACCTCCTATTTTCTTTTGATTTATTTTACTTTCTTGTTTCTTAAGTAGAGAACTTGTCTTTTTTAATTATTAAAGCATTTAAGGCTATACGTTTTCCTCTGAATTCTCCTTTTGCTGTGTCTTATTTGTTTTGATGTAAAATAGTCTTCATTTTGTTAATTTCTGGAGAGTTTGTAACTTTGGTTTTTATTTCAATGTTTATTACAAAAAGCTTCTTAATATATATATGGTTAACTTTTTATTGTATGTTTCTAGTTTACTGGATTGTGGGCAGTAACATCTTGGACATTTTTTCTTACCGTCAAGACCGTGATCAATTTATAGTGTCCCTTGACCCTAAGGAGAATGTGAAAGATAGAGGTAGATAAATAAGAGCTTTATTGAGGATCTCCTATGTGGCAAGTACCTTTTACAGAAACTGTCTCATTTAATCCTCACCCCAACACTGTGAGGTAGGTATAATTTTTGCCATTTTATAAGAAAGGATCTGAGGTACAGAAAGATTGAGTGACTTGCGTCATATACTTCTACATATATATTAGGCTTGGTTATATTATTCAGATCCTCTATATTTTTGCTTATATCAAATTGAGCTGTGAAAGAGGTATGTTGAATCTTCAGATAAATTTTGATCTTATGAAGCTCTCCTAGTATCTCTAGGAATTTTTGCTTCATTGCTATATGGCTTATATATAAAGGTTTATGGCTATTATATTTTCAGAGATTATTTTATCATTATTCAGTGTCTCTTTTAATCCCATTTCATCACTTTTGGCCTGGAATTCTGTTATAAATATTGCCACATCTGCTTTCTTTTTCTTTCTTTCCTCTTCCTCTTTTTTTTTTTAAACTGAGTATACCTCTGCTTATTTCTTTATTTTCAAACTTTCTTAGTAACTCTTTTAGGTAGGAAGACTATTTCAATTGTCTGGTCAACAGAAAAATTTCAGCTTTTCTGTTCTGTTTCTCATTGTCTACAAAGAATTTTCTAAATCGAAAAAAGGATCTCTATAATTTAACAATAACTCTGATGCCTAGAAAGTGGAGAAATTACTCTTTTATCCTATTTGCACTTGAACTTGTACTTAACTATTTTTTTCTTGTTAACTGTTCCTGATTTTCCATATTGGGGTTTTAAGCCTGAATCCAAAACATTAAACAATTCTATGTTAAAAATTGGAGAACATAGAAATTATTTTTTTAGTAATTGATGCTAACTTTTCTGAGTTTTAAGGGCTAGAGATATCATCTGAAGTCATTTTTATATAATCTCTTGCCAAATTATTCAGTTGTTTCTTTGAAATTATTTGCCCTTTGTTTCCTTTTTTGAGTGTGTTGCCTTAATTCGGTGTTATCACCAACTCCCTTCTGGATTACTGAAATAGCTGCTCTCTGGTCTGTTTCTAGTCCCTTTGCTTCATCTCCCCCTCTCTATATTCAGATTAATGTCCCTAAATCTTTACCTACAGAATAATCTGCATTGACTCTCTGCTAAGCTACTACTAGAGTCTCTTTTGCTCACTTTCTTGACTCCCTAGTAATCTGGCCAGACCATACTTATCCATTTTATTTTTCTTTACCCCTTCATATGAAAATTCTCAGCTATGCCTTTCCTAATTTTGCTTCCCCCCTATTCTTTCTCCTCTCCCTCTGGGACTCCAATTACGCATATGTTAGGCCTTTCCGTGTGTCCTCAATGTCTCAGGTAACCTCATGTCTCATTTTCTACCTCTTGCTACAGTGTGATTAAATACTTTAGGGGCCGGCACAGTGGCATAGTGGTTAAGTTTGCACACTCTGCTTTGGCGGCCCGGGGTTCATGGGTTTGGATCCCAGGCATGGGCCTACATACTGATAGTCAATCCATGCTGTGGTAGTGTCCCACATACAAAATAGAGGAAGATTGGCACACATGTTAGCTCAGGGCCAATCTTCTTCACCAAAAAAACTCCAAAAAACTTTAAATAATGCCCATTCACTCTCAAAAGTATCCCAAAAACATACACTCTGTGTTTCTTATATACTTTTCTCTATTTTCCATCTTTTTGCCTCTCTGTACTTCCTTCTGGATATTTTCTTTTGGCCTATATTACCTTTCACTATTTCTATCTTCTGCCAATCTAATCTGTTATTAGACTCAACCATTGAGTTCTTAATTTAGTGTGTTTTTGGTTTTTAGTTCTAGAATTTCTATTTGGTTCATCTTATAGTTTCTAGTTCTCTGTCAAAACTCTCAATTTTGTGTTTTATTTAATTGAATATATTAAGCATAGTAATTTTAAAATCTGTGTCTGATAACTCTATTAATATGTTTCAAATGTCTGCTGTATCTGTTGGATTTTGGTCATGTGGGTTTGTCTCCATGAATCCCTAGTTTATTTTAATACATAGTAGATATTATATATGAAACATTGTGGAGATATTTTTTGGGCCAGGATGACATCGTTTTCTTCCAGGGATAAATTATGTGAGTTTCTGACAGAGGCTAAGGGCAGGCATTATCCCACATTGTTGAAGCTAAGTGATGCTTAAAATTTTTCATAATAAAAACTTTTTAAAAGTTAGCTTGAAGTTATATAAATTACAACTACGTTTATTGTTTTCTGAGAGAAGAAAATATATCCACTGTTTTTTTAAATTAAAAAATGTTTTGAAAGAATACAGCAATAGCATATTTATTGGGGTTATATACTATGGATTGAAAGAGAAAGGATCAATAGAGAGGGACTGTGAAAAGCAAAGAAATACTTAGAGAAAATGGAAAAGAAACAAGACTTATCCATAATGTCTGTCATCTCTGTCCCTTTTGTCCTCATTTTATATCCTAATCTTAAAATTCAACCCATTACCAAATGTAAAATGGTATGGCTGCTTTGGAAAACAGTTTGGCACTTCTTCAAAAAGTTAAATGTTGAGTTACCGTATGACCCAGCAATTCCACTTGTAGATATAAACCCAGGAAAATTGAGAACATGTTAACACAAAAACTTACAGGTGAATGTTCTTAGCAGTATTCATTCATAATAGCCAAAAAGTGGCGATAACTCAAATGTCCATCAGCTTATGAATCAGTAAACCAAATGTAGTACAGTCACACAATGGAATATTATTCAGCCATAAAAAGGAGTGAACTACTGATACATGCCACAACCTAGATTGAACCTTGAATATTATGCTAAGTGAAAGAAGCAAGTCACAGAAAGGCCACATATATGATTTCCGTTATGTGAAATGTACAGAGTAAGCGAGTCCACAGAGACAAAGCACATTAATGGTTGCCAGCGACTGGGAGGAAGGGGAAATGGGGAGCGGCTGATAACGGATGTGGGATTTCTTCTTAGAGTGACAAAAATGTAGTGATGGTTACACATCCTTGTGAATATACTAAAAATAATCAAATTGTACAGTTTAAAATGGTGAATTTTAGGATCTGTGAATTATATCTCAGTTTTTTGGAAAAACTGTATAAAGTGATTTAAAAAACGATTCATCCCACTGTTATCCTCAGCGTCCTCGATCAGCCCTCTCCAGCTGAAAAGCTCCAGGTCTGTGTCCCCTTCTTCCAAGTTGCTCTCCGTCCCCAGCACTGCGCACTTTGTAGTTTCCAAAACTTCCTTTCCTTGCTACCTTATATTCAGGTGTTTACAGCTCTGCTGCTTTCTTGCCCACGCTGGCTCCTGATCATTTGGGCCTTAGCATTCCGTAGCGGCTGTAAGTTCTCTTTTACATGTTTAACAAGTTCACAAATCAGCATATTTCCTCTTGGCTTGCCCACTCTCCCGTCTCAGATGTGTCGTCTCTCATATTGTGTTCTTTTGAGTTCCTGGTGTTTTATGTCCATGTGTAGTCTGTAAATTTTTAAGTTATGAATTCATCTAGCTGAAAGTTGGGAGGAAGGGTTGTGAGCGTGGCCTGGCTGCAGGCTGTTGACAATATCTAAGGCTGTGAAAGCTTCTTCCGAGACTCTCTCAGGCTTGCTTCTGCCTGTTTCTAGGGGTTTCAGTGGTTCTGGACCAGTTCTTAGGTTAATTTCTGGGCTTTTTGTTTCCTTACCATGCGAGTAGGTGGTATAATTTTGGATCTCAATCTACGTACTTTACTGACTTATGCTTTCGAAGTTTTGAGAGTGAGTTTCCCGCCTCCCAACCTTGGCATGATAGATAGCAAACCTCTTTATTGCTTCTCTAGGATTCTTCTGGCCTCTGATCAAGGAGCACTTGGCTCTGGGGTTTTCTGCAGGGGACTGGGTTTCTACCTGCCTGTAAGGTGGAGGTCCTATCCCATGCCCCCACTCTTGTTCGCATGTGTTTATTACAAGAAACGGACCTTGTTCCCCATAGGCCTCAGCTTCCTTACATCTATTTCTTTGACTTACCTTTTTTATGGAACCTGGGATTTCACAATCTTTCTAATTCAGCTGTGTGTCAAAACCTTTTTATTGTCATATTTTACTGCATTTTTAGGTGCTTGTAGTGAGAAGGGGTACTGACAACATCAGTTCAGTCCACCTTGTTGTTGAACGTCCCCCTCAGAGATTTTAAACTCGTGTTTATCATGGCACAGTGCGTCAACCTCTGCCTGCTTCCCTCTAAGGCAAGGCTGTCCTGTGCTGGGATCTTGGAAGTTCAGCTAGAGCAGTCGTTCAGATGTTTGGGAAGCTGCATTTGAAAGAAGTCTACAAGGAGATAGATCTAATTCTAGAAAACTTTTATGCTAGCTGAAAATTAAGTTCTCCACCCTGTTAGAGACCATTTGATGAAAATAGATTTTGTTTGTTAATTAAACTTTTTTTTGAAAAATATCAGATCTGCAGAAAAATTGTAAGAATATTACAGTGAACTCTTATATAGTCTTCACCTAGATTCACACATTATTCACTCTTTGCCACATTGCTTTCCTTCTCTTCTATATATATCACACACTGTGTAATATAATAATACGATTTCTTACCTTTTTCCTTTTTTTTTTTTTTCTGGACCCGTGAGAAAAGTTACTTGTATCTCTTAAGAACAAGACCATTGACCGAAGGATAACTGTATCAAATTCAGGAAATTTAACATTGGTGCACTACTGTTACCTAGTTTACAGTCAGCATTCAAATGTTGCCAGTTGTTTCAATACTGTCCTTTATAGCAACTTTTTTTTTTTTTTTTAAGTCCAGGATCAAGCATTGCATTTAGTTGTCATACCTCTTTAATTGCCTTTATTCTAAAAGAGTTCTTCAGCCATTTTTTTGTCTTTCATACGGTTGATGTTTTTGTAGAGTACAAGCCCATTATTTTGTAAAATGTCCTTTCTTTCAATTTAAGCTCATCTGATTGCTTCCTCATGGTTATATTTGAGTTATACAGTTTTAGCAGGAAAGCTATGTTAAGTAATATGTCCTTCTCACTACATCACATCAACAGGGATCAATTTTTCAATTGTTGGTACGTTTCTTTGATAACTTTGTTAAGATTGTGTCCACTGGACTTCTCTTTGTAATTATAAGTAATCTAAATACCCCATTTGCCAACAAACTTTCACCCAGTGGTTTTATTATCCACCTGCGATTCACTTGAATAATTTATTCCTAGATTGGTTGCAAAATGGTGATTTTTAAAATTCTGTTATTCCTTATACATTTGCTAATTGGTAATCTACTGTGAAGAAGTACTTAACCTTCGTCCTCCCATTTATCGTACAGCTGCCTTTGAAACCACTGTTGGGGAAAATGTGAAAATCCTGGATATAGAAAAAATGTCTAAGGCAAGAAAAGATTGTCTTTGCTCTTCCAGTGTTAGCTGGAGAAACAAATGTAAAATTATCAGTTTTACTTTCAGTGCTCCCCAGACCTCCATATTGCATGATAAACATGAGCTTAAAAGCACTTGTGGGTACGAAGTCTTATTTAAAATTCTTATTGATCTTGAAAATAACGTTTGTGCTGAGCATTTGTCAACAAGTTTTATTTTTAATTCAGGCAAAATATCCTATCATCTCTAGTAGTTTTGAAGTTACTATTTTATAGAGTTTGTGTGAATAGAAAAAGGCTGTACTCAAATATGAAGGCAATATTATTAATATGCCAGGAGCTATTACTCAGAACAACTGAATTTGGTTAATAATGTTCATCCTTAAAATAAAGCAAGGGGGCCAGCCTGGTGGTGAAGCAGTTCAGTTCACACACTCTGCTTTGGCGGCCCGGCGTTGGCCGGTTTAGATCCCAGGTGTGGACCTATGCACCACTTATCAAGCCATGCTGTGGCAGGGGTCCCACATATAAAATAGAGGAAGATGGGCACAGGCTTAGCTCAGGGCCAATCTTCCTCAGCAAAAAGAGGGGGACTGGCAGTGGATGTTAGCTCAGGGCTAATCTTCCTCAAATAAATAAATAAATAAATAAAGCAAGGAAATGTTAACTGTTCAATATAAGATTAGTTTCATGTATAAATTTGCTTTTCAAAAACCTAAGGTTATCGAGAGAATTAGAAGACAAGCTGTAGACTGGAAGAAAATATTTGCAGAAGACGTTTGATGAAAGACTGTTATCCAAAAATATATGAAGAACTCTTAAAACTCAACAATAAGGTGGGGCTGGCCCCGTGGCTGAGTGGTTAAGTTCGCGCGCTCCGCTTCAGGCGGCCCAGTGTTTCGTTGGTTCGAATCCTGGGCGTGGACGTGGCACTGCTCGTCAGGCCACACTGAGGCAGCGTCCCACATGCCACAACTAGAAGGCTCCACAACGAAGAATATACAACTATGTACCGGGGGGCTTTGGGGAGAAAAAGGAAAAATAAAATCTTTAAAAAAAAAAAAACTCGACAATAAGAAAGCAAACAACTCCATTAAAAAGTGGACCAAAGACATTAACAGACACCTCATCAAAGATATAGAGATAGCAAAGAAACATATGAAAAGACAGCGTCATATGTCATCAGTGTAATGCAAATTAAAATAATAAGATACCTCTACACACCTATTAGCATGGCCAGAATAGCAAGACACAGACAACCAAATGCTCGCAAGGAAGTGGAGCAACAGGAACTCTCATTCATTGCTGGTGGGAATGCAAAATGGTGTAGCCACTTTGGAAAACAGTTTGATGGTTTCTTACAAAACTAAACATTCTCTCACCGTAGGATCCAGCAGTTAAGCTCCTTGGTATTTACCCAGAGGAGTTGAAAACTTGTTCCTAGCAGGAGAGCGGAGGTTTCTCTGGAGAAATTCAGTGTCCTCAGAGGGAAAAACCTCTATATACTGACACTTGAGGTTTCTTTCAAAGATTTTATTTTTTCTATTTCTCCCCAAAGTCCCCTGGTACACAGTTGTATATTTTAGTTTTGGGTGCTTCTAGTTGTGGCATGTGGGATGCCGCCTCAGCGTGGCTTGATGAGCGGTGCCATGTCTGCACCCAGGATCCGAACCGGTGAAACCCTGGGCCGCTGAAGTGGAGCATGCGAACTTTACCACTCAGCCACGGGGCCGGCCCTTTGAGGTTTCCTTCAAACGAGCAAAGGTGGCGGGGGTGGGCAGCTTGTTCCTGACGACCCTCTGTAAGGCCCACAGTTGACCAGCCTAACTCATATACCCTGAGTTTCTGCCTTTTTGGTGCTTCATGCTCCAGTGTGAGTGAGGCAGCCAAGGCTCGCCAGTCACTTGAGGAAAGCCTCCAATATGGTTGCCAGTGTTTTTCAAGCCAAGTGAAGAAGGGGGCTGCAGAGGTGGGAGTGGGAGTGTCTCACATAGACTTTGATAACCGAAGTCCAGCACGTCTTTGATTCAGTGTTTCCCAAGTGTTAATGTCCAGTCTTCCAACATCAGGGAGGAAGGGCAGTTGTGGCCTGACTTGGGTCATGGAGGGGGTGTAGGGCTCAGAGTGGGGTCTGACTGCTTCTTTTGTGGACTTTGAAGTAATCCTCCTGTTTTTGGCCTAATCTGCCACCCTACTTTAGGAGACATCTGGTGCCTCCAATTCCTTAGCCTTTCTTAGATTCTTTGGTTCAGATGAGCTTGCTTTGCTCAGGATTCCCCCACTGCTGGCTTGGAGACCAGCTCTGCTCTGCTCAGTCAGCTATCTATTCCTTCAAATTCCTTTCCATCTTCCAGAACTTTGATACTGTTGTCTCCATGCCTGTTTTTGTCTATGTGTGTGCTCGCACACGTGCGCGATTTTTAAACTCCCTCCCCTTTTTTGTCCTTTTAATGATGTTTTAGGAGCGAGCAGAGATAAACGTAAACATTGAAACCTTTATGCTTAAGTCTTTTTTCCCCAGTATTTTATTGGCATCTTTCATTTGTTATTTCCTCTTCTGGGTTTATTTATAATTTTTATATTTCTGTGCTTTTAATTGGGGATTGGGAAGATAGGATAAATGTTTTTTATCTGCCTATTTAAGCAGAACTCATATATTTTTCCATTTAAAATTAGCATTTCAATAGGAACATAAGTAAAAGGTCTAGAGAACCTGCCTGTCCAGTTAAGCGTACTTTTCCCTTAGTTGATTACATCATTTGCACTGAGCTTTGTTGTAGCATCTCCCGTCTAGTATTTGGATGTTAGTGATTATCTACATCCATTACATAACAACGGGAGAATTTCTTTAATATGGCTTTTTGTCGTTGTTGTTGTGTTAAAATACAAATAATATAAAATTTCCTATCTTACCCATTTTTAAGTGTACAGTTTAGTGGTATTAAATACCTTCACATTGTTGTGCAACCATCACCACCGTGTGTCCCCACAACTCTTTTCATTTTGTAAAACTGAAACTGTGTGTATTAAATAATAACTCCCCATTCTCTCCTCCCCCAGCACCTGGCAGCCGCCATTCTACTTTCTGTCTCTATGATCTTGACTACTGTAAGTACTCATATAAGTGGATCACACAGTGTTTGTCTTTTTGTGACTCGCTTATTTCACTCAGCGTCATGTCCTCAAGGTTCATCCACGTGTCAGAGTTTCCCTCGTTTTTGTGGCTAATATTCCATTGTGTGCATATACCACATTTTGCTTATCCATTATATTTTCAGATAATTGTTTAAAACATTTTAGTAGGCAGTCCAGGACTGCAAGGATTCAGGCATGAGGACGCTGTGCAGCAGGCTCGCACAGGCAGACCCAAGATGGACAGAACCTTGGAATCCCTGAGACACATCATTGCCCAAGTGTTGCCTCACAGAGACCCGGCTCTAGTCTTCAAAGACTTGAATGTAGTGTCAATGTTACAGGAATTTTGGGAAAGCAAGCAGGAGAGGGCTGCGTTCCCAAGTGAAGGAGTGGTGGTCTACGAGTCACTGCCATCTCCTGGGCCTCCCTTCGTGAGTTACGTGACCCTCCCAGGAGGAAGCTGCTTTGGCAACTTTCAGTGCTGCTTAAGTAGAGCTGAGGCCAGACGGGATGCAGCGAAAGTGGCCCTAATCAACTCCCTCTTCAATGAGCTGCCCTCTCGCAGGATCACCAAGGAATTCATAATGGAGAGTGTGCAGGAAGCGGTTGCCTCCACCAGCGGCACACTGGACGACGCAGACGACCCCAGCACCAGCATCGGGGCCTATCACTACATGCTGGAGTCGAACATGGGGAAGACCATGCTGGAATTTCAGGAGCTGATGACCATTTTCCAACTACTGCACTGGAACGGGAGCCTGAAAGCCCTTCGTGAAACCAAGTGTTCCCGACAGGAAGTCATCTCCTACTATTCCCAGTATTCCCTAGATGAAAAGATGCGCAGCCACATGGCCCTGGACTGGATCATGAAGGAGCGGGAATCGCCAGGAATTCTCTCTCAAGAACTACGAATGGCCCTGAGGGAGTTGGAGGAAGCCAGGAAAGCAGGACAAGAACTACGGTTTTACAAAGAAAAGAAAGAAATCCTGAGTTTAGCCCTGACTCAGATCTACAGTGAGTCTGACACTTCCTCACCCAGTGATGATCAGCTGAGCCTCACGGCCCTTTGTGGCTATCACTAGCAAGCCCTGGTCCCAGCTGCCCCCGAGGTTGGCAGAGGCTGGACTCTAACATTAGGAAGCTCACTGAAGGAGGTCATCGGAGGCTTTAGCACTGATAGCTACTAGCTGAAGGCTGTTCTAATCCTCCCACCCCCCTACTCACAGCATCTGAGAGTAGTAGAACCTTACAGGACCCAACATCCCACTCAATGCAATTTTCCTATCATGCTCTCAATGGTTCCACTTGAGACTGAAAGGACAGAGACAGGATTATTGAAAAATATTTTCCAGGCGTGGCTCCAGCCTAAAGCCCAGTTGACATGTGCCTGGCTAGATTATATAGTTGTTTCAAAGAATTGGCAGGTGTAGTATCCCCTAGAAAAACATGAGCCAGGACTGCCAAAAGTAGCATGATAGCAATTTTTTAAAACACTTGGGATTGAATAAACAATACAGATTGTTTTTAAAATATCCAAAAGTCAGAGTTTATTCCTAAACTTTGTAAGCTTAGAGATAGCTTACCCTCTACTAGGTATGACCCAAAACTATAGTGAAAATTTTATCTGGACACCTGACTATCAAAGATCTTAAAGGGGTAATAATATGAAAATACTAGATAAATTTAATGTGGCTTAAAATGCCATTGTAATAATAATTTTTAAAAATCCATGCTCTTCCATATGGGGATAAATGTCATCTAGAATAGTACCCTCACTCATACTGTTACAAAGAATTAATATCCTATGTTTGGAATCTTGTGATCAGTCATGTTCATTTTTAATTTGCAAATAGATAACTTGATTTGTTTTTAAAAAAAAAAAAAAAAAAAAAAACATTTTAGTAGGGTACAAAGCTGTACGTGTTCTAAACACTTTAGGAACCTCAAAAGGTTATCTGTTGTTGTGAATTTCTGTTAATGAAAATGATGTGCAGAGAATGTTGCTAAATTCAAATTGCTGTTCAAGGTCCAGTAAATAGTTTTTGTTATTTGTTAAATGTCTTAAGTCTTGAAGAAAGACCTTAATTAAATGGGGTTATTTTTCAGACAAGAAAAACTACAAATGGCGAGTCTGGGGAAAATAGGTGTTGATGAAGCTTGAAGAGACAGAAATATTTGTGGGAGTGTTATGTATAAATATATTTTTGACCTAATTAAGTCATTTTAGAAAAGGTGACACTTGATAAATTTAATCAAATATACGTGAGTGGGAACCACACAGATTTTTTTGTAAATATCTGAAATTATACATAGTAATTAGGTTATGTCCCTAGGGCAAAAAATGTAATAAGGAAGGTAGTAAGTAGCTCTGATGAATTTACATACTCAGCATCTTAGCAGGAAGGGGACAAGAAATGTGAAAGCTTGCAGAAGAGGTTGCAACATAATTGAGCGACTAGAATGCTGAGAGGGAAGATGACCTTGGCTTGCACTAAGTGGTAACCTAAAAGCCCTACTTTGGCTTAGCCCTCCAGCAGCCATGTACTTACTGCCTTAAAACCTGTGTCCCGTCAGGGGGTCTCCACCCTTAACGTAGACGGTCATTTTGGCAATTATAACCTGTTGGTGACAATAACTAACATGAGCAGTGGTCTGCAAAGTCCAAAGGGAAGAAAGTCGTATACGTACATTGTCAGGTGAGAATGCTGTCTAGACTCTTGGTAGCAGAATTCCAACTTGCTTCCCCCTCAGATAGAGAAGGATCTATGAAGCTCACAGTGGGATGATACCAGTTAACCATCTTATATGGTTTTAGTTTCCCAAAATGGTCTCCTTTTAGGAAGGGCAAGCTGTTGTTCACTTTGCTTCTCTATCTACTTGGCAGTTGTATTTCTCAATTAATGAATTGGATTTATGGTATGCAAACTGTTTCTTGTAACTGAAGTTGTCACCGAAACCTTTACTGAACTAATAAAGTTAGTTTTGTGAGCATATACATCCAAGGACTAGACCCTGGTCCAGGATCACCGTTTATTTTCTAGTTTCAGTGACCAAGGTTCTTACTGAAAGTGCCAGCAGGCCTTTGATTACCCTTTTAAAATCATTTACCTATTTTCCCTGCTGACTTTGCATGGAGGATCCTGAAGATCAGACTGAGAAGTTTGCCAGAAGTTCTGGAGCATAGGAGCAATATGATGGCATAATGCTTTACTGAGACTAGTCTTTCAGTGGTTTTCCTGAGGTTTACAGTATAATCTTCTAAGAAGGTGTTGGGGAGGAAAACTTTTCCTGTGCCCTGTTAGGTTCAGTGTCTGGAGGCCTGCAAATTAAACTGACGAAAAACAGGTTAGCAAGAGAAAAAGCAGTTTATTAACACCTGCAAAGTATATGCCACAGGAGTGCTCAGAGATTAAGAACTCAAAAGAGGTGGTTAAAATTTGGGACTTACATGCTTAACGGTAGGAGAAAAGAGTGGGGAGAAAAGGCTTTTATGGGAAGAACAAATAAATTTCTTTAGGAAAGACAAATGGATCTTAGGAGAACAAATGGAAGATAAAGTTTGTGATAATATTTCTTTATGTAGCTGCAAATGGCTTTTTCATCTTTGTGACCATCAAACTCCCCCAGAGAGGGGATTTATTGTAGGTTTGCTCTTGGTCTCTCTCCTGGGAATGGAAGCCGACCTGAATTGGGAATTTATGGCAGTTCTCATTTCTCAGAAGTTTCTGCTTTTAGTCAGATAAGGGAAGCTCCAAGAAGGTTTCTTTCTACATCTGTTGAATCTCAGATGTCTTTATCTTAAAATAATCTTTATGCCAAAATGGCATATGTTGTGATGGCATACCATGATCACTTTCAAAGGTGAAGTAACCAACCAAGTGAGGCTATTTCAGATAAGAAATGAGACCTGGATTAAGGTGGTATCTATGAAAATGATAATGCAGCAAATATAAAGGATTTTGGATAAGCAGGAGTTAGAAGGATGTAGTAACTGTCTACTATAGTAAAGGGCAGAAACAAGGAAAGAATTCAATTGTAGATCTCTTTTTTAGTGTTTGTACCAAATTTCTCTTTATATTGCTTGGAATACTCAGAGAAGGAATTTTGCAAAGAGCAAAGCACAGGGTAAACCTTACATTACGTTTATATTGTAAAGGGTAAATTAACTGCTTGGCAGACTAAGCCTAAGGGAACAGTAAGCTCTCATGCCTGAGAGAGAACTCGTTCCCCAGCGGAGACCTCACCCTTTCTGGCTCAGTAACTAACTCTAGTTACGTAATCCTTTTAGTGCTTCCAGCGGTACAAAAGTCACAGGAGTCGTGCCATGATGTTTGCATCGGTAGATGCTCTGGCCGCTGTGAAACAAGGGCGCGCTGTTCTTATCTCAGATCTGGTGCCCTGCTGCTTCAGGACCTTGAGTTGTTTAACCCTTTGAAGGGCTCTTTATTTTTACTTTAACATTTTTAAGTGTTCTTTTTAACCAAATTAGGAAAGTCTGAAGGTTGGTATGCGTTTTAAATGTTGTCAAATATGTAAACGATAGGCCCCAAAAGGTAAGTCCTTTATAATTTGGATCCCTTTAGGTTTTAACCTGTTCTTGATCACAGTGGACTCTCCTGTGGCATCCTATTCCGGTAATTATTTCTTCTCAGAGGTGTTTTATTTCTCCTTCATTGGTTTCATCCCCTCCCTATAAATTAGCTCAGATATCCCTATCCTCCGGGAAAATCCTTTTAACAGAACAGCTTGAACTCTTTTCCTGTCTTACTTTCTCAGAAGTAGCTGAATCCGTTCCTCACGCTAAGAAACCATCCTCTCAAAGGTTATTAGCGATGTACTGCCAAGTCTGGTGGCTTTTCTCTCACCTCTTGAGAATGAAAGAAACCAGCGTATGTCACCCCAAAATATGCCTCTTTGACATAAAAATTATTTTGAGCCGAAAGCAATTTAGAAGGAGCAAACACAGAAGAACCTCTCTCTACCCTCCCTTTTTCCGCCTTGAGGCAGGATATAAAATCTCTTTTTACTGGAGACAGACTTATCAGCCCAGAGAAGGCACCAGAGGAATCTGCAAACAAGCCTTACTCCATTGGTTTCCTCCGGTGGATTTTCCTCCCCACAGTTTGCTGCCCTTGGATGCCTACAGCTGCTTTTCATTGTCTCATTTCTGTACAAATATATTGTTTTGGGGCCAGCCCCGTGGTGCAGCGGTTAAGTTCGCACATTCCGCTTCTCGGCGGCCTGGGGTTCGCCAGTTCGGATCCCGGGTGCAGACATGGCACTGCTTGGCAAGCCGTGCTGTGGCGGGTGTCCCACATGTAAAGTAGAGGAAGATGGGCACAGATGTTAGCCCAGGGCCAGTCTTCCTCAGCAAAAAGAGGAGCATTGGCGGCAGATGTTAGCTCAGGGCTAATCTTCCTCGGAAAAAAACCCAAATGTATTGTTTTTGTTGAGGAAGCAGCCCATGAAAGCCACAGTTCTAAGCCACCACTTTGAGTTATTTTTTGTTGAGCTTTTGCTCGCCTGTGTGATGTGCACTGCACACATTAGTTAACTGTTTTTCTCTTTTTCATCTGTCTTTTTGTTAAAGAGGCCCAGCTGAAAACCTAAGACGAGGAGAAGTAAGGTTTTGCCTCCTCTACAAGAACTTTCTATTGTTTGACCATCTTTTCACCTTGATTTCAAATGAAAATTGCTCAGAAATCATTTTGCCTACTTCTCTGATTAGTTATTGTATTTTTCCTTAGGGATTTTTTATTTAGATATTTTATATATTTTTTAAGAAAAAAATTTCATAAAGATTTATTTATATCTTTTATTTAGACATTTTCCCAGGGTTTTTGTTATTTTCTTTTTTCTATTACCTCCCTTGGTGATTTCATTTACTGCCATATTTTAACTATCCCTTCTTTTTTGAGATCATCCACTTCTATCTCCAATTTTTACTTCAATCTTGACCTTTTCTAATAGTTCCAAACTTGGCATTTTCAGACAGATCTTCTGGTATCTCTGACTCAACCTATTAAGTAAACTGATTGGCTAAAAAATAATGAACCTCAATCCTGAACTTATACCACATATAAAAATTAATTTGTGATGGGTTGTGAATCTAAACATAAAAGGTAAACACCAATGTTTCTAGGAAAAAATGTAACAGTATTTTCATGACTTTGAGACCAGCAAAAAAAAAATTTAACAGAACACAAAGAAGTGCTAACCACAAAGAAAAGGTTGATAAATTGGACTTAGTAAAATTCAGAACCTCTGGTCATCAAAAGACTCTGTAAAAGGATACTACTCAGCAATAAAAAGAAGTGAACTGTTGACATAGAACACAACGTGAATCTCAGGATAACTGTGCTGCGTGAAAGAAGCCAGAGTACATCCTGTATGTGTGATTTAATTTATATAAACTGCTAGAAAATGCAGATAGGGATCCATAGTGATGGAAATCCTGTCGGAGGTTGCTTAGGGATGGGGATTGAGGAGGAACTGGAGGGAGATTACAGAGGACCGTGCGGAAGCTTTTGGAGAGTAATGAGTGTGTTCACTGTCTTGTGGTGATAGTTTTACAGTTATAAACATACGTCAAAGCTTATCAAATTTTACACGTCCAATATATTGTTCATTGTCAGCTAAACTTCGGTAAGGCTGTTTTTAATGTGGAAATAAACGAAGACTGCCCAAATGAGAACAGGTGAAGACCATTTATTCAGAGCTTGTCATAGCAGGGGAGTCAGCCGCTGTCCCTTGCGTTTGGCAGAGACTCAAAGGCAGGAAGACCAGTGGGAAGCTTTATAGTGGAAAAAGGGAAGGCTTCAGGTGTGTCCTGCTGAAGGCTGTTGGTGTGGGGAAGCTGTAGGCAGCCTCACTGCAAGTCAGGCATCCTTTGTGATTGGTTAGGGGCACATGTTTGCCTTCTCTGGCGGGTCCTAAGTTGGAAGCAGGGACGAAAATTAGGGAAGCTGTCAATTATTAATCAAGTCCTGGCTGTTTGGGGCCAATTTTTGTAGAGGTTATTGTTTGGCTTCCTGGACTAGTTGCTAGAGATAGTCCGACTTCCTTGACTGGTTACGTTAGATAGTAGGTTGGCTTCTTGGGCTCGTTAGTGGAGATATAAGGTTGGCTTCCTGGGCTTGTTTCTCCAAGTTGTGGGTCAGAGCTCTATTTTTTTCGTGTAGTCTGACCAGCATCTGTTAGTGTATTCAGACTCTCATGAAAAGAAACAGATTCCATAAGAAAAGCAAGCCACAGACTGGGAGAAGATACTCACAGTACATATCCAACAAAGTGCTTATGTCCATTATACATCTTTTAAAAAGTCCTACAGTTCAGTAAGCCAAGGCAACCTAATTTTTTAAATGGGCAAAAGGCTTGAACTAGCACTTCACAAAAGAGACATCCAAATGGCTAATAAACATATGAAAGGTGCTAGTAGGGGAAATCCAGTGTCATTTGATCACTAATTTAATCATTAATCATTTAATGCAGATTAAATGAGATGCTACCACACTCCTTACCAGGATGGCTGAAGGTACAGAATTAGCGGTACCAAGTGGTGGTGTAGATGCGGAGCAGCTGGAACTCCCATACGCTGCTAGTGGGGGTGAAAATTGGCTCGGATTCGGGAAGACTGTTTGGCAGTGTCTGTTATAGCTAAACATGTGTGTGCTCGGTGACCCAACATGAACGCCCCTGGCTTTACATCTGACGGCACTGAGTGTTGGTGTCCCCCAAAAGAATCATACAAGACTATAATAGCTAAAACAGGAAACAACCCAAATGTTTATCAACAGTGGAACTTATAAATAGATTGTGATGTATTCATAAAATGGCATGTTATGCACAACCAGAAGGACCTACAACTGGAATATACAACTATGTCCTGGGGGCTTTGGGGAGAAGAAGAAGAAAAAAGAAAGATTGGCAACACATGTTAGCTCAGGTGCCAATCTTTTTAAAAAAATGGAGTGTTACATAGCAATGAAAAAGATTAAACTGTTACATGCAACATTATAAATGAATCTTACAGACATAGTGTTGTTGTTGAATAAAGGAAGCTACACTCAAAAGAGTTAATACTGTTTGATTCCACTTATAAAAAATTCAGACAAAATTTATCTGTGGTGATAGAGATCAGAATAATGGTTACCTTTTGGTGAGTTTCTTGACTGAAGGGACACAAAGGAGCCTTCTAGATTATTGGAAGTGCTCTATAACTTGATCTGGATTGTAGTTATATGGGTTAATAAACATAAAAATATTTATTGAGCTGTATACTCAAGATTTGTGCATTTTACTGTATGTAAGTTATACCTCAATAAAGAACAGTGGGTTTGGTTTTTTTTTAAACTTTTACAGTCATGCACCATATAACGATGTTTCGGTCAGCAGTGGACCGCAGGTACAATGGTGTTCCCATAAGATTAGTACCGTATAGCCGAGGTATGTAGTGGGCTGTACCACCTAGGTTGTGTAAGTACACTCTGATGTTTACATGATGACAAAATCGCCTAATGACACATTTCTCAGAACATCCCTGTTGTTAAGCGATTCATCACTGTGCTAGAGTTTTAGCCTTGACCCCAGGCCTGAATTATTGCCAAGGACCTAATTGGTTTCCCTACTTTTCATACTCAGAATTATTCTACAATATGCCAGCTAAGCTATCCTTCAAAAGCACCATTTGGATGATACTAGAGTCTGACTGTGTGACTTCCTCTCCTCAAAAGCCTTGAGGGGGCTCCCGTTTCTGCAGTACTAGATGCAGATAAGGCCCTGGCATTGCATTCAAGACTCTCCTAGTCTGGCCCCAGCAGCCATGCTCCTCCCCCATCCATACACAGTGCTTTGGAAAACCGGAATACTTAAAAATTCCAAACCATTTTGTTCTCTATTGCTTATATTTCTTTGTTCATACTCTTCTTTAAGTGCTTTCTTCCTCATGCCAGCCTTGAGGGGCTTCTTACAATGTGCTTCATGAAATCCAGGAATCCTTTGAAATTATATCCAAACGTTTCTATGTATGTGCATTTTTCTGGAGAAAGGGCTTGTCTTGACATCGGATTCTCAAAAGGATCCGTAAACCCCCAAAAGTTAAATTGATTTAGTGGCCTTTTGAAGGAATGTGAATTAACTCATTTTATGTTTTAACAAAGTTTTTGTCTCATTAAAACATAGTCTTCAACACACTGGGTCATAAAACATTTTTTTAATAAAGTTATATTTGAAACGTAAAGTTTCAGATTCAGTCAAAATGGCTTGTCCTCATCCATTTTTTAGGCCCCTAGATTTAGGTTTTTGTGTGGAATTTTTTTTCCTCAAAAGATAGTGTCTTAATATTTTTCACTTTGGTATCTTTAGTTAGGGGAAAAAATTTTTTCCCCTCCTACATGACTGTTCATACGGCTAGTAGACAATACCATCTCTGTATGCTTTGATGTAGCAATCTCTTTTAAAAGATATTAGTCACATTTTTCAATGATTTTTTTGTTTGTTTTAGATACCTGTAGGCAATGGAAACTGATCTCAATTCCCAGGACAGAAAGGACCTGGACAAGTTCATTAAATTTTTTGCCCTCAAGGTAACATATGCATTCTCTTGAGCCTAGAACTGTTAGAAATAACTTCCGTGCGTCTCCATTTTTAGAAATACAGCATAACAGCTTGCAGCTTGCCCATTTTAAGGGATACTTCTGTCTGTTGTAAACCAAACTGTGAGGTTTGGGGGCGGTACTGGGGGTGTAACTAAAAAGTAGCTTCCAATTTTCCACAGCTACTTGTTCAAAAAAATTTTTTTTTGCAAGGCTGTTTGCAGAAATGTCAAACTGTTATGCCAGGTTATTGGCACAGTATGTTCCCTTGGGGTGGGAACAAAGACAGTGGATGGAATGGACAGCATTTTGGGCATCTTTCCCTAAGCATCAACCAACTCCAAAATGTCTGACTTTCATTTATTCTTCCCTTCTGGGTAAATGAGAAATTATAACTGAATTTTGAATACTTTAGAAGTTACATTTTTCTAAATCTAGAAATCATTTCTACCTCCATCGCTCCTTCCTCTCAACTATTGCCATGTAAGAACCATCCATGCAGTAGATTCTGGTTGTAAAATTAGTTGGAAGACTTTTACCATATGGGCCGAATGATATGAATACTTGTAGAATCCTTGGTTGAGATCTACTATGATTACATAAGTGTATGGCCGGGGATATTTAAGCCTAGGCTTGGACTTGTTTCTCTGTGAAAGTCAGAGCCACCACGTGCAGCTTTCCCTCTGCCATGTGAGAATATTACAGAGTCCAAGCCTCAAACTATAGTTCCTCTGTTTGGGTGACACTCTGCTCTCAGGAATATTTACAGTATTATTTTTGTGTAGTGTTTTTTCTACCTGTTGTTGAGCATTTTAAATTCTACCCTTTCCTGAAGTACGGTTATGATCATTGGCAACTTTTTAACCCTGCGTTGGGAGGGTTTTCACCCTGATCAGGAGCCAAGTCAATTTGTTAAGACTTTTCAGCTTTGATTTTTTTGTTTGTTTGCCTTTTTTAGACTGTCCAAGTGATTGTCCAGGCTCGACTTGGCGAGAGGATTTGTACTCGTTCGTCTTCATCCCCAACGGGTTCAGATTGGGTAAAACTCCTGCTCTTTGCTAAGGGATACCCTGTAGTGCTTGTCACAGGGAGTCACGGTGCAGTAGTAAGGAGTGCTGTTTACAGTGTTGCTAAATCACAACAGTAAAATATCTAATTCCATTTGATCCGTTCACTTGCAAAGGATGTTCTTCATCGAGTGTTAGGCCCCTGTTTATTTGGTTCTTGACATTCTGCTCTGATAGGTGGAAAGCTTAGTCTTTACCAGAGAAAAGTATCTTGTTAACTAGTCTTTTTAATAGGTCATTAGCTTTTCCACCCTGAGTGTTGGGGCTTTGATGCAGGGTCTCTCCTCTGGGGAAGGGAGAAGTGAATGAATGTCCGTGTGCGGTACCCAACATACAGTCTCACTATTTGATGTCTCCAGAATGTTCCTTGTGGTGATTTGACACACAGTCCCCTTGGTTTTCTAGTTCAATTTAGCCATCAAAGACATCCCGGAGGTCACACATGAAGCCAAGAAGGCACTGGCGGGGCAGCTGCCTGCCGTTGGCAGATCTATGTGCGTGGAGATCTCCCTCAAGACTTCTGAGGTAAGCCTCGGGCCAGGCTGGCGTCTTACACCTCTCACAGTCTGGTTCCAACTCAGTGTCATTCCTGCCCCTTCCCTCTCTGAACGTCTCCTGGCTCTCTGAGGCGGTCCCGGCCTTTGCACTCCCGCCGCTTGGAATGTGCGCTTCACCCTCATCTTCCTTTGTGTCAGCTGTGGATGCGCTGTTTCTACTCATCCCTCAGGGCTCAGTGCTCTGGAAAATCTCCCCCTTCTAGTGGGAGAGGTAGCTACTCTCTTTACACTCCCATGTGCTGTGTTTGTATTTGTTTCTAGAGTATAACCTGCTGTATTGTGATTTTTTTTAATGTGTTTTTGCTCACCTTATTCCGTGTTAGGTTGAGGCAGATATTGTTACTTGTATGTTTCCTCATCTGTCTCCACTGCAGGGTTGTGAGACTGCACGGCATAATGAAAGGCAGGTGCAGTTTGGAGCTGCACAGGCCCAAGTTTAGATCCCACCTGAGTGACTTTGGCTTGATTACTTAACGCCACCCCAACCAACACCGCCGAAGTAACACAACGCTTCACAGGGCTACAATATTTTCTTATCTAATCCTTTTTGTAAAGTGCCTAACGTAACATGATCATTATGTGTTCCTTTTCATGCTTTGCACTTTTTTTTTTTTTTTTTTTTTTGCTGAGGAAGATTTTCCCTGAGCTAACAACTGTGCTAATCTTCCTACATTTTGTATGTGGTCACTGCCACAGCATGGCCACTGACAAGTGGTGTAGGTCCACACCTGGGAACCAAACCTGGCTCCTGAAGTGGAGGGCACCCAACTTAAACACTGGGCCACAGGGCTGGCCCCCCTACTTTACACTTTTATTCTTGAAGTCAGCAGCTGTGCCACATCTTACTTATCTTTGTAGTTCTTCCAATTCTTTTTGAAATGAAGCAGGACATACCTAATCATCTCTTTCTAGCACAGTGCCTGGGATGGCACGTAGTAGCTCTCAATGACTTTTGTTGAATGAATGATGCCAATACTCATTCCATTGAAACCTTAGCACCAAATAAAGCAAGACTTCCTATTCTTCTTTATTGACTTGCCAGTTTATATTATGAATTATTTTCCTTGGTGACCTATAGGGAGTCCAAAAGGAGTCCCTAGAAGAACTCCTTCCTACCCCCAGCGTCTGTGACATCTGACTGTGAACTGTTGTGATTGTCCTAGAGAAGCCACACCAGCTAGTCCTAGATACTGCTATCCAGTCATCCCTTGATTTTTGGTGGAGAAATTCAAAATTCATCATTTAAGAGTGAGAGTATGATGAGAAGGATATGTTAAGGCTACGTATTTAAATTTGATCTACAAGTAACGTTTAGTTCTCTGTTCCACACGCTGACCCAAGCCTACTCCCGAACCTCTTCCAGCTGCTTAATAACAAGCTTGCTTGTGTTCAAACGTATGTGACTGTCCTTCTCACTGAGTGACCACAGGCGTGTTACAGGCTTGAGGAATTCTGCCTTTAATCTTTTCTTCTTCTTTCCCACCCACTGGACTAAGTCTGTTCAGAGTAACACATAGGGAGCCTGAACAGTTTGGTTAAAGACATCAGACAGCTAAAAAGATTTTTAAGTAAGGAGCTTGTTAAGGTATTCCTTAACTGTGGGTGTCACCTAAAAATATCCCCTACAGAATTGGAGGGCAAGGCTCTCTCCATAGCTTGAAGTGTCGGCCTTTCTGAAGAACGATTTGGATATACGTGCTAAAAGTCTCAGAAGCATGAATACTCTTTGGTCTAACAATTCTAATTCTGGACATTTGCCTTAAGAAATTACTTCAGGGTGTCCAAAACCAAGAACGACAAATGTTGGAGAGGTTGTGGAGAAAGAGGAACCCTCATACACTGTTGGTGGGAATGCAAACTGGTACAGCCACTATGGAAAACAGTATGGAGATTTCTCAAAAAGTTAAAAATAGAAATACCCTATGACCCAGCCATCCCATTACTGGGTATCTATCCTAAGAACCTGATATCAGATATCTCAAGAGTCCGTTGCACCCCTATGTTCATCGCAGCATTATTTACAATAGCCAAGACGTGGAACCAGCCTACATGCCCAGAAACTGATGATTGGATAAAGAAGATGTGGTATATATACACAATGGAATACTACTCAGCCATAAAAAAAGACGAAATTGGCCCATTCACAACATTGTGGATGGACCTCGAGGGCATTATGTTAAGCGAAATAAGTCAGTCAGAGAAAGACGAACTCTATATGACTCCACTCATAGGTGGAAATTAGTATATTGAGAAGGAGATCCGATCGGGGGTTACCAGGGAAAAGGGGGGGGTGGGGGGAGGGTACGGAGGGGGAAGAGGTGTACCCACAACATGACTAACAAAAACGTACAACTGAAATTTCACAAGCTTGTAATCCATCATAACATTAATAAAAAAAAAAAAAAAAAGAAAAAAAAAAATAACAAATAAAAAAAAAAAAAAAAAAAAAAGAAATTACTTCAGGGTGTGTACAGAGTTTTGGTCTCAAGTCTATTTATCACGGTGTTGTTTATAGTAGTCAAAAGTTAGAAACAATGTATACGTCCCAGTATAGGGGGACTGATTGGATAAAATGATGGCCGGATGGCAGAATACTATGCAACCATTAAAGATAACGTAGAACTTTTAATTATAAGGAAAATTCCATGCTGTATTGATTAATAGAAAATAAGTGATAAAAATGGTATATGTAGTATGATCTCACTTTTATTTAGAAAAGTGGCTGATCGGATTATAAATTGATAATCTGATTTTTTCTTTTTGCTTATTTATACTTTCCAGTATTTTTTATTTTTTAAAATTATTTATTTATTTATTTATTCTCCTCAAAGCCCCCCAGTACATAGTTGTATATTCCAGTTGCAGGTCCCTCCAGCTCTGCCTTGCAGGATGCCACCTCAGCATGGCTTGATGAGCGGCACTAGGTCCGCGCCCAGGATCCGAACCGGCAAAACCCCGGGCCTCCGAAGAGGAGTGTGTGAACTTAACTACTTGGCCATGGGGCTGGCCCCCTTCCAATATTTTTGTAGTCGTTATATAGTGCTTTGTAATAAGAAAAAAGATAATTTAAAAGAAACAAATAAAACTGAGATATCTTTCACTTGTTCCATCTACAGGGAGATTCCATGGAGCTAGAAATCTGGTGTCTTGAAATGAATGAAAAGTAAGTGCCCTGTCTTAGGATCCTTGGCTGTGGTAGCAGAGGACGAAGCACATGGCATCATATGAACAGCAGGACTTTGTTGCCAGTCCTGGAGGGTGTTCTGACCACTTAACAAAAGCCAATAGGTCTTGGCTACAGTTTGCTTCATGCTTGGCTTCCAGCCCGGGCAGAGATGACCTTCAGAGGGAGTGTCAGTCCAGAGAGACTCAGACACCACGGGAAAGGAGCAGAGAGAAAGCTGAAAAGGATTTGTTGTTTTCCCAGAGTACAGCCAGTTCTCTGATTAAATCCCCTGCGAGCGCTTGTAACGTGACTACTCTGTTTTGTCTGTTTTTCGTGTGGCAGACATCCAGTAAGATTGCCCCTCACTACTCCTTTTTACACACTGCGTTGGTCATGGATTGGAAATGCATGTTATTTCCCTCCTCCATTTTCTTCTTTCAAGGCAGATTAGCTTACTTCCCACCTGAAGCTTCAGTTTTCAAGAATATATAGGAAAATTGAGGAAATGGCAACACATCTAAAGAAAACTCTTTGTAATAAGTACGTGTGGTGTGGATGTTATTTTTTTTTATTAAATAGAAAATAATTGCCAGGTTATAGTCCAGTATTTTAGTACCAAGCATACTTTTCTCCAGATTTCTTGTTAAAGAGGTAGACAGCCCATAAGATAGTACATTGAAATTGTATTTTCACCTTCAGTAATATAATTGCAATATTGCTTTATCTCTTAGAAAGATAACTGCTTCAAAGCTAGAAAAAAATGTATTCTGTGCCTTTTGGTGCCCTTCTGCCTGTGTCTAGTGCATGTGAAAGTGAAACTTTGGCTTACCTCAACACTCTGTGGATAAGCTGACAAAGAACTTAGTTCAGAACATGTTTTAATAATAAATTTAATCTTATGCAGTTCCAGCGCTTAATTTGCAGCCACCTCTGTTGACTGTAATACTCTGTGCATGGTGTATTTGGACTGCAAAGCAGATTATATTCTCTCGGAATTTATGAATAATGCTATCAAATTGCTCTCAGTCACTGGATGGAACGTGACTAATATCTCCATATCCGTTGCATTTCTGTTCTTTGTTTTCCGTTAGTCGAATAGGAGAATCCTGATGGTGTCTCTGTGCTCCTCAGGTGTGATAAAGAAATCAAAGTTTCCTACACGGTGTACAACAGACTGTCGTTGCTGCTGAAGTCTCTTCTTGCTATAACTAGGGTGACACCTGCTTACAGACTCTCCAGAAAACAGGGGCACGAATATGTCATATTGTACAGGTAAACGGCATAGCTGCTCCCCTTCTTGATGTGGTCCTCAGCCTCCTCGCTTGGCGCGTTGTCTGACCGGCATTCGGGTATTCTGTGACGGACTCTTGGACAGATGGTTGATTGGGTAGTTGGTGCTCTAGCTTGACTGTATCGTCTATCCATCCTCCCTTATGACCCTCAGCCTTGCCAAGCTACCAAGTTGTTCTTTTGTCTATGCGCAGTCCTGGTTCCTGTGGGATGGATTTTGAAGTCCTACTGATACACATGTCAAAGCTGGAAAAGGAGCCTAAGACTTTAAAACACTGCTAATTCAATTTGTTTTTCTTTTTTTTAAAGGTATGCTTTTTTTAAGGTATACGTTGTTGGAGCTTAGTTTTTATTCAACAAACCTATGTAGGTGTTTAGTTTTGGGTGCTATTGCTTGAAAAATACAAAAAATACATTTTAAGTGTTTTGTAATTCGGAATTTTAGCTAACATAGGCTCCCTTTCCCAGGGAGATTCATGGAAAGGTTCTGCTGTTTATATTTTCAGAATACTCTTACGTGATTATTCTGTAGTGGAAAAGATTTTCTGACTTCTTAACCAATTTACTTTGGAATGGCTTGTGACAAGCACAGAGAGCTCCCTTTAATTGAGGATCACTCTTCACAATCTTGTACCTTCTATTGTATATGTGAATGTTGCTAAGAGACTAGATCTTAAAAGTTCTCATCACAAGAAAAAAAGTGCTATAACTGTGTGTGGTGATGGATGGCAACTAGACTAATTGTGGTGATCATTTCACAATATATATAAATATCGAATCATTGTGTTATACACCTGAAACTAATATAATGTCATATGTCAGTTATACCTCAATAAAAAAATATCTAGTACTTTCTAATAGTAGTCCCAGATCTGTTTACCAATTTTATTCATATATTCTTTATTTTCCAGTGGGTATACTTTAAAAACACGTTGCAGGAATGGGAAGAAGAAACTTAAATAGCAGGTTCCACTTAATTATTGTTTTCCTCATTTCTTAACCAAGCTTCTCCATGCACATTCCCATGCCTGCACCGTAATTGACGTGGTAGCATTTTTGCTCCATTAAAGGAGATGTTCATGCAGATGAGAAAAGAAGGGTTTGTTTTGTTTATTTTGTTTCTAGGTAGTTTGGCTATAGAGGCCCTTGGAATAAACAATCAGGTAACATTTCTATTTCTTCCCTACAGAATATATTTTGGGGAAGTTCAGCTGAATGGCTTAGGAGAAGGTATGTAATAAGGTTGAAAACATCTGTAGTGTTAAGAGCGCTTCTGACTTCAGAGGTGGGCTTGGATGCTGCCTGTAATAATACATAGCTTGTGATTTTAATAGGTATGATCCAAGAAAGGGAAAGACAGGTAGGTGGTCGGAAGAGCTGCCGGGGAATGACTGAATAATTTTCCCCAAAGCTCCAGTAACTCAGTATTCTTTTTTACTCTTTATGCGTTTGTCTGTTTTCCTGATTTTCTACGTTTCTGATGAGCATCAACAATTTTGAAAACTTGGAAATGAAACCAAGAAAACCAGGAAAGCTTTGTTGGAAGTCTCACTTGCAAGGCCCTGGCTCTTCTAGACTTAGTTCTGGTGTGGCAGCTTGGGCGGGAGTGTAGTTACTTCATAAATTGAGGCGCTTGTGTGGTAAACTCCTCGTGCCCCTTTGCTATCTCACTGGACATGTGACACACCTGGGCAGGGTTGGTTAGGACTTGCTCAAGCTTTAGGACTAATAATTGTTTTACCTCTTTGAAGGTAATTTTATTTGGAAATAGAATGCTGTTTCTTCTGCCAGTATTAGGTCAATATAGGATAAATTGAAAGAAAAAAATACATATATATACACATACATACATACCCCCACACATATATATGAAATGGAGGCTTCTGCACTCAAGATGCTAAGTGGGTGCCAGAAATTGTACTGTAGGCTGAATGATTCAGGAAGAGACAGACTTGGGCAGTGCCAGCATTCTCTGGAACAGAGCTATTTATTTATCTTTTCTCCTAGGTTTCCAGACAGTCCGTGTTGGGACTGTGGGCACCCCTGTGGGCACCATCACTCTTTCTTGTGCTTACAGAATTAACTTGGCATTCATGTCCACCAGGTGAGGAAAGAACCTTGGTATCCAAAAGAACTCTTCCAAAGACATACAAGTTTTTTGTCCCCAAACTTCATGGCTAAGCCTACAATTCAGCTTTGCCATTGCTGAAGTCAGTCCCCTTCTGAAGAAGAAAATCACGAGAGAGACCAGTTTCCAGACTGGAGACTCTGAGTGTCCCAGCGTCAACAATGTAGAGCTGGTTGCTTCTATTTAGGGATGCAATAGTTAAGGCCCTAGTGGTTCCTGTCGGTAGACATCAGGCCCTCTGAGGACTTCAGGGGGCTAGCGAGGCATTCTAACGAATACTGCAATGTGCTTATTGCGTTACAGGCAATTTGAGAGGACCCCACCCATCATGGGGATCATCATCGATCACTTTGTGGACCGTCCCTATCCCAGCTCCTCGCCCATGCACCCCTGCAATTACAGGTGAGGCATGTGAAAGGCACTTTCCCCAGCTGCAGCGGGGCGGACGCATCCATCTTGCACAGGTCCCTCGAGCACTTTTGTCAGCTCTCACTGATGGGCAGGGGGCACTGATGGAGAACCCCGTGGCGAGAAATGGAGTGGCGAGCTTCCGTTCTTGCTGCTGCCTCTGAGGTGCACCAAGACTTGAAGTATTCAGCATATCTCAGAAAATTCTTGGACAGTTTGGATCTTGCTGGTAGTGATTTGACTTTTGAGTTGATTTTACTTAGAGACTACAAGAGTGGTAGTAATTTGTGCAATGTCCTTCACCAGTAATGGTTTTCAGGGCACCATTGACACAATTCAGTTATATGTCAGAATCAAATATCTCCAGGCCTAGATCCCAGAAAACAGAATTCTCTAGAGGCTGAAATAGATGTGTATCAGGAATACTGCCTTTATGTGAAGGTCTTGTAAAGTTGGATAGCTTTGTCTTTGGAGTCTAGATTTTTGTTTCATTGTGTCTCTATTGCTGACAATTCTTTGGCCCCAACACTGGCCGGGCTTAAGAAAATACTCTCAAATGATATGTCAGGTAAGATGTTTGGGTTTAAAAAAAAGAAAACCATTGTCAACCTCTAGATGCTGCTCTCTCTCTCTTTCCGTTATGAACTCTATCTGAAACAATTCTCATCACAACTTTCGTCCTTGTTGAACCTCCCTTTGTATCCTTTCTGAAATCAAATGCCATCACCATAAAATTCATGATTTCTTTTCCCCTCACTATAGAACCGCTGGTGAGGACACTGGAGTAACATATCCTTCTGTGGAAGATTCTCAAGAAGTGTGTACCACTTCTTTTTCCACCTCCCCTCCATCCCAGGTAGGGGAGACAGTTTCTGGGGTGGCGGTAGTTATTTGGTACATATATGGGCCTTACGAAATGGTGTCAGAATTTAGATACAGTCTCTTTCGGTGGCAGTGGTAATTGTTTTGAGGCGGTTATTTTGAGGGATGAGAAGAGCCTTCTCATCCAGCGGGTGATAATGCAATGTTTCTAGTTGTAACTATTCTTAACCCACAAGATTCTGTGTAACCTTTACCTTCCTAGGGACATCTTAAATTCCCGAGAAAAATCAGTGACAGAATTCCAGATGCATTCTGATACCAGAGAGGTACTCCACTTGACACTTGTTAATTTGCTAGCTGCTTCTCTTTTGAAGCGGTAAATATGGTTCCTAATAACAGAAGGAACACAAAAGGAGCAATCATTATTTAGCATGAAGTGCCAGTAAAAAACCCGCAGTGCAGTTTTTCTTAATAGTTGACACAGATTTCTGCCTAGTGCATTCTCTACCTGAACATTTTTCCCCATTAGCTTTTCCATCTGAGTCCATCTTCAGCGTCAAACCCAGTTTTGATAAAACACAGGCTCCAAACAATGTTCTCGGCTTCCTGGGAGGAAGTGCCTGTGTGGCCTTGCTGTGTAATGTACATGGTACTGAGATGCTTCAGCTAAGGCGTCATTTTTTGCCAGCTGACTGAACTTCAGAAGGCCACATTCCTTCCCTCCACCCTGAGTCGTTCGTCTGCCTCCTGGCCTGCCGTTGCCTGCTCTGCCTGCCCATCATCTCTGTCATTCCCCTCCTCATTGACTTTCACATTAGTTTCATCTAGACCCAACTCAGTTCTGCTTTCCTTTAAACTAGCCCCAGATTACCCCTTTTCACCATCTTATTTTGGGGACCCAACAAGTTAATTAGCTATTCATAAGTTTTTCTTTTTTGTGTTTTTTTTTGTTAAAAATATTTGAATTTATTCCATCCTGCGTTGTTAGGAAATACTGGATTAAAGTTATCATTCTAATCTGTTTCAAAAGCATAAGTTAGGCACAAAAGCTAACCTAATGTGTGTGAAGGATGTTACAAAATCTATGGATCACTATTATTTCTGTTGTCCCGGTTTAGAGTTAAAGAGGTTTTTGTTGTAAAGTTGCAGACAGTTTGGTGATGTGAGAACTGTTACTCCCTCTCTCCCCATCAATATATATAGGCATGAGTGTCGCCATTGCTGTGGGAGGGGGTAGCTCTGGTACACTTACTGACGTAGAATAAGGTGGCGGGGGGGGGGGCGGAGCCATTTGTTGTTTGTGCCGTCGAGTTGATTCCGACTCCTGGCAGCCCTGTGCACAGCAGAGCAGAACCCTGCCCAGTCTTCTGCGCCCTCCTCTCACGTTCCAGCGCTCTATCAGACTGTGCTCCCTGCTGTTCACAGGGTTTTCACGGCTAATCTTTTCGGAAGTGGGTGGCCATGTCCTTCTTCCTAGGCTGTCTGAGTCTGGAAGCTCCACTGAAACCTGTCCACCATGGGTGACCCTGCTGGTATTTGAAATACTGGTGGCCTAGCTTTCAGCCTCACAGCCACACGCAGCCACCACAGTATGACAGCCAACAGACGGGGGGTGTGGTTCCCTGGCTGGGAAGTGAAGCCCAGGCCACAATGGTGAGAGTGCTGAATCTTAACCACTAGAGCACCAGACTGCGTTTTCACTGTGCATATTAGTGGGAGTAGGTTTTTTTTATAATCAAAAAGTGAATATGTCAAGTTTAATGTTCATTAAACAGTTTTGTTTTACAAGTGGTAAATTCGTAAACAGTAAATAAAGTTATGACTTCAGAGATAGGAGAGATGGTGAGGCTGGGCCTTAGCAAATCAGTTTGTCTCTTTCTCTGACGGTGGAAATTTGACCCGACCCCAAAAGTAAAGGGAAGTTAAGTGGTTTCTGCACTGATGTTTGCAAAAAGGTTTATCGACCTGCGTAAGGAGAGCCTGTCTTTTTCATGGTATCAGTTGCTTGTTGTGTCTCATAGTTTAAAAGTAGATCACACCAAGATCTCGTCAATACTGAGCACCCATAGGTGAGTCAATACTCAGCAACTCGGATCAAGGCTGCTACAGTTTGGTGTAGAAATATTCATTTGGAACCTTGACGGTAGAACAGAGTGAAAATCATTTGCTGTCAGGTCTCCTCATTCTTGTAAATATTGCAGTGGTTTTTTCCTTGGTGTAACCGAGGGAATTGCATAATTGTTCAGCAACTTCTGTTTGAGCTTTTGCTAGAGTCCAGTAAATACATGTTAATGTGATGTTTGTTTTGCCAACGAAATAAGGATCATTGTATCATTTGGGCCCAGAGTTGAGTCAAGAAATAGTTGTGGCCCTGAACCTGCTGCTGTGACTTAAGGCCCTGTCTCCAGTTCTAAGCGCTAACCAGCTCACTGGTGAGACTTGAAGAAGGAACAGCAAGTTCTCCAAGGCCATCAGGGACTATAAGGAAACACACGCACGCACGCACACGCACGCACACACTCAGCTTCCCTGGGATAATGTAGGAAAATATGCAGTCGGGTACGTTAGCTCTTCCAAGTTCCAACCAACAACTGTCAACTGTTTAAACCTGTCCCTGCAGATTCTGGGTCCCCACAGAAAGGTCTTCAGCCTAATGTTCTAGCCTCGGCGTCCTCATTCCTCCTCAGCACACCTTGCGTCTGCTCTCAGGCCCTTCCTTTCGGAGGCTGTTCTCTGACATCCTCCCACCCTCTTGACTGAAGACTGACTAATGCTGGGTTCAGGTTTCCCTGTGTTGCCCAGCCGCCCCCCCCCCCCCCCCACCCCGGCTTGACTCAGCTTTGTTTTCCTCCTGCTCATCAGGGAGACAGGCTGCAGTGGAGCACCCTGGGATAAACGTCTCCTCTTCAGACTCTTCCAGGGGGTCCTTTGGGGAAGGCAGTCATGCAGCTTTCTCCCTGCTTTCACTCCTGACTTCCACTGTGCATTTCAGCCTCTATTGCTACTGCCCCTTCTGGAGTTTTTTTCACTTCTTTCTCAAGTCCCTTTTCTTTTTTCTTCTCTTGTTTCTCCTGTCTCTGTGTGTATCTGTGCACAGTGTGTGTTTACTGTCACAAAGGCACATTTTCAGACCCCTACTCCTGTGGTGACGGACACCCTGAGGGTCCCCATGGCAGGACTGGCCTTTTCCCATCAAGTGAGTCCATACTGGGAAGATGGGGATATAATGAGATGGCATCATTTTATTTAAAAGTTGTAAATAAAGTAAAGTACAGGGTATAACTATTTAAATGTCCCCAAGTGTTCTGTGGGTTATTTTGAGGCTTGATAATTGGTTTTTAAGAGGACACAGTCATAGCACACCAGCCCAAAATAGGATTTCTCTTTTGCCCCTCCTCCTACCATTGATGTGAAAAATACTGGGAGTTATTTATATCTTATTTCCAAATAAACAATCCAAGAGTGGCATTCTTTCTTTTTCAGTATACATAGGAACCCTCCCATACCCAGGGGTGATGGAAGGAATGATTAGAGAAGATGCCTTTTGTTTTAAAGGGACCTCAAGGACGAATGAGAAAATAGAATGACCTGGGAAAAACTGATGACTTTGGCTCCAAGTTCTGCCTAGGCTTGTGCTCCACAGATCAGCTGGCCTGGAAACCAAAACAGTTAGCTGAGCCCCTGGGAAAAGGGGGAGCAAGGAACTCTGGAAGCCTTTGGAAGGTGCAGAGCTGGGAATCCCAGTGCCACTACACACAAGTCTGTTTCCTTATCTAGAACGCAATGGCCTGGTCTGTCTTTAACCCTTCCATCAGGCCCCCGCACCGTGAGGGTGTGGGCTGGGGTCCGCTTCTTACCCTTCTACTGACCTGGATCATTAGTCATACTCTAGGATGGCCTATTTTTTTCTCCTCCTTTCCTCTGCCCCTCTTTGTTTTTCTCTTGCTTAGCTCTCAAGCTCTCGCCTTTCCTATCAACCTGCTGCTCTGGGCGTTGGATCAGCTGACCTGGCTTATCCAGTAGTGTTTGCTGCTGGCTTAACCACCACACACCCTCACCAGGTATCTTTAAAGATGGGAGGACCCTGGGGGCTCCTATGCTGTCTACCTTGCCCTGAGGCAGTGCGAGGCCTCTTGATACGCTGGCATTACTCCAAGTGTTCTGAAGCAAAGCTCTTCGTAACTGGAGGACTGAGGTGACTCTGAGAGGAAGGGGCTTCTTAGCCTTCAGAAAGGAAAGAGAAGCTGCCCAGGTGTTTTCTCCTCTTTCCTTTTGCCTCTGTAGTCATTATCTTGCATGTCTCCCATTAACTGAGTCCTAGAGAGGATACAGATCCAAGGTTTCCTGCCCACTTGGTGGCAGCATTGGTGATGGAAGAGCTGGAAAGCAGATACCATCATGCTAGGTCGTAAGTTTCCCTCCTGACTGACACTGCCATGAGTCACTATTTTTCCATTCTTCCCCAAAGCTAATGGTTCCCGGGAAGGAAGGCGGGGTACCCCTTGCTCCCAACCAGCCTGCCCTGGGTGCCCAGGCCGACCAGGAGAGATTGGCAACCTACACCCCTTCTGACGGGGCCCACTGTGCTGCCACACCTTCCAGCAGGTGAGTTCACGTCTTGGCTCTGCCACTGCTCAGGCTAGCCAGGAGGCCTGTCCTCCCCAACTCATGTGCTTATTTGGTATCAGGGAAGAGTAGCTGTCAACATCAGCTCAGACTTGGCATTTGTGCCCAGAATGTGGAATCCTTAAAGCTCCTGATAAGAATCTTATGCTGCAGCTGGTATGTAAGGAAGCTGACCATGCGCTTTGCTGCCAACAGCAGGGCCTGGCCTGCTAGACCCCTCACCCAGTGGAGGGCCTTCTCAGACATTTTTCTCTGGCCCCCAGATTTATTCCCTTAGAGTTGCTCCTCGTTTTTCCTGAAGACCAGAACAGGGTGTTCACCATCACCTTGGCATCGGGCCACAGTGTATCTTGGTGGTGGTTAGGATTGATGTTCTTTTTCTGCTATGTTAGCGCCTCATGGAGATCCTTTAGGAACAACTATTTTTCCTCACTGCAGTTTTTAAAAAATCTTTGTCTTTTCTGATGACAGAAATGATACAGTCTGTAAAATGCAAATTATCAAGACATTGATTAGGTAGAAAATGAAAGTTCTCATAATTCCACCCTGCAGAAATCACCACTGTTACCTCCTTTTTTCAAAGACCTGAGGGTCTCAGAAGGGTTAAGTAATTTGCCCAAAAGCACTTAGCTTGCAAAATGGCTGGGCACAAGCCCAGCTCCTGGGACTGCAAAGCCTGTGCTCTGTCTTTCCGTGACACTCGGAGTTCTCCCATGGGCAGCCGAGGCTGTCTTGACCTGTTCTGCCCCTCTTGACTGGAAGGCCCCAGAGATCATGATGGAGATTGCCTGACCGCATCTTAAATGCATTTTTGGATAATAGGGATTTCTGGAATTTTTTTTTTTTTCATTCCCACAGTGGAGTGGTGGGAGGGGAATTGTTTGGGAAGGTCTTTTTGTGCTATCCATCAGGAAAAATAATTACTTTCATTCCTGGCTTCCCAAATTTCCATCCTCTTATCCCTCCCCTGTTAGATAATCAAAGGAAGATCTTGTTAGTCATTTTACACTCATTTTCTGAGCCTCGACTCCTGGGGCATGTCTGGGAGTAGCTGAAGACAGGAGGCCCTGTTGAGGGGGTTCTTTACTAAATCCAGATCGTCAGAGCTCAGGGCTCCCTCAGTGCTGCCTGGAGTCCAGGGGCCACTTGGATTGCACAGTCCTCCTGCCCACCTGGAGCCGTTGGCCACAGGACCTTTCCTGTCGGCTGCAGCTTGCAGGGCTGTGTCTGCTGGTCTCACAGCCACAGGATGTCCCCTTGTTTCTGCTGCTTGGAGCCCCCATCATCACGTCATCACCATTCTGGAGGGCTGGAGAGGGCAGGAGTGAGAGCAGCCCAGCTGAAAGGCCTTGCTGAACAGAGGGATGACTGGAGGCAGGGAGGGGGGAGGAAACATAGTACGGCGCACAGAGGACCTCAGCCAAGCGATCTCGTGGGCAGACAAAGGCCTGGCCATCTAGAATCAAATTTGGGACTCTTGACTTAGAATAATGGCAATGTCTCTTGTGAGGTAAGGCTTAAGTTTAACATTGTACTGTAAACTGTACAGTCTTATGGTATTTTTAGATTAAAAAAGATGTAGAAAAGCTGAAACTGAGTCTGAAACAACTAAACTTATAGTTGTTTCTGAGAAATGCTTGCCTCTATGAATGATTGCCCTGTGCACGGTAACTGATGCTCCTCATCGATATTTCAGCTTAAATGTTATGTAAGCTTTACACAATTGTGACACTAAGTTTCACTCAGATATGCATAATTTTAGTTGTTCCAGGAACTCTGCTCTCAACTCAGAAGGGAGGGGGACAATGGCAGCAGCCAGACCGCATTTTGGCATTTGCCATGTGGGTGGGCTGGCAGGGGCACCTCCTGCCCTAGGCTGCAGCCCCGCAAGACGGTGGCTTCACGGGGAGCCGTGGAGGCTCAGCTGTGGTTTGAGAGTGAATACCCACACTACCTTTCTTCTGCAGCGAGGACACGGAAACTGTATCAAACAGCAGTGAGGGACGGGCCTCCCCACACGACGTCTTGGAGACCATCTTTGTCCGAAAAGTGGGGGCTTTTGTCAACAAACCCATCAACCAGGTGATTTTTCTGCCACTGCCACCTGTGGGAATGTCTGAGCCCTTCGAGCGGGCCTTACAGGCAGGGCTCCTAACCTGGGATCTGTAGAAGTGCTGAAATTGCATGCAGAATTGTGGGAGGGTGAATATTTTGTGAAGAGGATTAATAACCTACAACACCCCTCCAGAAGAAGTTTAGAACTATTGTTCTGTGATCTTTTAAGCTTACAGTAGGAGAGGGAGACCAGACGCCTTTTAGCAGAAACACACTGCATGGGAGTGTCATTGTCTCAGCCTAACTTGAAATAGGAAGTTTCTCCTCAGCTCTGTCAGTGAAGAGCAGTTGTCACTGAAGTACTCTGGGTCGAGCTTCCTGGGGAGCCCTAACCCCTGTTTCTGCTGTGGGCATGTGATGGAAGGCAGGGGGAATTGAGGGGGTCTCCAACAAGACAGGAACCTGAGGGGTGGCATGGTCAGCCTAGGGGTGCAGACTTGCTGGACCTCTAGGCTCCTGGCAGCGTCTACGGAGGCACGTAAGCTGGGGGAGGCACGGGCGCTAATACTTCCTCCTGTGTCCCTTCAGGTGACCCTGACCAGTTTGGACATACCCTTTGCCATGTTTGCTCCCAAGAATTTGGAGCTGGAGGATGCCGATCCCATGGTGAGTCCACCACTGACTAAAGTTTCCAGGGAGAGGGTGCTGTAGTCGTCGTCGTCCTTCCTCCACAGACCCGTAGCCATGCCCGTTGGTCTATGGATTTGTGGCCCACGTTGGGTCCCTTACAAAACCCTTGGTTGTTAACGGTAATTTGCACCCAGAGTGCAGAACCAGCCCCTGCCTCTGCCTTTGTTTGAAACAGGTGAATCCTCCGGATTCCCCAGAGACTGAGTCTCCTCTCCAAGGCAGCCTGCACTCTGATGGCTCCAGCGGGGGCAGCAGTGGCAACACTCACGACGACTTTGTTATGATTGACTTTGTAAGTTGCCATCACTTTCCTAGACCATTGCTGCCCCAGGGGAGATAAACCTGGAGCATCCATTGCACTTGAACAGGACTTCTTCACAGGAATCAGATGGGCCGGCTTAGACAGAGGGGATGGGGCAGGTGGGTGCCTGGCTGTGCAGTTCATGTGGGCAACCTGCCCTCATACTCTGCTTGGGGAGACATTTGGAGGCCCATGAACAATAAGGCATTTTGTGACCAACCATGTGGCATAGTGGTTAAGTTCGCACACTCCGTTTCTGCAGCGTGGGGTTTCGTGTTTCAGATCCCAGGCACAGACCTAACACCACTCATCAAGCCATGCTGTGGCAGCGTCTCACATACAAAATAGAGGAAGATTGGCACAGATGTTAGCTCAGGGACAATCTTCCTCACCAAAAAAAAAAAAAAAAACCCCACCAATGAGACATTTTGTGCCATGTCTTTGATTGAAATTCATAATGAAATTCATCTCTAAATGGTGGTTTCCCAGTGGAATCCTGAATGGATAACCCTTTGGTAAGGAGAGGAGTTTGAAGGAAGGGGACAGAAACCTAATTAGGGGAGAGGAATGTGATCATCAGGATTAGAATTCGATGGGCCAGCAGAGAAAGGTGTAAAGATGCTCCTCCTAAGATAAGCCTGGAGGAACCTCTTTTTTGGTAATTACTGAAAGGAAGGAGGGTTGTTTATAGCTTAACTCCTGTGGTTTTCCTCTGTGGTCCAAGGCAAGCTAAACTGAATCTGTTTTATTTTTGAAGACAAGCTAAACTGAATCTGTTTTATTTTTGAAGAAACCGGCTTTTTCTAAAGATGACATTCTTCCGATGGACTTGGGGACCTTCTATCGTGAATTTCAGAACCCCCCTCAGCTGAGCAGCCTCTCCATAGATATTGGGGCCCAGTCAATGGCCGAGGACTTGGTATGGAAACCCCTCCCCCCACACCTCATCCTCTGACCTCCCGTCCCCCTTTGGTGGTTACTCCTGCTCCACAGGCCTAGAAATTTCTTCCTGTTACTCCTCCCACCCGCTCGCCTCCCATCTTCCCTTAACAGGAAAGAGATACTTTTAGACCATTATCTTCTTTTGATCACACTTGAGATTTGCATCGTGCCTGGGAGTCATTTTCTTGCATTTGCGTGCACTGACTTCCTCCTTTCCTCTGCACACTCCCAGCAGCACTGCCACACTCCTGTCGTTTGGTGCCTGCTGGCTGCTACTTGCTGGTGCCACTAAGCCACGCTGCTCCAGCAGCTCTTTAGCTTGCCAGGCAGATGCCGGTAGTCCAGGGTAGAAGAAATAGGAGGTCCTGACTGCTGGTGTTCTTGCCCTTTCCACGGACAGCCCGTCCCTCAGCTAGTGGTTCTCATGCTTAGCCAGATGTCCTGGGACTGCCTGTAATCACCACATCTCCGCTGAGGGTATTCCCTGTTTCCTGCCTCTGGAGGACAGAGGAGCGCCCTGCACAGCCACAGACTCTGGCTGCCCCACAGCATGAGATGTCGGGGTCCCTCTGCTTGAGGTGGAAATAGTGCCTCCTGTATCGAAATTAGAGGAGTGGCTCAGGACCTGGATGTAGCTGCCTCTGATCTCTTTAAACAGAAAAGCATGCACAGTAATAATAACATAAGGTAATAATATCCTTAGTAATATTAACATTTCCCGAGGCTTTCTAGGTGCCAAGCGTTTTTCTAAGCGCTTTATGTGAATCTTCAGTAACCCTAAGAGGTAGGTTTTCGTATTGTCCCGGTTGACAGATGAGAAAACCAACACTGAACAAATAACTTGCCAGTGCTCACAGGGAGCCAGCGAAACGAAGCTTTGATCCCAGGGAGTCTGGCTTCTGATTTGAGTCTTTTAACCACTGCCTCCCGAGCCTCTCATTTGAAACGTGCTGGGAAGGAACTGGACTCCAAAGGCTGTCAAAGTGACCTGCAGCCGGTTGCACCGGCCTGCCAAACCCGCCCGCGCTGTCTGGTGTGTCCGGGCCACTTTATACGTTCTGAGGCAGCACAGTGTCCCACCTTTCTGATACCTTGCGCCTGTCAGTAAATCTGCAGATGCAAATTCACCAGTAGAGACAGACCACCTGATTAAGATCCAGTTTCTATTAATAGTTGACACTTGAGGGCAGTTAAACTTAACTCCCTGTGGTTCTGTTTTATGTTCTCTCTCAACCCGCCCACGTCAGCTGATGTAAGGAGGCAGACTCCTAGGCTTCCCCGCAGGCTGCTGAGTCGGCATCTCTTGGGAGCGTGGTTGGGATGCCTTGTTCCTGCGGGACTCTGATGCCCGGCACCGGGTGTGAAGAAATCTTCCATAACCTTTTCTTCATTGGTAGTACTCTGAACCTGCTGTTTTATTCTAGTGTCAGTCTAATCAGTGCCAAAGATATTTCACATGTAATTTCTCTGCCATCCTGTTGTTGGCGTGGTCCTTTTCTATCTCATTAAGTGTGTGGCCCACTTGGGTTTCCTAGGCTGTTCTGTCCACCCTCCAGCCCCCACGAAACCCTGCTGGACATAAGCCCACTGTCCGGTGCCTGTTCAGCTGCCCTGCCTTCCCTGCTCTCCCAGCTCAGCCCTGCTGAGCCGGCTGTCTGCGGCGCCCCCTTCCTCAGCCCGGGGGACTGGGCAAGCTGCCTCTTCAAGGCCCTGCGTGAACAGGCCGCTTTTCTCTCTCCGCCCGGTACAGGACTCGCTACCAGAGAAGCTGGCTGTGCACGAGAAGAATGTCCGAGAATTTGATGCCTTTGTAGAAACCCTGCAGTGAAAGTTGGTGTCCTCGAGTACCAGCATCCCCTCTCTGTGGTCCCAGGAGACAGAGAGCCTCTCACTCATCAGCTGCTCGCATCCCTGGTCCTGCTCCAAGCCAGGTGGAAGGGAGGCTGGGGACCCAGACATCCCTGCTCTTGCACCTCCTGGCAGCATCAAGCCAGTGATAGCATTTGAGAGGACTGAACCTCTAGCCTTGGAGATGGGAAGACGGTTTGTAACAGAGGGGCCTCCACAGGGCCATCTGCTTACAGCACCCGTCAGCAACCGCTTCACAAAGGCTGTCGTCCCGTTCCTCCTGCTGCCACTCCCCGCCCCGGGTCTGCCCTGCGGCTGGCCGCTCGCCTGCCTGCTGTACCATCAACCGTTTGACATTCCAGCTGGTGGCCCAGAGTCTGGTGTGGAGGCAGAAAGAGGAAGGAGACAGTGCTGGGAGGAAGAAGGAAGGACTCCTTCAGGCTCTCCTTGTTGTTTCCTTTAGTTCTGGTATCTTCTTCCTCTCTCTCCCCCCTCTCTGCCCCTGTGCCTATACTTTTGGCAATATGACAGGCCTCCTGCCCAGGCGATGAGAACTCCAGAGTCAGCCTTTCCCGCCCTCGAAGGTTGTGCCGCTCATCCCTGAACAGAAGGTCCGAGCAGCCCTGGTGGCTGCCGTGCTCAGCTCCTCAGCTACGTGGGGAAACGATCCTAGGACTGCGTCTAGGATTCTGTCATTGGGTATCAGCAAAAGTTCTTCTCTTCCCTTCCTCCCTCCCCCTGTTGCTGCTCCTTGGTGGTAGAACACGCTAATTATTTATTACTTTCAGAGAGATCAGATATTTTATAGAGAAAATACGTCCGAGGTTAGATGTTTTCACTTGGGGAAGGTGGCCTCTCTCTGGGGCAAGCCTCCTCGGTGGAGGTTCCTCAGAGTCCGGCTTGCTGCCTGCAGATCTTCCTTCCCATATGTTTAGAGCAGGATCCAAGAAGAGGGCTGGCTGAGGGCAACAGAACCTCCCAGAATCGCTGCATTTGAACTGACAACAGGCTTTCCCTTGGACGTATTCCTGGTGAGAGCCTCGAGTCTCTCAGCTTCTGCAGACCCTCTTCTGGCCGCCCAGCAAGTCTTGGGTGCCAAATGTGATGACTCCCCAGAGTTGTGCCACATACAGTGCCCCAGGGCCATTGTGGCTGCCCTGCAGTGGCCCTGGGGAAGGACAGACAGGCCTCCTTCTGGGGTACTCGTTCCTCTTTCTTGGGGCTGAGTTGTGGGCTTTTTCCTCCTTCCGCCTGGGCCTGGCCATCACCGTCCTTTAATCCCAGGGTCTGTACACTGCCCTGAGGTTTACTGGTTGGATTGGTTCCTTGTGAAGAAACCAAAGCTGGGCATACAGTTGACTTAGCCCTTCGGGTATCGTTACTTGAGTAAGCGCAGTGCCTAGCCTCCCCCACCTACCATTTGTCCCTCTCCCACTAACTGGTAGTCCTGGCCCAGGAGAGCTAGGCCTGCTCCCACCCTGGCCCGCCCGGGGTGGGCACTGGCAGCAGCTGTTCTGCAGTGGAGCAGGTGGCCCTCAATTGCTTGTTAGTAAATGCATGTGACAGTGTTCCCACCACAAGGCTGACCTCCGAGGGCCAGAGTAGGCTCTGTTGCTGTCTCAGTTAGGCTGAGCCCTGCCTCGTTGCATGCATTCCGCTGCCACAAAGAAATGTTCCCAGCAGTGGTGTCCAACTGGCCCTCCTGCCTTTGGGCCAGAGCACACCGATGGCCTGCTAAACCCATCCAGATTTACCCGCGAGGCCCTGGCGCTGAGAAGGGTGAAGGCCTGGTACGTTTGATTGCCTCCCCCGACTGGCCCCAGGATCTCAGCTGCTGCCCTCCATCCGAGGCCAAGCATGGTGGGGCCTGTTAGCCATTGTCTTCTTTGACTCCTGACTGTCAGCCTCTGCAGGCAGCAGCCTTTTTCAGGACGCCATCGGTGAGAGGCCAGGGAGGCTGAGCCCTGACTTTGAGCTGAGCCTGGGAGGAGCAGAGCAACTGTCAAGGCCGGCCCTTGCCCCTCAGCCCTGTCCGAGGCCAGGTATGAGCCCTAGACTGACCCCTGCAGCACCCTGGGACAGGGCTGGGGCCAGCCACCTGAATCCAGGTGGCACAGGCCCTCCCGCTCCTCCAGCCTACCTTGTTTGGAAGTACGGAGCTATACTTTAAAATGTATTCAAGAGGTTTCCAATAAAAGTTTTTCTGTACTTTACAGCCTCCTGTCGTGCAAGTTGTCTAAAATCCTAGCCAACTCCCTCCCACTTCTGCGTAGGCCCAGGTCACCGGCAGGCTCTGTGGAAGGGGAAGAGCCGTGCGTGTGAGCACAGAAAGGCTGCAGAGTCAGGCAGGCTGCTTTGAATCTTGGGGTTTGGCCACTTCCCAGCTGTGCAGCCTTCGGCCCATCAGGAAACCTCTCAGAGCCTCCGCATTTTCCTTGGCTGTAATGTTCCCATTTCCGCGGCTTGTATGCAAATACTGAGTGAGATAATGTGTATGAAGTAGACGTGCATGTGAAGCGCACCCATAGCACAGTCTCCGTGAGATGGAGGCCCTCATCCTCAGCTCTTTCCCCTCTGCAGCACAGCTCACCACTCAGCGGGAAAGACAGCTGACGGGGCACTGCCGTGTTTGCAGTGGGGGCTGGGCACAGAGAGCGGGCGCCCCGAGCTGCCCAGCCCTGCTTGCTGATCCAGTGTGAGGCGTTGTGGCCGAGCAAACCAGACAGAGGGAAGGGGTGAGTGAAGCAGCAGGGAGTCAGGCTCCTTCAGGTTTGCTAGCTGCCCCAATCTGACACACAGCTCGAGTGAGGGCACTGGGGGAGTCTCTGACAGCCATGGGGATGATTGCTGTGGCCCCCTGCGGGCTTCTGCGCAGACATCCAGCCCTGGCAGAGCAGCTCCTGCTTCCTAGTTTGTGCCTGAGTGGGAGGAAGGGAGCGGAAGGTGGAGCCGGCATCCCAGAGGAGAGGTGCTTCTAGAGGCAAAGGACTGCCTGTCCGACAGACCCGGACAACTGCCGTCTGGGCTGCTCCCCATCCCCTTCAGGCTTAAGCCAGGCCCCAGGGCAGAAAAGTGCCAATTAGAAAATACTTGGGGGCTGGCCCTGTGGCTGAGTGGTTAAGTTTGCACGCTCCACTGCAGGCGGCCCAGTGTTTCATTAGTTCGAATCCTGGGCGCGGACATGGCACTGCTCATCAAACCACGCTGAGGCAGTGTCCCACATGCCACAACTGGAAGAACCCACAACGAAGAATATACAACTATGTACCGGGGGGCTTTGGGGAGAAAAAGGGAAAAATAAAACCTTAAAGAAAAAGAAGACCCTAAATTCGACCCAAACCTGGGGCTGATAAAGAATGGGGCCCTGGGAGCCCTTGCTTGTTAATAAACAGCACATGACATTGACCATGATACCTGACCATGCAGCCAGTCAGGAGAGAGTCGCCCCACCCTGGGGTCAGGGATGGTGGAAAGACTGTCCCTCGTGTCCTCACCTTCGATTGGGATCCCCCCAAAAAGCAAAGTGTTCAGTTGTCCCATGCCTGCCGACGGTGTCCTCCCCCCTTATGCATCTTGCTGCACCCGGCCCCCGGAGGCCTGCTGTTGCTAAGGCAGGGCGGACTGGCTTTGAGTCACTCAGCAGAGGTCCTGCCAGGAGCCCAGCCCAAGTAAACAGCTTTCCCCGCTTCCCGCTCCCTCTCCTTGTTGCCCGGGGTCACTGCCCCTCTGTTCTAAACAGTCCCCCAGCTCAGAGCTGAGCAGAGCAGGGAGAAAGAAAGGCTGCCGGGGCCTTCTGTTCGAGCTGCCCGGATGAGGACCACAGCTGTGCAACGGAGCTCACGTGTGTTTATCACCACCAACTATCACCACCACTAACACAACAACTAACAACTAACACAACAACACAGATCCTGCAGCTCTGACCCGGCTCCTTCAGCCCAAGCAAGCAATGAGGACAAAGAATAGGCCCGACTGAGGCCACCATGGCCTCCTGATTGCCATCAGCAGGCAAGCAGCAAACAGCTGCAACTTGACCCAGACCGCCGTGCCAAGTGAAATCCTGACCAGCTCTCCCAGTGACAAACTATTTTCTTAAAATTGTGGTAAGATACACATCACAAATTTTATCATCTTAACCTTTAGAGCAAAGTAAAACCTGCTCAAAAGAGGAAAGGAAAACTGGATCTTTCGTAGCCGCCCTGTGACTAGGTGGCAGGGCTCTCAGGCTGAGGGGGGCGGGGAGGAGCAGAATGGTCAGGGGGTGAGGCTACCAATCCCTTGCTGCACGAGGTTGGGACTACCACTGCGCTCATCTGTGAAATGATGGGCACTCAGTCCGTGTTATGTCCTGTATACATTACTTCTGATCCTCAGAGAAATGAAGAAACAGTCTCAGAGGTGGGGCCCATTATACGACTATTACCAGTTGGAGCTGGTGGTGAGTGAGGGAAGTAGGATCCAAACCTCGGTCTGACTCTGAAGCCCATTCTGTTGTCCACCACAGTTCACGCCATTTGGGAGACAGAAGAGGCCCTGGTCATAAGCCACAGCACTTGGTGGCCAGCTGGAATGCTGCAGGTGCGAAAAATGGAAGCTGACTGTCCACTTCTAAGCCTGGAAGATGGTCAGAAAGCTGCCCTCATGGCCACTCACAGGGAACGAGATGAGCAGGGGGGTCAGGTGGACTGGGGGGGGATTTCCTGGGGCCCCAGCTGCTCTTCTGCAACCACACCACACTTCCCACCAAGTTCTCAACCTCCGCGCCCACTTCCTCAACAGCCAGATGGGCAGTTTCCATCTCCATTTTTATTGAAATACAAAATGTGCAAAGGTGAAGTACATGATTGGTGCCGAGCAAGTCATTAAGTGTGAATGTGAACTCTTGATTCACGGTATAAGCGCCGCCCACCCCCGCTGCCTGGGTACAGACCAGTGAGGCAGGGGACAGACAAATAGATCCACGGACTCCCCGGTAAACGGGGCTGTGAGCAACGCCTGATATACAAAGGAGGGCAGAAAGCAGAGGCCCAGGCCCAGCTAGAGACACACGGACTGACAGAACCAGCAGCCACTCCAGGCCTGGGTGTCCTGACATGCCAGTGCCCTGGGGAGAGAGCCCAGTGAGGTCAGGGCAGGCCTCACCCGGCTCCCAGATGGACCTGGGCTAGACGGTGAGGACCCCCACGCTACAGGCTCTAGCCAAGGCTGTGAGACAGGGCCGCAGGAAGCGGGGGTCCCCAGGGTTCACCAGGAAGGAGTGTAATTCTAAGGGACACAGCTGGAGTGAGGGATATCCATCATCATCAGGGTCCAGGTTTTCTGAAACACACAGGGCCCTGGGGATCCGTGCTCCTTGGGGGAGGTTGCTAGAACTCACCTGGCGGGGGCCAAGCTAATTAGCAAAGTCTCTGCCTGGCCCCTCCAGGAGTCCCCAGCTGGAAGAAGGAGCCACCACGGATCCTGAGGCACTGAGTCATCTCTGCCAGAGCAGGGACCAGTGTGACTCCACAACACACATGTCCGAACAGCCCCAGGCTGAGGATCTGTCCAGGTGGGAAGGGAGGCAAGGTATGGGGGCCTGAGACTGCTTGTCACTGGTCTGACCAGACTCCAGGGGATTCTGGGGGTGGGGGAGAGGAGTCTATTTCAAATGGATGCTGGGACTCCACCCTGTCATCCAAGCTGCCAGTCCTGGCAGAACCAGGGGGTTAGGACATCCTGGGGGCAGTACCACTTGGGAAAGGAGGATCCAGGATGCATAGAAGAGAAGGCAGAAGTAGGAAGCCGAGTCCAGTCTCGTCATTCCCTAGCTGTGGAAATACCTAAGGCTGAGCCATCAGGGGCCAGGACAGGAGCAGGCTGCTCGCACCCAGGCCCTCACCCAGACAGGGAGGAGCCTCAGCAGGGCCGGCCCACGCCAGCTCAGCCTTTCATTCCCCAGCAATCAGGAAGGGGAGGACCAGCCCCAGCTACCAGCCCGTGGCAGTGATTTTGGCATCTGCAGTTGCCAGGGAAAGAGAGGCAGGAGGAAGCAGGAAAAGGGGTGCTGGGGCCAGTCCTTCCATTGAAGAGCCAAGGCCAGCTCTGCAGAGCCCGGCGGGAGCCAGGGATCCAAGGAGGCAGTGAGAAGTATAAGGCGAAGAAAACGTCTTGCGGCTACAGCGAGGCCTCCAGGGCCAGAGAGGTGGGCCCGACAGAAGGGGGAGGAGGAGCTGCCCGGTTGGCTGGCTCTAGCTTCCATCGCCCGGGGGCCTCATGGCCCCTTCCCAGGCAGGAGCCCCGGGCTCCCATAAGGCTGATGCCGAGAGGAAGAGTCCAAACTGGGGCCATCAGAGAAGGGGGCTGGTGGGGCAGGGGTGGGGCTCAGAGCCCCTTGGAGTCAGAGCCAGGGAACAACTCCCACTGATGGTCCAGGAGGAACTTGGTGAAGGTGTTGATGGGATTAATGGCCTTGAGGGTGATAGCAGCATCCTTGGCCCACAGCAGGTTAGGGCCGAAGACGACAGCCAGGTTAGTGTTGGTCATCTTGTTGTGGTCAGAGTGGGCAGAAATCTGTGGAGGGAATCGGGGGGCTGCAGCAGGAAGCCACAGGCCCTGCCTCCCGCACCCACGCCAGGGAACAGCAGGGGCAGCAGCTCCTCCTCCCCCCCCCCCCCCCCCCCGCCCCTCCTGCCTCCAGATGAGCAGTAGAGGCGCGCCTGAGGTCTCACCTCCACCAGGAAGGCAGTGAGGAACCGGAGCACCAGGAAGTTCTCCTCAGGCAGCGTCCCGAGGGCCTGCAGCGTTGCCTCCACTCTCTGGCTCTCATCAATGTCTATGAGGAACAGGGCCCAGGTTACAGGGGCCCAGGGCTGGGCTGGGGCAGGAAGCCTTAACACAAGGCTAGAAGGGAGACCCCAGCCAGGCTTTCCTTGGAGGACAGGCCAAACCCGCCTGCTCCGAGTCCAGCTCTGCCCAGGCAGAATAAGCGCAGGGCTGGGGAGGGAAGAGAGGGCACTCACTGAGGAAGCCCACAACGTGGTGGTAGAGGTCAAAGGTGAGCAAAGGCTCAGGAAGCTCCCGGAGGAAGGTCTTGAGGATGACCGCTGGCAGGTGCAACTCGTTGTACTGGTCGAAGTCCACAGGCAGCCCTGGAGGGGGGTGCGGAGGAGGAAGGATGGGGGGTTGCGGAGGAGGAAGGATGGAGAGGAGCTGGGCCCAGCAGCCCATCTAGAGGCTACGTAGGCCCCACTGCCTGACTTCACCCTCAGCCACAAGCCGCCTCCTGCCAGGGAGCTTCCTCTTGCACCCGCCTTCCCGTCTCCCTCTGTGACAAGGGGACGCAGGTTCAGGCTGTCTGGGTGGAGTGGGGCCCCCTAGCACACACTAGTTATTCCTCATCTCTGAACACACCTGAACCCAGGACCCTGACCAATGAGGGAGCAGGCCTGGGATAGCCAGGCGGGAGTGTGACGCACGTAATCCTATCAAATGCAGCAGAAACCCCTGACAGGAACAGAACAGGAACGAGAGGAACAGCAGAAGGCAGAGAAGCCCCCGACAGTCACACCCATGCCCCCAACCTTACCACACACACACACACACACACACGGTCTGCACCGGCCCTCTGGGCCTGGACACGTCCCATGACTACTCACCCATGTTGTACTTCTGCTGCACCTCTCGTACAATCTGGGTGTTGGCCGACCTCCGGAAAATGCCCTCAGTGGTGAGAGCTGGGAAACAGTGGGCCTGGTGAGTGTCAGAGCTCTGGGCAATGTGCAGACCCCCCATTCTCTGTCTTGGGGTTCCAGTCAGGGTCAGTGTGGGTGCTGACGCACGTGGGCCCTCTCTCAGCCCTGCCCAGCAACTTCCCCAGGGAGCTGGAAGGGGGCTGGGCCCTGGCACCCACCGTGAAGCCGCAGGTAGGCAATGGTCTCCCGCAGCACGAGTGGAATGGGCTCATGTTCTAGGTTCTTGTCGCGGAGGCTGTGGGAACAAGGGCAGTGAGACGGGTCTGCGGCCTTCCCGGTCCCCGGGCACCAGGCCTGCCCACCCTTCCATACTCACTGCTGCAATGAGACCCCAAATTGCTGGTTGGGCAGAGGCGGCCGTGGTGGCATGGGCTTGGGGGCTGTGGCAGGGCTCTTCTGTGTGGACTTGAGGAAGTCATCGTACCTGGGGGAGCAGACGGGAGGGTCAGGCCTTCTTCCCGGCTCTAGCGCCATGACAACCTCTGTTTACACAGGTTACTTCATTCCATCCTCATAGCAACCCTGCTTCACGCACCAGAAAGTGCAGACTTTTTTTTTTGAGGAAGATTAGCCCTGAGCTAACATCTGCCGCCAATCCTCCTCTTTTTGCTGAGGAAGACTGGCCCTGAGCTAATATCCATGCCCATCTTCCTCTACTTTATATGTGGGACGCCTAACACAGCATGGCTTGCCAAGTGGTGCCATGTCTGTACCGGGGATCCGAACCTGTGAACCCCAGGCCGCCGAAGTGGAACGTGCGCACTTAACCGCTGCACCACTGGGCTGGCCCAAAAAAGTGCAAACTTTAAAGAGATGCAGTCATATAGCTTTTAAGGGACAGAAATGGGATTTGAACTTGCCCTCTCGGACCCCATATGCCTTCATATTCTTCTTGTACCTGCGGAGGCGGAAGGGGAACTCAGGAGTGGGTGTGGAAGGACAGGCCCAGAGCTGCGTTCTGAATCATTACACTCGCTTCCTCTGTTTATCTTGGGGTTCTCAAGCCTTCCTCTCCCCGTGGCCGGCTTGTCCTGCCCCCCTCCCCCACATGACCTACATGGACACGCATGCCTGGGGACGCCTACAGCCCCTGCCCCGGCCTCACTTGAGCACTTGGCGAGGGATGCCCAGCTGCTCCAGCTTCACGTGCTCGCTCAGCTCACTCAGGTAATTCACATAGAAGATCTTCTGCCCAAACTTGAAGCTGCCGAAGGAGGAAAGGGCATGGGTCAGGGGGCGGGCCTGCTTCGGCAGGCCTCCACTGTCCCCTCAGCAGCCCACCCAGAGCAGACAGAGGCCCAGCCCCAAAGTGGCCCATCGCCAGGATGCTAGGCCTCCTCAGGTTTCTGCTTCAGAGTTCAAGGGCAAGCACGGGAGGCCACCGCCCCGCCCTCGGCCTGCTCACCTAATGATGGGCTTAAAGAGGATGAGCAGGGTCTTGATGAACATGGTGGGGTGCACGATGTACAGGGCCTTGATGTTCTTCTTGTACCTGCAGAGGCGGAACGGGAACTCAGGAGTGGGAGTGGCAGGACGGGCCCAGAGCTGGGCTCCGAAGGGACCTCTTCTGATTGGACCACTGTTGCCCCATTTTACAGATTATGAAAGAGGCCCAGAGAGGTGCAGCCACGCGGAAGGTCACAGAGCGAGTAAGTGCAGAAACTGGGATTTAAGCCCCAGCCACTCTGACTTCAGATTCTGAGTTTACCCAGGTGGGGCACCTGCTTCCCCCGGCGCGGAAGGAGCTCCTGCCAGGTGGAGGGCAGCCCAGAGCCTGGCGGAGCTGCTGGCTCCAGAGCCACCTGCCCCCAGGCCCCAACCCACTTGCGGTCGAACTCGCGGTAGGCGTCCCGGAGCCAGCTGAGCGAGGGCTTGTTGTCGCTGGTGAGGCCATGGTGCAGGTACAGCAGCGTGTAGTCGCTCTCCACGTACTGGTCCAGCGTGTGCTTCAGGTACCTGCGAGAGAAAGGCCCTGCTCAGGCGCGCCTGGGGCCCCAGCAGCTCTGCCTCTCTCGCACCCTCCCCACGAGCCCCAGCCCTGCCCCAGCCCTGCCGTCTCTGGCCGCATCGCAGGTCGCTATGTTGTTGGGAGGAGGTACGGGGTAGTGGCAGGGCTGGGCGGAGGAATAACAATAATGACAACAACAACAGCTCTCAGTTCTGGGCGCTGACAGGAAGCCAGGAAACCAGGACTCTAACCGGAGCCCTTTCCCGTACCTGTAGGAAAAATAGGAACAATATTTCCTCACAGGATCGCCCTGGGTCAATAATAATGACGACAGTCACCGTGTGTCAATATTAAGCTTTTAGTGCCTACCAAGTGCTCTGCCCACATTATCTCATGCCCGCCTCCTAACAATTGGGGCTGAAATTATCCCTTCTCACAAGGGAGGGCGGTGAGGCTCAGAGAGGTCAAGTGCTTCTCCAAGGTCACACAGCTTGTGGTAGAGCCTGGAGGTGAACTGACTCCAAAGTCTGTGTTCTCCACCATGGGACAGCTCTGCCTTTGACACTTGAACTCCTGGAGCAAGCTGTAAAACACTGTGCCCGTGGGGGGGAGCCGGGTGTCCAGAGGGTCCCCTCCTCTGCTCCAGTCACTAGGCTTTTCATGGACTAAAGAGCCAGATCTCAGGTTCCCTGTGCTCACATGGTACCTACCACTCCAACACACACACACATACACACATGGTGTTGAGCCCCCCTGAGGGGGAGAAGTGTGAAGGAATGAACAAGAATTCCAGAAAGGGAGAGGATGCAGTGGAAAGCTGGCTGGCTCCCGGGTCCCAGGAGGACCACTGCTCCAGGCTGGGAGGCTGGGCAGGCAGGATTACTAAGGCCTTCCAAGGGCATGTCAGGAAGGAGCCTGGGGAAGTGTCCAGCTACAACCTCACACAACCCAGAGAGGGTAACCTGGACCATGGGCGCTGGGCTGGGCCAGCACAGGCCGGCATGTGGGGCACCGAGAGCTGAGTATTAATGTGATTCTGACTGTTATTAGCTATGCAATAATTTACCCCTCATACGCATAGAGCGCTTTGCGGTTTGCAGAGCCGTCACAGAAAAAGATGGCATTTTGCAACTATAAAATAGCAAAAATTGGAGTGAAAATACACTCATTCTTTGGATGTCATGACCTTTTGGAGGGCGATGAAGTGATGTTTATCAGAAGCTAAGAAATGTCCCTACTCTTTGACCCTGTAAAAACATGGCCAGGAATTTACCCTAAGGAAATAGTCAGGCTGTTTGTTGCAGCCTGTTTTATGATGGGAAAAAAAAAAAGTAAGCAGCAAGCTAACTGTCCAATGACAGGGAATTGGTTAAATACATCACAGGCCATCTATAAATAGAATACCTCACAGGATGTTTCTGCAGACAGAACCCATCTGTGAAGCAAGATGTCAGAACAGTGGTTACCCTTTGGAGAACTGGCTGGAACAGCAGAGGGAGGTTTGTGCAGGTGACAGGAGCATTCAGTTTTGAAAATTCATCAGACAGTATACATAATTGGTTCACTTTTCTGTATACATATTGTATGTCCAAAAAAAGGGCTTTTGAGGATGTTCTTAAAGAACGTTTAATGCTCAGAAGATAAAAATGTTATGTAAGCTACGAAGCTGACGACAGAGTTCTGTATATGTTATAAAAAACAATAGGAAGTGAAGAGGCTAGAATATTAACAGTGGTTTCCCTCTAGGTGCTGGTTTTACAGGAGATATTTTTTTTATAGTTGTTTTTATTTTTTCTTTATAGCTACCTACATTTTTCTAAATTCTTGAAATTCGTAAGACTTTATAAATGTATACAATGACATTTCATGTATATTCTCTTGCCTAATCCCCACACGACCCTGTGAGGGGGCACCATTCTTATTTTTATAGGGCTCAGAAAGGACCGGCCGCCAAAGCACACAGCTAGTAAGAGGCTGAGCTGAAGTCGAATCGGTCTTCTGAATCCAAGCTTCAGGAACTTTCTATCTCAACCTCCCAGAGCTGGGTGGACAGCTGGGAAAGCCAAGTCTGAGACAATCGGACTGAAAACAGGAGGACAGGACTCATCCATGCTGGAGGCGCCTCCTCGCTCCCAGCAGGGCTTGTGACCAGGCCAGGCGGGGGTGGGGGACCTGCCCAGGAAGGGATGGAGGACAGACAGGACGGATGGCCGAGGGCTTCCTGAAGCCGGAGGAAGCCTCAGCGTGGAGACAGCCTTGCTCAGCAAGTTCTCTCCTGAAAATTGGGTGCTTTCCCATCCCCATCCTCTGACTTCCCCCTCTGGGACTATTATCTGGCCAGGAGTCTGTCACCTGCCTTGTCAGACGAGATAGAGGCAGAAGGGAGGGCATGTGACTCAGCCACCCTCAGGCGGAGCTCCTTGGCCTGTTCCTGGCTGGGCCACGTGGTGGGCCTGGACAAGCCCCTGCCTGCCTGTCTGATGAGCTGCGGAAGGAGCGGTCAGGTGGCCAGAGAGAAAGAACTCACACGGGCTGGAGGGACTCGGCCTCAGTCCTGGCTCATGGGGACCACAGAGACTCTGCACCCGGGCCTGGCCCCGACCCCTCAGCACCCCCTACACGCACAGCCCCATTCAGGGTCCCGGAGAGCTGGTCTGGGCCATGCAGACATTTTCAACTGCAGGGAGTGCTCTGAACCGGTTGGGACAGAAGTGCAAGCTGGCAACTGGACACACGTTGAGGAGCCTGGGAGGAAGTCAGTTACGGTCTGCCTCCGTGCTGTGCGTCCCGCGCTGGCGCACTGGGGGTCAGGAGTGAATGTTCATCGGAACACGGTCTGGCGAACTCCTGCTTTCAGTCAGCCTTCGGACTCTCATCAGGAGATTTCTAGACCAACATGAGCTATTACATATATTTGGTGAAGAACCCCGACAGGTATAGAAGAATCCCAACTTTGGCACAAAATAAGATAACACTAATTATTCACATAAGTGATGAAAGTCTGCAGCCATATCAGACACCACATCATTATAATAATCAGGCCTCGCGTTTGGGTGGTATTTTACTTTTCACAGCATTTTCAGGTGGAGTATCTCACACCTACGAGAAAGAAAGGCTGACTGATTATCCCGTGAAAAGTGGAGAGAAAGAGGCCTAAAGAGATGAAGACACTCGCCATGGCCACGCAGACACTTTCCAGGGCTAGAACCCATGTCTGACTCCTGGCCCAGTGCTCTCCCTTCAATGTAAAGTAGCTTCCTCAGGAGAAGAGGGGAGGTGTGGAGGGCGGCAGCCTGGCACCCCGGGCAAGGAAGGACAGCAAGGAAAACGGTATCAGGCTCTCTGGGGGATCTGGGCACGGGTGCAGACCTTCCCCCGGCTACTCACCCCAGGAGCTTGCTGTGGTCCAGCTGGTGGCTCGGGGGCATTCGGCAGGCACTAAAGACAATGATCTTCCGCCCATACTTGTCATCTCCTAGGTGTGGAGAGAGATGGAGCACAGTGGGTGGAAGGCGAACCCAGAGAAGCAGGGTAAGGAATTGAAGGGTACTAGGCCTGGAGATCTCCATGGAGCACAGGGGCCAGAGCGACCCACGCAGGTTTATCTCTGGGCAGCTGCCTGCATGCACAGGTATGTCACTGAAGAAAGAGGGCAGGCTGCTCTCATGGCTAGTGAGCTGGGGTATAAAGAAATAACATGACTTTATTTATTTTTTTGTGGGGAAGATTGGCCCTGAGCTAACATCTGTTGTCAATCTTCCTCTTTTTACTTGAGGAAGATTGTCACTAAGCTATCTGTGCCAATCTTCCTCTATTTTATGTGGGATGCCACCACAGCATGGCCTGACGAGTGGTGCTAGGTCTGCACCTGGGATCCGAACCTATGAACCCTGGGCTGTCGAAGCAGAGTATGCAAACTTAATCACTACGCCACCAGGCTGGCTCCTAACATGACTCTTAAAAAAGACACTAATGGGGGGCTGGCCCCGTGGCCAAGTGGTTAAGTTCGTGCGCTCCGCTGCAGGAGGCCCAGTGTTTCATTGGTTCGAATCCTGGGCACGGGCATGGCACTGCTCATCAAACCACGCTGAGGCAGCATCCCACATGCCACAACTAGAAGGACCTACAACTAAAATATACAACTGTGTACCGGGGGGCTTTGGGGAGAAGAAGGAAAAATAAACAATTAATTAAAAGAAAAAAAATGGAAGGAAGTACTGACATGCTACTTTGTGAATAAACCTTGAAAACATTATGCTAAGTGAAAGAAGCTATATACTGTATAATTCCATTTGCACAAGCTATCTGGAACATGTAAATCTATAGAGACAGAAGGCAAATCAGTGGTTGCCAGGTGCCGGGAGGAGGGGAGAATGGAGACTGACTGCTTACGGGCACGGGGTTTGCTATGGGTATGGATGTAATTTTGGAACTAGACAGAAATGCACAACATTGTGAATGTACCAAATACCACCAAATTGTACACTTTAATATGGTTTTGTTATGTAAATTTCACCTCAATTTTTAAAGAGTCACACCCGCCAAAGCAATTGTCTTGCCAGTCATCTTAAAAGTCCACACTTATTCCAGAAGCACCCCCTCTGAGAAGCATGTATTTGGAAAACTTTTTGAAGCTACCTTCTCAGCAAGTCTGAGGCCACTGAGGAAATCAGTCTGATTACTACTTAGCACTCATTTCTCCTTTTTGACCTCTGACAACACTTTCTTTTTCTTTTTTTTTTTTTTTGCTGAGGAAGATTAGCTCGGAGCTAACAACTGTGCCAGTCTTCCTCCACTTGATATGTGAGTTGTTGCCACAGCATGGCTGATGAGTGGTGTAGGTCTGCGCCTGGGATCCAAACCTGTGAACCCGGGCCGCCAAAGTGGAACACGCTGAGCTTAACCACTACACTACAGGGCTGGCCCCCACTTTCTGATTATTGATCACACCTGGCTCTGACTTCTAAACACTTCTAAAAATCACATCCTTTCTCCTTAAGGATATTCTAAACATGGAGTTCAGAAGAGTTTGTAATGCTGTGGGATAATGCTCATTCAGGTGTATTCTCTCAGGGATGTTTGTCCAAAACTAATCACACTTTGGTCTGACCATCTGGCTTTGTCATGAAGCCGGGAGCTCCCGAGACATATGCTGTTACCCCCCAAAGTGAGATGTTTGAGGGTCAGCATGGATCAGGAACCCCAAGCAAGGCCTGACGGGGACAAGACCTGGTCCCCACTCCCCATGTCCCCAGGACCTTCCCTTCATCTCTACCCTCACGCCTCTCCAGAGACACCAAACCACATTTGCCTAATCCGGATTGCTTCAGAGGCGAATACAAGACCACTTACACAACCGTGAAACGCACGAAGTCTGGCCCCATCCCCCTCTGAGCATTAATGCTCCCTCTACGCCTTGCTGGGTGTCCTCTCCACATTTCCTAAGCCGCAATCTTGATGATCCTCCTCAGCCAGTGACTTCACCCAGGAGTCAGTGCTTTTCTAAGTGGTTGCTAAGGCTCTGACTCTTTTCTCTTGGGCTAGGACAAGGCTCAGTGGAGAGGCTGAAGGAGGCTTCTGGAATGTGGGCAGAGTGGCCCCCATCCCTGCTGGCTGTGCGGCTGAGTGTTTGGCCTGAGTCAGCAGCAGTCTCAGCAGTCTGACTACTGTGTCCAGCCTCTCAATCAGCCCCTCCAAACCTCCCATCTCCACCCAAAATATTGCCTAGCCTCTTTTGGTTCTGGAAGGCCCTAGGCGGGAATTCCCCAGGTCAGGCTCTAAGGCCTGGTCCACCAAACCAGAGAGAGGCTGTTCTCCCATCTAGACTGCCCCAACTTCTAGCCCTGGGGAAATACAAACACCTACCTGCCCCCAATTTCCTTGCTTAACTCCTCCTGAACCCCACCCCAGACATCCTCTGGGCCCCCAGTCCCGTAAATGATCCCTGGAATGGCTCACAGGCCTCTCCCGCTCACACCATGCGCACTTCCAACACAGAGGTGCTTCCAGCCCTGTCTAAATCAGGCTGCTCTGAGACTCTGCTGGTCCTCGTGCCAACAGAACTTCCTCTAGACAATTCTGCTCCCCTCCTCTAGGCTAACTCCTTTGAATCCTTAAGACTCATCCCAGGCAGTCACCTCCCAGAAGCCTGTGTCCTTTTCTCCTGCCCCCAGACAAGTTGGCTGTCCCTTGTCATGGCTCCCAGCACGAGCCATCATCCATCTGTCCTGACGCTTTGACTGTCCTGTCTAACTGTTTATGTGCCTGTCTCCTCTCCTGGCTTGTGAGCAGCTTGAAGACAGGACTGTGTCTCGTCCATCTTTGAAGCTCCCGTGCTGGTCTGGAGCCTGGCACATGGCCAGTATTCAGTAAATGTTGGAAGCCTGCACAAAGTCACAGGTCAGCAGTACACCGTATGCACAGTTCTATTTCTGAGTTTGTTCACAATGCTATCTAGGTTACAGGACTGCTTTACACAGTGACTTTCCCAGAGCGTGGGACACAATTTCTCCAGACTTACAAAGAGAGAACCCTCTGCAAGCCTGTCTGAGGTGGAGAAGGTGCAGCTCCATCCAGCAACAGGCCTGTTTTGAAGCACCAGGTGCCACCTGCTCTTTCATAACCTAGCCTAGATCCTGATGTCCTGGTTCCTTCCAGGCCAGCCATGGGTGGCTCTGGGCCTGCTCTGATTCACTTCCCACGGGCTCCGACAGGAGAAGGAAGAGCAGACTGGCGGGGGCAGGGACAAAGGGTTAGAGTGGCAAGCACAGCCTCACGTACAATCTGGAGCTTCAGAAAGCTCTAGGCCTCCACCCGAGAGCGGGTGAGGGGAGAGACGTCATCTGCCTCCTCCCCTCTAAGCAGAGGAAATGCCCAGGATGTAGGGGAAAATGCCAGGAGGAGCACGGGGGATTCCAAAATATTCTTTCCATCCCTCACCCGTAACAGTGAGGCAGCCCTCACTGGCTGGCGAATTTGAGGCCTTAGGCAGGGCAGAAAGTCTGAGCTCACGGGGCTCTGGAATTTAAAGAACTATTAACTAGTTAAGCAAGCAATTGGGGTGAGGGGCAGGGGCCCACGGTTCCCTTGCTCAGCTGGCTGCAGCACCTCATAAATGGGAAACTTTGGGTTCTCAACCAGGGCTCCATCCATGGGCATCCACCAACGCCATGATGTCATATGAAAAATATTACAAGCACATGCACGTGTTTTCTGGTGGGAGGGGTCCACACCTTTCATACTCTTAAAGAAAACTCGGACCAGTCTTAAGAACCACTTCACTGGCCTGTATGCTCCTCAAAAGAAGGAATATGTGTTTTTCCTCGCTGAATCCTCAATGCTGACCACAGGGCTTATTCCAGTAGGTGCGCCATGAATGCATTTTGAATGAAGTCAGGATGGGAAGGGGGCACAAAAAGAGGATCAGTGAGGGGCTGGATGGCAAGACACCCAGGCAGGCGAGGAATGAGATATAGGCAACCCCAGGGTCTGGCCCTGCCCTCCGCTCCTGGAGTGGAGTCCCAGTGCCAAGTCCTTGCATGACTTGGGCATTTTCCAGCAGGCAGGGTGACTGCTGCTAGAAGGAGCATTTGTAGAAGGGCCTGGAACTCCCCTCCTGATCTCAGAAGAGAACACACTTCTGCCCTGGAGACTGAAGGGAGAGAAGGAGATGGCAGCATCGGGGTCTCCAGAGCCCTGGGGGTGAGGGCTAAGGAGGAGCAGCGCGTTTGTGGAAAGCCCCAGGAAAAGAGCAGCCACCTGACAAGGAAGCCTCTGCATTCCCCGGATACTGATCAGAACTCTCCCAGGGAGGCCTGGGTGTTAATGAGCAAAGCCCAGCCACTCCAGCAGGCATTCTGGGAAGCGCCAGACCAGAGCCGCCCGCCCCACCCACAACCTGCAGAGCAGGCCAAGGAGATGGGAGGTGGGGGCTGGGCAGCGCACTGGAGCCGGCTCACACAACTGTTAAATTGTTAAATTGTCAGGAATACTGCAAGCCAGTTGACATCATGTGGTAGTCTGAAATCTGCTGTGGTAGAAATCGCAAATGCAGCAAATAATAGCCTTTTTTTTTTTCCTTTTCTGGAGGGCCAACTGTTAAACGTTTACCAGCACACCACTGGAAAGAACCCACTTGGACTGGGTCAGATGTGACTGTGGAGCGTGACAGCCACGGTAGCAAGGAGAACAGAGGCTGCAGAGGAGCTGGGGATGTAACCCATCCTCCCTTCCACCACGTGCTCCTTCTCTGGTTTCTAATGCCAGGAAGCTGGCCTCTCAGGACATCACCGTGGTCTCATCCAATGAGTCTCACTCTGGCCATTCAATCCACACTCCTCTCACCGGTCAGAGAGACACACATGGGGGACAGCCCCAGCAGGGGGGCCCTGAGCCAGCACTCAGGTGGGGCCACTGCTCATGGCCAGCACCTCCACCCTCCATGGACAAGACTCCTCCTTCTCCCAAACCTTCTTTCCCTTTGGGCTCTGAAGGTGTCCCCACACAGTCCCCACCCTGTCAAACCTCCCATAAATCCTCTGCTATTTCCGGCTCCCAGGCACCCCCAGCTCCCAGCTCCCTGAAGTGGGGCTGCAATTAAGCTGGCCCCACCTGGCCTCCACCAAGACCCCTTCCTGATCCACAGCCCAGAGGCCAAGCACAGAGAGCCAGGAGCGCACCTACCTGGCTGGGCCCCCTCAGGCTCATCGCACCCTGGGGAAACAGATACACTCTTTGCAGCTCTGCTTGCGGTGGGAAGAGGGGTCCCCCGGGGGGTGGGGGTGGGCCAGCCTCCCCTGCTCTGCCTGTGACGTGGCCACATAGGCCAGGAGGATGTCAGGATAGAGACTCCTTCACATCAGACGCCCACCACGCCCCGATCAGGTCCACCCCTGGGAGTGAGGAGAAAAGGTTCCGAACCTTCAGGGGACTCTCCTGTGCCCAGGGCAGGACCAGGCCAGGAAAGAACTCCTAGCCTTGCTTCTGTAGCGGGGAGAAAGGCCATGGCCAAGGCCCCAACCCAGACCAGGGCAGGAACACAGATGCCATGGAAACACCTTTGACCTTAGGGGCAACGCTCTCAACTGCCCCATCCCTCTCTGAGCCCCACATTCAGGAGAGATGGCCCTTCCTGCCACTTCTCTGTGACCAGATGCCTCAGGGCCCCTCACCAGCGCCACATTGGGCTCAGGGGCCACGGGCTCCCTGGCTCCCTTGCCCACCCCAATGCCTCAGAGCAGGGCCGTGCTGTCACCCTTGCTTCCAGCTGCCTGGCCTCACCAGTGAGGACAGACAACTGTTTGGGGAACAACAGGATCCTACAATTCCAATCTTCTCGTCGAGCAGTAGGACCCTAAGGGCAGCCGCCAGGTCATCACCAGCCTTGCTACCCCTCTGCTCCTGGAGTCTTCTGGGGCCTGCATTACGGACAGGAGGTGGGAGCTCATGGAGCCGAGACCAAGGGGGGCTCCGCACCATTCTCAGCAGGGTAGTGCATCTGCCAGGAACCTGAGACTCCAGGGCTCGCGTGGCCCATAACTTCTGGAAAAAGGCTCTGCCATTCCGGACTTCCTTGGAGGTAGGGTATCCCAGGAGGGACTGGCACCTCCCTGCTCCCCAGTAACTGATGGGGTAGAAGAGCTGCCATGAGGGCAAGGGGAGGGGAGGTGAATGACCACTTATTCAGGGCCAACCATGTTCCGACTCCGGGCTGGGCCCTGACATCCACTCACTATTGTACTCCTCTCAGCAACCCTGTGAGGAAGAAATGAGTTCAGAGAGCAGAGCTGGAACTCAAGCTGGCATTCTGACTTCAAAGCCACTAGGCCACACTGCCTCCCACACATGATCTGCCAGTGGAGACAGTGGGGTCACAGGTCAGGATGTGGTTGCGGGTGAACAGATCAAGAGGCTGTCACCATCAAGCCTGTGATTTTAAAGAACGATAGATGTGCTCAGGATCCCCAGGGTCAGGGGTCAGACCTGCCCCTCCCCACAGCTGCTCCCCCTAGGAGGGCAAGAGGGGCTGGCTTCCTTATGCCAGGAGTGCAGACTGTGAGGAAAAAGGTGCCATACTGGGTGTGCTCACCTGCCACCTCCACAATCTGGTGCCGGGCGATGTCATAGTAAGGGTCATCCCACTTCAGGTGTGTGACAGGTTCCGGGGAGCTGCTTTTGGAGTCATCTGAGGAACACGGCAGAGTCAGGGGCTCACCTGGGGGCTGGCCCAGTGTTCTCCCTGAAACTCGCGCTCCTTGATCCTCCCCTCAGTAAGGCTTGTGCTCCCAGCCCCACCCTGCGGCTGCTCTGCTGGCCCCCACCCGCCCTCCTGGGGTCTCCCTTTGGCAGGAAGGGGTCTCCCCACTGAGGTACCCATGGCTGCCTGAGATCTGGCACTGCCGACCTGACTTGGGAAAGTCGGGCATGTCATCTGAGGGCCAGTTCTTCTCATCAATGGATGCTAGCTTCAGCTGGTTCAGAGCCTGGCTGGTGTCATCCAAGGTCAGGTCCTCCTGCAGCTCAGAGAGTGGGTCCATGGACATGCCTGTCCCCCACAGCCTCACTCCACAGAACCCAAAGAGAAACCTGGAAGGGGGATGTAGCAGGTCAATGACATCCTCTTTTTACCTATAACTTCTACAGCAAGCCCTCCTGCCCCCACTCTTTCCTCTCCCAAGCTGCCTTGTTCCTGTTCCTCAACACTTCTCATCCTTGCCAAGAGCTCTGTGTGGCTCCTGGTTCTCCTGGTGTGACAGTTTGCTGGCAGGTTGCCAGAAAAGGCAGCTGGGACAGAGATGGCACAGCTCAGTGCCTGCCTTCAGGTCCTCCAGCTGGACAGCGAAGAGCTGTGCCAGGCCCTGTGTTGCCCACTGCCCAGCTGGCTCAGTCATGCAGTCCCAGCTGCAAAGGGTAGAGGTCCAGGCCCCTCTCCACACGGGTCACAGAGCACAGACGCTTCCCAGGCCCCAGCAGGTATGCAGTAGAGATGTTGCCAGAATCTAAGGAGCACAGGGATGCTCCAAACCCCCTGCCTGAAAAAGGGCAGCTGTGGCCCTGGCCACTCCATCCCTGACCCCTGGCCTAGGCAAGAGGAGGTGGCCAGAGACCACAGGGTCCCAGAGAAAGGCCAAGGCTGAGGGGCCCAGCTGGGTTTGCCCTAGCAGAAACAAAGAGCAGGTGATAGAATCTGCCCGCCTGCTGGTCACAGCAGACTACCTGCAGGCCCCTGGGGGCCTGACTTGGGAAATAGCACTCTAATCTGCAGGGAGCTCCTGATAACACTAGTTTCAAAGTGGGAAAGATCAACAGACTGCCCCAAGGCTGGGAGGGCACAGCCGGGAAAGAGGGAAGGCTGTGACATCCAGAGGGCTGAGATGAAGGTGAAAAACAGAACGGCAGCTACAGCAGGCTGGGAGGGAGAAGAGCCTACTCTGACCCTGGGGTTCCCCAGGTCTGGGGTCTGGCTGTCAGGACATGCCTGCATGTGGCCTGGGGGCAGCACCTTCTGTCCTCAGCCCTAAGGGGAAGCCAATCCCTCTCCCACCGCGAGCTCACCATCTGGGTGAGGGAGGGGAGTTTCAACTCAACTCACTCAGTCCAACCCCAGAGAAGAGGCTGCTCTAAGCCCGCTGCATTCCTGAAGCCCAAAAATGACATATATGGTCAGAGAATCGGCAGAACAGATAAGGAGTGTGGGACAAGACCCAGGCGCGGGTAGGGGGAAGAAGGGAGAGCTGCCAGCAGAGATCCAGACCCTGAACACCTCTGGGCTCAGAGACTACGCGACAACCTCCTGCATACGTCACAGCCGAGGACTCTGGATGGTAAACTGGCTCCCTGTGCCTAGCAACAACCACCCCATTACCAGGGCAACCACACTGATTAGGTGGCAAAAGCTGTTTCAAGCTCCTGAGCCTAAGCCCAGCAGCTGAACAGCCAAAAAACAGTCCTCTTCTCCCCCTTTCTCTCCGAGGGCCTTATCTGCTACCCTTATTCACTCCGCTGCTTACCACCAAAACATAAGTCCCTTCCCATGAACACAGAGAAAGATGACTCTGATTTGGGAGTGCCTTTCTCTCAGGGAGTGCTGCTGGGCCCCTCACCCCAGCCCCTCCTCCATCTTCAACCCTCCAGTGCAGGCAACCCTCAGCCTTGAGGAATCTATTCCTGACTCATCTCCATGCTCCTTCCCCCCTTCAACCAGGAGACTCTGAGGGCTCCTCAAAAGGGGACCCTACTGGGTAGCAGGGACAGAATTCAGCTCAAAGCAATCCTCTGTAGGCCTGAGCCTTGTCTCCATCCCTGCTCTTCTGTCACTGCCCAGGCACCAAGTGCTCCTTCAGCCCCGCCCATAGCCATCCCAGAGAAGTCTTTCTGCATACAGCGGGTGCTTGATGCAATGAAAAAGGCATGGGATGAGGTATATGGAGAACTGGATTCTAGCCCTGCCTAAGCCAATGAGTTGCCAAGATGCTGGGCGAGTCCTCTTCCTATCTGGGCCTAAATTTACTCATTTATAGAAGTGAAGGTCCCTCCCAGAAATATAATTCTCCGGTGTTCTAAAATACTTGTGCTAAAGTGAACAACAGAATTAGAAGGAGCAGCTGGGAGCTGAAGTATATGTGAGGGAGGGAGGGAGAGACTCTCTAAAAGGGAGCCGAACTTGAACTCCATCTCTTTTTCCAGTAACTCCTCCTCTGTTTTGTCAGTCTTCCAGGACTGACCCCTCCCCCGCCCCATGGCCTCCATTTCCAGAATAACTAATCACAGTTGTTCCCACCTCCCCAGCCAGACAGGCCTCTCTCGCCACCCTCCAACCCACAGCTGTTGCCCGCTGTGAGCCCAGAAGCGGAGCTTCCCTTCAGGCGAAGGGTCAGGAAGCACTAACATAAAGCAGTGGAAATGAAGCATCCTGGCTGCCTAAGACTCCAGCCACCTACAGGCCTGCTCCACGCCCTGTAAAATACTCCTTACTTTGAGATTAATTTTTCCCTTCTCAGTAGGTAACATGTCTACCTTTACAAAAATCTTCGAGAATCACTTTAGCCAGAGGTTTTAACCTCTGGGAAGTCCTAGATCTGTCGGAAATTCTGATGAAATTGGTGGACTTTTTCCCTAAGAAAAATCAGCACGTGCATGAAATCTTGCATGCAATTTTAAAGGGTTTACAGGCCCTCTGAGAATCCCTGTTTAGGAACCCCTGACCTGCACATACATATGGTGACGGATGGAAACTAGACTTTTGGCAGTGAATGCAATGCAGGCTATACAGAAGGCGAAATATGATGATGTACACCTGAAACTTACATAATGTTATAAACCAATATGACCTCAAAAAAGTAATTTAAAAAGTGGGCATCTGGAGAAAAAAAAAAGACCCCCTGACTATTCAGAACTATGTCTGGCACATGGTAGATGATCAGTCATTTGTCGAATGAGTGAATGAATTATCTAAGTGGAGAAGAGAACCAACATTTGTTGAGGGTCTATATAGCACCACGAACTGGACACAAATTATCTAACTTTACAACAGGACCAGTGAGGCATGTACTACTAAGCAGTTTGAGGAAAGTGAGGACCAGAAAAAATAAGCAAATTGCTTAGGGTCATACAGCAGAGCCAAAATTTTAATCCATGTCTGTCTAAAGTGGTCTCTTTGCAAGTCAATCCCTCAATACCTCTCTAAGTGACCGTCATTCACGCGATTCTCAGGTTTCAGAGAGGTTCTACAAAAGGGCGAAGTAAAGCCTCTCCCCTAATCTCCTCCGCGAAGAATTTAAAGAACAACTTGAAATTGTATTCTCTGCCGCTGGGATCGCCCTCCTAGTTGGGGCTCCAGAATTGCAAAAACGCAAATCCCACAATACAACAGCAAGACTTTCAACTACAATCGCGTTTGCATAGAGCTTCATGGCTTACAAAACTCGAATGTTGAGTGTAATTATCCCATTTCACGGTTTGAGAAATAGAGACGAAAGCGTGGCCTAATAAGTGGCAGGGTGGAACACTTCCCCCAAATTTCTTGTTTTTAGCGCTTCGCCAGATCGGACCAGGGAGACTCCTCCTTCCCATGGACTTGCTCGATGACAGCGATCTGACCTGGACTCTGCCCTGGGGAGAGCAGGAGGAAGGCAGCGAAGGAGGTGAAGTCCTCTCACTGCAGACCCAGGAGTGGGGCACAATCCCCGCAGCGGGAAGGCCAGGCTCCCAGGCCCCATCCCACCCCTGCTCCCTTCCTCGGATCCGCCTAGATCCTCCCCATCCGGACCCCATCCCTTCAGACGACCTGGCCAGTCCCTTCCCTTTCCCCACCACACCCAGGGAGACCCCGCGCCCTGCAGCTCACCGTGGTCAGGCACTGCTCCCTCTGCCACGCCTGTCAAAGCGCCGCAAACTTCCGGCTCCGCGGTAGAACGGGTACCTACTCCTCCCACTCTCTTCACTCCCCAACCACTTCCGCCACACCTCCACCCCACTTCCGACCCGCTGCCCGGTCCAAACATGGCCTTTCCAGGAGCTCCGCCCATTTCCTGTACGTGCCCACCGTAGGGGGGGAAACGGCATAACTGTCCGACTCGTCCCTCCCAAAGGAGGTGTCTGGAACAATTAGTTCCGCTTTCCCTGCTACTCGATTCTCCGGTGGACCTCGGGAATCCTAGGCTCGTATTATCCTCGCACAGAGTTTTGCCTCACCAGTACTCCTAAACTCCTGGTCCTGGGCACCAATGAGATCCGACTCTTACAATTCTTTCCTGAGAGGAAATTTGGAAGGCAATGACTGCTTCCGGGGGGAGCTGAGAAGGCGACGCTCACTTCCGGCGGAGGCAGGCTTTCCGACCTGGGATGGAGGAGGCCGAGGAGCAGAGCCTGGAGCCGGTGAGAGTGTGGTCGGGTGAGTGACCTGCGATGTCCGCGACCCTCTGCCCTGGCCACGATACACCTGACGATCTCCGGTCAAGCCCCTGCTCCCGAGCCCGGGCTCCTCCTCCGGGGGCCTCAAAGCCTCTGGGGGCTTCTGGAGAACCCTCGTCCACCCTCAAACCTCTCAGGGGCCTGGCTGGACCGGCGGCTTCCTGCCGCACTTTCCCCACCCGCTGTCTTCCTGTCTCCGCAGCCCCCGAGCGGCGCCGGGGCCCCGACTCAGGATGGAGCCCTTCCGGAGGAGGCCGTGCCCCCGGCCGCAGGGACTTCCCGCCCGGGCCGACCCGAGTCCTCCGCGCTCTACAGAGCCTCCCCCGGGGCTTGGCCCTCGGCCCCTCCCTCGCCGAGGACCAGCGCTTGGGGGTCTGGTGTGTCGCGGAGCCCCTGCAGCCGGGACTGCTCTGGGGGCCGCTGGAAGAGGAGTGTGACTCCGAGCAGAAGGGCGAGGCAGTGAAACCACGGCAGGAGGAGGTATGGCGGGGCAGGGCGTCTCCTCTCCGTGATGGGAAGTTTGGAAGAGCTTGACGTTTCCGGACAGCTCTCCAGCGTGCTAAAAAAAAGCAGGGTATTTCCAGGTGTAGGAGATGGTTTTGTCGCTTCTCTTCAGGACTCTCTTCCCTTTGCTTGCAGTCGTTAAGGAATCGAGGTGCGAAAAGTTGCTAAAAGCTGAATGAGTAGTGTCAGCAGTGATGAAGGTCAAGATCAAAGATTTATGAAACTAAACAACCATAGAAGCAAATCCCAGCCTTGTCACCTGGCTAGTTAAATGGCGTGCCTGACTTAACTCATGTAAAATTTTTAAAAATGGCTGTTTCCTTTATTTTACTCCTCCAGAGTTATTTGGAGGAATAGATGTAAAAACGCAGGTAAAGGGTTTCATCGCATAATAAATACTAAAAAAAGTTGATATTCCTCTTACTACTTCTTCTGTTTAGTACTTACTGGAAGGCAGTAACGTATTTGATGTTGTCATTCTTCACACCCTTGGGAGGGAGATGAGGGGATAGTCTTTTTGGGTTTTACTGAGTGAAAAAATTAGATGACACAGTCCTGTAGGGGCAGAACCAGAGACCATTCACCTTCCAGGGGCTTCATCTTAGAGCTGTCTCAGGAGAGGTTTCATCCAGTTTTTTTTTTTTTTTTTCCACCTTGACCCCCTGAAACACATGGGAGAAGGACTCTTACTGATTTATTTCAGGATGTGTCACTAGGCCCATGGGGAGACGTGTGTGCCTGTGAGCAGAGTTCAGGCTGGGCCAGGTAAGTTACAGGAGAGTATGTAGTGGACATGCTCCTTTGAGGTTTTCTGTTGTGGCCTGGGATGGGACGCGAAGCCCATGTCCTTCCCCACCCCCTGATCGTTTGCAGTGAGTGTTCCGAAGGCATGGGGCCCTTTTGGGGTTTTCAGGGCGGGCCGCTTAAAGAGGGTCGAGTGAGCTAGCTCTTGCTCTGCTTTGCAGTTTGGTGCAGCGGGGCAGGCTGGAGGGTGAGGGAAACGTGGCCCCGGTGTGGATCAGCGAGAGACTCCACCTGCAGGTGTCCCGGGTCGTGCTGCCAGGCTTTGAGCTGTTACTGTGGCCCCGGCCGCCTGCTGAGGATCTGAGCCCTGCCCAGCCCAGGCTAGAAGCAGCAGCAGCCGTGGCTGTGGTGACAGAAGTGGAGTCTGCTGTACAGCAAGAAGTGGCCTCCCCTGGGGAGGATGCCCCAGAACCTTGCACAGGTATATGTCAAATAAATGCTCGCCTCCCAAATTACTACCAAACAACCTGTTGATAAGACAAAGCAGAGCTTATGGCTCAGGAAGGTAAGGAAGAACACTGCAGAGTCTTAGGAGCTTTTCTGAGGGCAAGGGCAAAACCTGGGTATTTATTGAAATTTTGAAGTCTAATGTAAGGGGGATCTTTCAGTATGAGATGGGGGCGGGGCTTCATTAGGATTGGGTAAGGATTGTGACACTAGGTTAGGATTCATGGACACAGCAGGGCTCAAATTTTCAGGCAAGAGGTCCAAAGAATCTTGGGGCATAAACTGTCATTTGATGCTTTCTATTGAAGAGTGATAGGTCTTTTCCTTAGAATGAACAATATAGATATTTGCAACTTTTATCATCCTAAGTAGGTTTCCTAGAGTAGTAAAGTCTTATTGATGAAGACAGCAAGCTGTATATAAGGTTTCCAGTTTCTCTTTTTATTATTATTGTTTTTTTTATTGAGGTCACATTGGTTTATAACGTTATGTAAATTTCAGGTGTACATCAGTATATTTCAACTTCTGTATAGACTATGTGGTGTTTGCCACCAAAAGTCTGGTTGCCATCTGTCACCATACAAATGTGCCCCTTTACCCCTTTCGCCTTCCCCCCATCTCCTTCCCCTCTGGTAACCACTAATCTGTTCTCCACATCTGTATGTGTGTTTGTTTATCTTCCACATATGAGTGAAATCGTACAGTATTTGGCTTTCTCCATCTGACTTATATCACTTAGCGTGATACCCTCAAGCTCCATTCATGTTGTCAAAAATGGCACGATTTCATCTTCTTTATGGCTGAATAGTATTCCATTGTATGTACAGGTATATATCTTCTTTATTCCTTCGTCTGTTGGTGGGCACTTGAGTTGCTTCCAAGTCTTGGCTACTGTGAATAATGATGCAGTGAACATAGGGGTACATAAATCTTTTCGATTAGTGTTTTTTGGATAAATACCCAAAATTTGAATAGCTGGATCATGTGATATTTCTATTTTAATTTTTTGAGAAATCTCCAAACTATTTTCCATAGTTGCTGCATCAATTTGCATTCCCACCAGCAGTGTAGGAGGGTTCCCGTTTCTCCACACCCTTACCAACACTTGTTATTTCTTGTCTTTTTAATAGTAGCCATTCTGACGGGTGTGAGGTTTCCAATTTCTTATGTTTTTTCTATGTGGGGTGTGGATGGGGTTCCTTTATGTTACAGGTGAGCTAAGGTAAGGAGGTGGTGGTCTCCACTCATTCTAAGTGTATGTCGCTGAGAGAGAACAAGGGGACTCAGGGATGACCTTGCTCTACGGATTATCCAGATGTCCGGGGCACTGTGGCACCTAGGAGTCCTTCCCTAGGAGGCACCTGAGACCGGGCGGGAGGATAAACGGGGTGTGTGGCTCATGCTCCAGGGAAGAGATTGGTGTCCTTGCTCCTACTGAAGTTCAGGGGCTGGGTAGAAGACACATTCCTTTAACTTCCTGGTGACACCATCACCACCTGCTACAAGCTCTACTGACCCCGGCACCCGACTCTTGCCTTGCAGATCCTGGTCACCCATCGCCCCCCAGCATCCAGGCAGAGAGCATGGTAAGCTCTGGACTTAAGGCCCAAGCCCACAAACTTGCCAAGGAAAGCCAACCACTTGGCCCATTACCTCAGGATGGCAGCGTGGACACAGAGGACCCACCCCTGACACAGATGCCACCTGAGCCTCAGAACAGCTCTGCTCCCCAAAGAGGCCCAGAGAGCAATGAGGCCAGTTCCCCATCTTCTGCCATGGGTGCCCAGCTGCATGCTTACCTGGTCAAGAAGTTCTGTAGTCCCAGCGATCAGTGCCCACCCAGAGCAAAGACCTCAGAGCCCAGGGTCCAGCAGGCTGGAGAGCCCCAGCACCCTGGCTTGCCTGCACTCTTGAGGGGCCCTCTTGGCCTGGCAGGAAGCTCACCAAAACAGGGGCGACGGTACCGGTGTGGGGAGTGTGGCAAGGCGTTCCTGCAGCTGTGCCACCTGAAGAAGCACGCATTCGTGCACACAGGCCACAAGCCCTTCCTTTGCACCGAGTGTGGCAAGAGCTATAGCTCAGAGGAGAGCTTCAAAGCCCACCTGTTGGGCCACCGTGGGGTGCGGCCCTTCCCCTGCCCACAGTGCGACAAAGCCTACGGCACCCGGCGAGACCTCAGAGAGCACCAGGTGGTTCATTCAGGTGCCCGGCCCTTTGCATGTGACCAGTGTGGCAAGGCCTTCGCCCGCCGGCCCTCCCTGCGGCTGCATCGCAAGACTCACCAGGTGCCAGCTGCCCATGCCCCATGCCCTTGCCCCGTGTGTGGGCGGCCCCTGGCCAACCAGGGCTCCTTGAGGAACCACATGCGGCTCCACACAGGGGAAAAGCCCTTCCTGTGTCCACACTGTGGCCGGGCATTCCGCCAGCGGGGCAGCCTGCGCGGGCACTTGCGGCTGCACACGGGAGAGCGCCCTTATCGCTGCCCGCACTGTGCCGACACCTTCCCCCAGCTGCCAGAGCTGCGGCGCCATCTCATCTCCCACACCGGGGAGGCCCACTTGTGCCCCGTGTGTGGGAAGGCCCTCCGAGACCCACACACGCTCCGTGCTCATGAGCGCCTGCACTCGGGGGACAGGCCCTTCCCGTGCCCCCATTGTGGCCGTGCTTACACACTGGCTACCAAGCTGAGGCGCCACCTCAAGTCCCACCTGGCTGACAAGCCGTACCGCTGCCCCACCTGTGGCATGGGCTACACCTCACCCCAGAGCCTCAAGCGGCACCAGCTCAGTCACCCGCCCGGGGCGTCCTCCAGCCCAGCCTCTGTGCCTCCTGCTGCTTCTGAGCCCACCATGGTGCGGCTGCAGACAGAGCCGGAACTCCTGGAATCATGCAGTGAACGGGACATCTCCCCAGCCCCGGACGTCTTCGAGGTCACCATTTCCGAGAGCCAGGATAAGTGCTTTGTGGTGCCAGAGGAGCCAGGCCCCCCCTCCAGCTTGGTGCTCATCCATAAGGACATGGGCTTTAGCTCCTGGGCAGAGGTGGTGGAGGTGGAGACGGGCACCTGACACCTCCCCCTCCCCCAGCAGAGCTGTGTATAAAGACTGGTGCGTCCCAGCTGCTGGGTCCCTGGGTCTTTCTCTTGGGGTAGCCTGGGAGATACTAGAGTCTACTGTGAGGAGCAGGTCCAGGGTCTTCCCTTCCCGCTTGCAGACCACCAGATTGTTTCCCAAGACTGTAAGGTAGAGCCTTTCTAGACCTGAGATCTTTTTACCAACTTCCATAGACTTGTTCCGCCTCCTTCCCTGGGAGCTCCTCAAGGTGCTTGTTCTGTAAACATTGCTCAGTGACCCCACCCAGGGAGGTAGTCGGGTAGCTGGCAGCACTCCTGCCCTGCCGGGGTGCTTGGTGCTGGGAGAGTCACTCCCATCGGGCTTCCTGAGGGACAAGCACTTCTATCTGGAACCCACTGAATGCCTTTGGGGGTTAAAAGGCCAGAGGCTGAACTCAGTTCACAGCTGACAAGACTCTGTAATGCTGGCTGTGGTTACTGTGGCGGCTTTTCTTACCACCTGAGGGCTGTGAAGTTGGCTTTCGTTCTGTGCCGAAGGACACCCAGCTCACTGGAGGTGGCTAGGGCCAGATCTGTACCCTTCTGTGTGCTTGGCCAGAGGCAGCCCTGTTGATGGAAGCTGTGAGGAATTAACACGTGTTTTGCATCTGCCAAGGCCTGGATTGCCCTAGGTGCTGGGGACACAGCTGTAACAAGACAGGCAGTGCCCTTTACAGAGCTCATGATCTACCTGGGGCAGAAAGCACGCCCTGGCGCTGTGGAGTTTAATGGGACAGTTTAACTGGGTCTGGGGCATCAGGGAAGGCATCCCCAAGGAATGACAATGGTAATAAACCCTCAGCCTTTATTGTGGGCCAGCCCTTTAGGTGAGTTTATTTGTATAATCCCCCTAGCAACCCTGTGAGGTAGGTAGTGTTACTATCCTTATTTTACAGATGAGGAGAGGGGAACAAGTTGCTTTAAGTATCCTGCCCCAGGTGACAGCTGAGATTCAAACCCACGTGGTCCAGCGCTGGAGTAAGGCGCTTAACTTCTACACTCCACTGTCCTTTGCTTCAGCTGCAACTTGGTGGATGAGTTGGTGCCAGGGCAGGTGGGATGTAGGGAGCTGCTTGTGAAAAAGCCCTGTGGTGAGAGCCTGGTGGGGTGTGAGCAACTGAGACCAGCGTGGCTGGAGCCAAGAGGAGAGGGGAGGGGGCAGGGCCCTGTCCCAGGTCACACAGGCCGTCTTCAGGAGTTGGGACTTTACTTTCAGAACATCAAGGAGCTCTTGAAAGGGTTTTGAGCAGGGGAATGACATGATCAGGTTTATGTGTGAAGAGACCACTGGGGAATGGATTGGCGGGCGAGGCGCAGTTGAGGGGAAACCAGTGAGGAGGCTGCTGAGTGGCTGGGAGTGGAGTGGTAGCACTGGAAAGCTGGAAAGCAGAGAAATGGAATCATTGATCCAGCAAATACTGAGCGCCTCCCGCGTGCTAGTTGTTAGGGGTGTGACAGTAACAGTGTCTGCTCTCATACAGTTACATTCTAGTGTGCGCAGACAGGCAGGAAACACGTCAGATGACGGCAAATGCAGTGAAGAAAAGTAGTGCGGGGGAGAGGTTAACTGGGGAGTGTGATTTTACAGAGGGTGGTCGCGAGCAGAGACCTGACCTGCAGGGAGAGTGAGCCAGGTTGGAGTCTGTGGAAGGAGAGGGGTTCCCAGCAGAGGGAACAGGACCGGCAAAGCCCAGCGAGTTCACGGAAGAACAAGGAGCAGAGTGGCCAAGGCCGTGCGCGGAAGGAGGTGAGGGCGGGGCAGGGCTGTGGGCCGTGGTGAGGACTTGGGTGGATGCGTTCTCTGGGAGGTGTAACTGGCAGAATTCAGGGCCTGAGTGAATGAGGGAGAGACATCCGACTCTTGCCTTCAGACTTAGCGAGTTAGGGAGCATTGGGGTGGGGGTGGGACAGTTACGATTTTGGGTGGGGATGGGTTGAGTTTGAAGTGCCTGTGGGAGAGGTCTCAAGAAAGCAGTCAGAAATAGGCACAACCTGGGGAGAAAAGCCTGGTGTGGGGGAAGAGTCACGGGAGAGGCTTGAAACTAGGTGCTCACTGAAGCTGTGGGAGTAGGGAGATGAGCAGAGGGGAGCAGGCCAGGAACGACGAGGCCCTGCGGGTTCACTGAGAGAAGGAAGGCTCCTTGGGCGTCTAAATGAACACCCGGCAAAGTAGAACAACCTGCGGCGTGTGTCACAGAAGCCGACGGCAGAGCGTTTCGACAAGGACGAAGTGGCAACAATGCCCATTGCTACCCAGTGGGTTGATGTTTGTGGAAGTCACTGGCGAGTTGAACAAGAGCAGCTGGAAGCCAGACTGGATTGCTTTGAGGAGAGGGAGGCAAAAGAGACAGGAAGAACATACATTCTTGTTCCGTCCTTCTGTCCCGCAAAATAGGCGTGATTCCTGCCTCACACGTGAGGAAACTAAGGCTCAGAGCGGGTGACTGGCCGAGACCACACAGTTGGTGAACGGCAGAGCCAGGATTGAAACGTGGTGTGTTTTCTGGCTTCCCAGCACTGGATCACAGTGTCATAAGCGGCCCCACGTCTCCCACTTTGCCACTGACGTTAACCCAGCCGCCCACCCAATCTGAATAACTTCTTGGCAAATTCTGGAATTGTCGGAGTGGAGGGAGGACAGCAGAAAAACTTGGCGATCTGTGGCGAGAAAGGCCACACCATCCAAAACCTGAAATACAGCTGTTAATACTAGCTTTCCATCAATCTGTTTCTTGGAGCCTGCACGAAGCTCAGTAGGTCCTGTTCCCCAGCTGCATCATGCAGGGTCATTTCAACTGAGGTGACTGCCCAGCAGTGTCTGCACAGCGTCATTAGGTATCCTGGGGACATAATCTGCTTGAGATCAAACTGCAGGGAAGTGGGAAGCTTTGGGATGCTCACACCCCCTTACCACATCCCCCTCACAGATGGAGAACTTTCCTCCGATTAAGGCTGTCTCTGGGGGCCGGCCGAGTGGCCGTGGCCGAGTGGTTAAGTTCACACACTCCTTCAGTGGCCCAGGGTTTCGCTGATTCAGATCCTGGCCACAGACCCAGCACCATTCATCAGGCCATGCTGAGACGCGTCCCACATAGCACAACCAGAAGAACCTACAACTAGAATATACATCTATGTACTGGGGGGCTTTGGGGAGAAGAAGAAGAAGAAAAAGATTGGCAACAGATGTTAGCTCAGGTGCTAATCTGGTGATGCAGAACGGGGTCAGATCAAAGCCAGCAAGTTCACAGTCACCTGGCTGGGAGCCTCTGCTCGTCCAGCACTCATGGCTAAAATGAGGATGGTTATCGGTGGGGACTATCCAAGCTCTTGTTACAGATGAGAAAACGGAGGCCTGGAGAAAAGTCACTCGCCAGGCATGAGACCAGGTCTTCCGACTCTTACTTTAGTGCTCTTCTGATTACAATAAAATGCAATGACTCTTCTTGGAAAGATTGGGCACTGGAATATGTTTTTCACTGAGAAAATATTTTCCCCCAATTTGAAAGGCTTGGTCATCATAGTGTTAGAAGTCTCTTTATTCCCATCCATTCCTCCATCCCTTGAGAAAGTCACTTTGACAGTTTGGTGTACAGAGTACTGAATCTGAGTGCTCCTGCTTGCCGTAGGGCGCGGGTGCTGTGAAAACATCACGAGACACATTTCCACCCCTGTGAGTTTAACCTTGTGGCATCGACAGTTGCTGACCCCATCTCTACGTTCAGGTGTGGGTCATGGCTCTGCTCTTGGCCAGCTGCATAAACTCAGGCAAGTGATGTAGCTTCTCAGTGCCACAGTTCCTTTATCCATAAAATGGGAATAAATACGTACCTGTCTCATCAGCGCTATGTACCTGGCATGTCGTGAGCAATTAATAAATTGCAGGTGGTTAGTAGTAGTATTGCAAACCACCCAAGATCCAGGTACTTACGTGTTTCCCATGGGTATTGCTTGTTCGGGGCAGGCCAGCACTTGCACAGTGGCTTGGACTTGGGTGCACGTCCTGTGGGTGTACTTGATAGTACAGCTAGGCTGTACTCTACCAGACTGTCGGGGGACAGGGCCGTGTCGGGAGAAGAGCACTGGCCCGAGGGAGGAATCTGGGTCCTGGTCCTGGCTTCACCACCCATTCTCTGTACGACGTTACTCAATTGGCTTTCCCTCTCAGAGCCTTCCGTTTCCTCACAGTGACTTGGGGAAACTGGGCCAGAGCACTGGTTCCCTATCGCAGCTCCATCGTGGAGCCCTTTGGCTAACGTATTTTCTTGTATGGATCTCATATTTTAAAAGATTTCTATTAAGTAGAAAAGTTATATTTTTTAATCAAAATAGGAAACTGATCAGATTGAGAAAAACATAAGGTAATTAACCATCTAAAGAGACACAGTGTCAGTCAAAAGAGAAAAATATCTTTGTCTTGCAGTAAATTGACAATTTTTGAGGTTTTTTTTAATATGCAAAATGATAAGACTACCCCATAGTACGTGCACAGAGCTCCAGGCTTTGAATGGATGGATTTCATAATATCTGATCTTCCTTCCAGCTCTGAAATTCTCTACGTCTTAGAACGTAATTTACTGTTTTCAGTGATTACAGAGCTTCACTTTACAGCATAATGTTGGTCTCACCCTTGATTTTGTTTGATGACAACTTGTTGGGCAGGAATGCAACCCCTCCACAGGGCCTTGTTCTTAGAGGGAAATATGATCTGCTTTAAGTGTGCAGGTGTGTGTTTGTGGTGAAAAGCAGGAACGACATGCTCGGTTGTGTGGTACCCACTGGGCCCAGAGTCCCAAGGAGAACGGTTCCTGGAGGCTGGGCTTCCTGAGTGGACCCTGAAGACTAAGGATGTGCTGGGTCCGTTGGAGCTCTGCTCCTGTGCTGGTGGCACGCTGGTCTGGCAGAACTCTCGGATCCTTCCAGAGCCACTCACAGAGAGGATGCTCTCCCTAGATCTCTGCAAAGTAGAGAGGGTACGTGTGGTCTTCTGTTCACCCAAGAAAACGTGGAGGTTATCTAACTAGAATCTGCTTAATATGAGCCTCCGTTTATTAAGGAATTAAGTTTACTCTTCATTGTGAAACTTTTCAAACACAAAAAATTAAACAGATAATATATAACAATCCCCTAACCACCTAGATTTAATGATTAACATTTTGCCATGCTTGTTTCATCTGTTTGTTGTAAATTCTTCAGTATAATCTGAAACTCATAAGGATTTAAAAAATATAGCTAGAGGGGCCAGCCCAGTGGCGCAGTGGCTAAGGGCACACATTCCACTTCTGTGGCCGGGGGTTCGCTGGTTCAGATCCCGGGTGTGGACATGGTACCACTTGTCAAGCCATGCTGTGGTAGGCATCCCACATATAAAGTGGAGGAAGGTGAGCACGGATGTTAGCTCAGCGCCAGGCTTCTTCAGCAAAAAGAGGAGGATTGGCGGCAGATGTTAGCTCAGGGCTAATCTTCCTCTAAATGGATAAATTAAATAAATGAAAAATATAACTGGAGCCGTCCCCGTGGCTGAGTGGTTGTTTGCGTGCTCTGCTTTGCCGGCCGGGGGTTCCCCAGTTTGGATCTTGGGCCCGGACTTATACACCACTCATCAAGCCACGCTGTGGCAGCGTCCCACATAGAAGAACTAGAAGGACCTACAACTAGGATATACAACTATGTACTGGGGCTTTGGGAGAAAAAGAAAAGAGGTTGGCAACAGATGTTAGCTCGGGGCCAATCTTCCTCACCAAAAAGAGTTTCACTAAAAAAATAAAAAATAAAAAAATAAGAAATACAACCATGTGTACATAAATACCAAATTAACAATGATTCTTTTGTATCATTGAGAACCTAATCTATATTTAAATTTTCTTGTTTGTCCAAAAGAAAGAGTCCTTTTACAATTGATTTGTTCAAAAGTCTAAACCAATCATGGTAACTCTATTTCCCTGGTGCGTTTGGTTGTTCGATCTCTCCCAGGTTTCTGTTCTTCTGAACCGTCTCTCTCACCCACCCCTTTTATTTCCATGTCATGAATTTGTCAGAGAAACGGAGACATTTGTCTAGTCCAAAGCCCCTCATTCCTTGTGGTGTCTAATTTATTACTTTATCATCTGTGTTTCCTGCAAACTAGTAATTAAAGTCAGACGTTGATTTGATCCAGATTCATTATTTTAGGAAAAACCCTTCATAGGCTGCATTGTGTGTTTCCTGTTGCAAAATATGTAACTGCTGTTTACTGGGTGCTTTCTATGTGACACTTTACAAACATTATAATATCTTTGGAGGATAGTTTTGTTTTTATTTCATGACAATAAACAACTCCAAATCCAGCTAGACCTGGAGGGAGACAGAGAGATATATGGAGTACGAAGCATCGCAGCAAGTGAGAACACAAAGGTTACAGGAGGTGAGAGCTGGGGGCGCTCTCCTCAGGGACAAAAGGAATGGTTGGGCATAACGTAAAATGCAAAATCAAGTTCATCCAAATGGCCTGGAGTCTTCTGGCTGGTCCTGCCGTTCCTGGACCCACAGTGCCCCATGGCTTCCACAATATTCATGCCATCTCTCTGCTTGCCGGAGAGCCCAGGCTTGCCATCCAACCCATCAGTCTTTGTGCAGATGACAAACTGGGAGCCATTTGAGTTGGCTTCAGCATTTGCCATGGACAGGATGTCAGGATGCCTATTCTTAAAATGAATTTCTCATCAGCAAAGTTATGCCTCTGGATAAGACCTGCCGCTGGTACTATGATGGTGCGTCAATTCATCACCCTGACACATAAATCCGGGAGTCGGTCTGAGAAAGCAGGAACCCTGATAACCAAATCTCATCTTCCACGCACTCAGCCAGCTGCAGCTTTCTGCTTTGGAACGTGGTCTGCAAACAGCTGAGGAAGACGTAGCCCAGGACTCGCCCGTGAACGGCCCTGTGTGCGTGTGAGCGGGCCAAGACTCGGCAAAGCTGCAGCTCCAAATGAAAGAGTGCAAGGAGGCCAGTGTGATCTTAGTGAAGTTTGTCAACAACAGCCTTGTGAGGTGAATATTGTTGAACCTAGGACTGGCCTCCCGAGCGTGCTGTGATGCTTGTCTGTCAGGATTGGGGTTTCTGACGGCCGGGGTACAAGGCGGCAGTCAGCAGGCCCCTGTTCCTCAGTAGAAGAGGTGCTGTGTGTTAGGTGATTTCTTCTCCCGCCAACACCCCCGCTTCTCGCCTCTTTTCCCTCTCCAGGCTGAGTCAGCACTGGCCCAAGCTGGTCCTCAGGCAAAGGAGGACCACCTGCCTGGAGGCAGGAAGGATAAAGCCACACCTCTCTCCTCTCCTCTTCTCAGGAGCCCTCCCTTCCCTTACTCAATATGTCATTTTTTAAGAAATTAGTGAAATGAGATGTTTTTACCATTCCACTCCCTCCCACCCCCCAAAAAACAGCAGGCTCAATGTCATTAGTCAACAGGAAATACAAAGTAAAACCACAGTGAGACGCACCTACACGTCTGTCCAAATGGTTAATGTGAAATGGATGGACAATGTAGAGGGTTGGTGGGGACATGAGCAGCTGGGACTCTCAAACATTGCTGGCGGGAGTGGGAGCTGGTACAGCCACTCGGGACAACTATTTGTCAGAGCGACTTAAGCAAAACATGCCTGCCCTGTGACCCTGCAAAGCCACCCCTGGGCATATGCCCAACAGCAATAAGTGCTTGTCTACACCAAGAGACTTGTGCACAAGTATTCATGGCAACGTTGCTCCTTACAGCCCAAACTGGAGATGAATCCGAATGCCCATCAACAGGTGAATGGACAAATAAAATGTGCTCTATTCATGCAGTGAGACACTACACAGCTTTGAAAGGAACGAGTGCTGGTGCACACCACGTGCATGAATCTCAGGGACATGCTGAGCAAGGGAAGCCAGACACGAACAGGCGAACGCTGTAGGTTTCCATTCATGTGAACTTCAAAAACAGGCAAAACTGATCTACAGTGATTATGTGGTGGTCATCTAAGGGGTGACACGAAGGAGCCTATCGGGGCTGGAAATGTTCCCTCTCATGATCTGGTGGTGTTAGATGGGTGTATGCCTAAAAATTTGAGTTAAACACTTAGGATTTGTTTTAACCTTATTTTATATAAGTTAAACCTCAATTAAAAAATATATAGGGAAATAGGAATATATATATATAGTATAAATATATACAAATATAAGAACGGGGCCACCCGGGAATTAAGCTGATTCTTGAGAGTCCTGGTCCCTGGTGCTCTGCCCTCCTTCTCTCTTCCCTGCTCAGCATCGGCCCCTCCCTGTGACCTTCCCAGATTGTACACAACTACAGTCCAGATGCCAAATGGCCAGGACTGAGGGAGGGCAAGGCAAGAACCTGTGCTGCCTGTGTTCCTGCTCTTTGTCCCTCTGTCCTAATTAGACCCAGGACTAATATTTACCTTGTGTACCGCAAACAGGAAATGGAGGACAGACGGAGCAGCGCTGGGCGAGGGGCAGTGTAGGACAGCAGCCACTCGAGGCCTGGCCAGGGGCAGACAGGCGGGGGCGGGGGGGGGGGGGGGGGGGGGGGGGGGGGGTGGCCGAGGCCCTGCCGCAGAGACCCGAGGATTTGGGCTGCCCCTGTTCCGGGGTAAGAGAGGGCAGACCCGAGGCCCAAGGGGCTCTGGGCCTGGCTCCTCCTCCCAGGCACATGACACGCAACACAAGCACACCTCCACAGCTTCCCAGAGGGGAAAGGGGAAGTGGGACCCTCCATCCGTGGCTGAGAGGCTGGGGCAGATGTTGGCCGTCCCTGCCCCCAGTGTGTCCTGGGTCAGGGCGGGCCACTCTCATCTGGCCGCACCCTCATCTCTATTTTCTTCTGTGTGTTGTGATTCCACAAACCTCCCCATGGGTTTACATCCGTCTGTCTACTGACTATTAAGCACTCGTAGTATTTCATGGGCTTTACATTCCTAATCTCCCTTAGTCCTCACGCCAAGTGCTATTCCGATTGTACAGATGAGGAAACTGAGGCACACAGAGATTAAAGCAGCCATCATCATATGGTGGGATTGGCAGGGGCCTCAGGAAGAGCCTGTGACCACACAGGCCCAAGTTGACCCATGTCTCAGGGCAGGAGGGGCTGGACGATGGTAGTTACACTGGTTTTCCTTTGTGACTTCCTCCCAGACCATCCATCCCTCGTCGCAGGAGGACCTGGCCTCCCTGGACGTGGAGGTGGACTGTCTATCCACTTGTCCCCACGGCCCTGACCCGCTGACCTCTGCCTCTAAGCTGATTTCTTCATGTTAGTTCAACATTAACCTGGAGGGGTCAGGACGAACCCTCAGAGTCCCAGCAGCCGACACACTATGGCGCACGTCCGCGGCCTGTGGCTACCTGGCTGCCTGGCCCTGGCTACCCTGTTTGGCCTTGTGCACAGCCAGCATGGTAAGGGGGCTTGGAACCTGGGACAGACGGACAGACAGGGATATGGGCCCATGGAAATGGGCCCCCAGATGGGTCTCAGCCCATGGGATCCAGCT